>NW_020653743.1:6482889-6678380 GCF_003589595.1 Hyposmocoma kahamanoa | reverse complement strand
TACTTCCCTGGACTAACTCTTTCACAAGGAGCTCGACTGATACTAAAATATCGTTATATTTATTATTTTTGGTTATGTTTGTGTAAATAATCTGCATTAAAGTAATTATTTACTTGTGTCTCAAATGTTTTATTTTGCTTTGTTTTATTTTTCTTCTGTTGTGTATGTCAAGTATTTTCGTTCTTTTTTTTGTCCTTTGCCGAGTTTGTTGTTGTAACTTCAAAGATTACGAAACGTCGGTTTGTTTGAAAAAACAAATATACGCGATTTAAATCCGGAAAAATAGTTTCATTTCCTATGTGTAACAATCGCAAAAATCTAAGAACTCGATAACTTCAAAGATGTTAAGAAGTTTGACAAAATACTGTTTTATTGTTAGTGACTGTAACTTTATCTTTATTTATTTATGACGTGTCGTAGTTCAATCAATCAAACCGTAAAAAGTCAAATTACGGGTTGCTTTTTTAAAATCTCCATTTACTTTACTGTTGTTATATTTAAAACCAAACAATCTTCAATTATTTATTCAAGTTTATTTAAATAAATTAGAATCACATACTTAACATTAACTTCTGCTTAGTTTATATAAAGGGTCAAGATCGCGTGAAGCGTGACACTTGAGATTGAAATTCAACTCTAAGCTATTTGCGATAAGAATTATCCGAACTCTTGTAAACATAATATGATATATTACTTTATAATATTTATAACTTATCATTTTGGTTTATGTAATTTTGTGTAGAAAATAAAAGGTTATTATTTTAAATAATAATACAAATAAGTCGCGGTTGCCTAATGGTTTGACCTACCGCCTCTCAAGCAAAGGCTGTGGGTTCGAATCCTGGGTTGCACCTGTGCGTTTCTCGGAATTAGTGTTTGAAATTCAATTTCAAAATTACCATGAGCTTTTAGAATGAAAACATCGTAATGAAAGTAGAAACCTGCACGTCGAAGCACCCATGTGAAGTCCCCAACTCACTTAAACCCTCGTGTGAGAGGAGACCAGTGTCCAGCAGTGGGTAGTATAAATGGGTGATTATTTCGCAAATTACATACTTCATTGAAAAGCAATTAAAATGTTTAAGAATCAATAAACCTTTTTTTATACTAGTTAAAAACTATCTGTCGGTAAATCGGAATAATCAGGAACCGTGACACGACCAGAAAATACGGGCACAAAATATTTGTACAGTCAGCCCAGCAATAAACACACAGGAGCACGACGAATCTGAACCTTCTTTAAATAAAAATGTTGAAAAAAAAAACGGCTTTGACAAAAAAAGAGTAGCGGTTGCAGGTTGTGGAGCAAAGGAGATAATATTGACTCCAATTCGAAGGCTGCGCTTTCGTTTTTGATGATAACTTATTGACATAATTGTTATCATTATATAATTTATAATATTTTTATTACAATTGAAAATTGTAAATTTAATATTGTACGCATGAAAAAGTTAAAAACTGTTTGTTTACAAAATTATTGTAACAGTTTCATAGTAATTTAATTGGTTATACTAAGTAGAACACTTCGATGGAATTAGTATTTTGTATTTCTGGCTTGATATTGCCTTTAAAATTTCAATTTTTACTAATTATCTGTCAAAAGTTTGACAGTGTTGCCAAACAATTGTTTTTATTAATTTTGCTCACGCAAAGTAACTGCTTTACAAACAAAACAATTCAGTATTGTTCCGTTAAACGTTATGTTTATTCTTGCCTTGATTTTGCTTATCTAATTCTTTGGACTTATAATTATTTATTAAGCCATTCTGGCAGTTTTGCATAGCAATCGTGGGCGTGGACGTAACATAAATAAATTTTAGTATACTGCCTCCTAAAACTAGACCCAACTACACAAAAAACCCGAAGCAACGCGTCGAAAGAGCCATCTTTCTAGGGTAGAACTAATTGGCGTTCGTTGGGTATACTTAAAAAAGTTATTTGTTAAACTCGTAACACTATTTTGATTGATCTCCCGAGAAAACGTGACGTTGTGAGGAAGAAAAAAGAAAAAATAAAACTGTAGAAAAAACATTGAATCGCCTCTGAATAGTGAGGCACTTGCTTGGATGAGTGTGGGTGAAGCAATTACGAAAGTACTTAAAGTGCCTTTGGTTCTATAAGGTTGAGAGGCGAGACAGAAAATACTGTTAACGTTGTACTTCGAAAATTCAATAAGGGTTTGAATTTGAAATATCTAAAAATAAAATCTACTTTGCGTCTTCTTTCTTCTTAAACATGTGCGACTGCGATGCAATTGTCGTCAACATCTAAGAAGAAAACTTTATAAAAAATAAACTATGTTAAAGAAAGAGTTCGTCCAGGAAACTTCCTGTCGCCTTACTATTTCTGCTGCCAAGCAGTAATGTGAACATTCATAGATACTTAGATATTTTCAACTTATGTCTTATGGTAACTGGCGCGGTAGCAGTATCCCACAGATCTCTACGATTTAAAGTTCGGAGCGACACTGCAGTTGTTATGGACAGGCGAGGTAGGTAACTACGAGAATACATATTAAAACGAATTCAACTGTACCGTTAAAATTTAGGTCAATAGTTAAATTACTAACTATAGACCAGTTAGATACTATTTCTTAGGGAAAGACGTAGTTTATTGGTAAAAAAATTATATATTCTATCTTTATGCGTACAGCAACAGGTACATCAACGCAGCCGTCAACACTTAAACTTGAAACAAGCGCGTATGCATCTCAATCTGGGACCATAGACAAAACACCTGTACCTCTGCTACTTATAAATATGTAAGCCATTGTCCAAAAGCCCCGAAGACTTGCTAACAAGGGGAAAAAATGAATGCGCACCAGATTCAAGGATAACAATGGCCAGTTCAGGTAGAATGAATTTCTATTGAATAACTTTAGTTGTAATGCTCTTGGATTTTGGAAGCGAAACTTCGAGTTTTTCGGGATCCGTTTTGGGGCCTTAAACTTTTGTTGTGCATCAGGTTGTAGACTTTGGAGGTTATTTGTTTTTTTATGTTGTTCCTTTCCCTCTTATAAGTGTTATGCTTGTTTTCAGTTTAGTTGTTTCATCTAAGAAAAGTGTCTTGATGAAAAAGTTTTATTTCCTTGTATTTAAGTTGGTTAATCAATATCAGCTTGTTAATGTATTTAACTCGTTCTGCCTGTCAAATTACTGATACTGCGACTGTGTCCTGTAGCTTTCTCTCCTTCTCTTCGATATCAAACTGAGAGATACTACGATCCTATACGACCGGGAACCATATAACACGAATAGCTATTTTGTCACAATCTGTTTCTTATCTTACCGTGTGTAAATGACAGTATTCTCAGGCCAGGTGTATGGCAAGTTGCCAATATCGAAATTGTCTACGCGTTGTCTTCTCTGACAAACTTGTGTTTAGTTTGTTTTGCTAATTGTATTATTTCCTCTTTAGCTATTAGATTCAGGTTAAGTTTAGTTTAGATTTGAAACATTATGGATGTTTTGTCTTCATTAGCATTCGTTTTCGTTGTGATTTTGGCGCCAATTCTGAGAACGTTGATTAAAATTTTTGCTTTTGGAATTCAAATTAAAAGAGGGTTCAAAAATGCTCCTTGCAATACACAATACACTATTTATTAGGGATTTCTTTCAAAAGGCATGATTACATTATATCCATGCGAAAACATTTAGTATGTTGAAAAACTAGTTGCAATCAATCCAAACATAAGTTATCATAATTAATACTTTCATTTCGAGGTGCACCACCGGTGGAGTAGGAACAACTCGCCCATCAGGAGTAGTGTACTTACCTCCAGTGGTCACGCAACACTCATCTTGTAATATACTAAGAAATCCACGCTGCCTTTTGAGAAAGTGCTAAAACTGCTAAAGTTCACGTTCTATTCCTGTGCAATAGACAATTTCCAAGAAAGGAAAAAAGGTAAAAAATATATTTATTAATTCATGTGTATATAAACTCAAGAAATCAATATTTGTATTAAGAACTATAAATGTAATAGAAAAGTTAACACATTATTTTTTTTATGATATCAAATGACGGGACGAACAAGTTGTGCCCCTGATGATAAACTACACGCCTGTCAATAACAGTTGCGGAAACTCAGAGCTTTAAATCGCAAAAATCTGAGGGGCATTGCCAATGCGCCCGTCACCCTGAGACATAAAATTGACAAGTCCCATGTGCCTGTAGTTTGACCATCACATTAGCAAACTAAGCTCTCCGCCCGACAAAACTTTTGGTTTATGAAACGTAGTACTACCGGTTTAAAAATCTGTCTCGTCGGACACCAAATTACAATCATTATGATCCCAGACTGAACGTTTTAAAGTCTATTACAGATTTCTAAACTACTATGACAAGGATTTTCTTAAAATGCGTAAACTTTCCAGTTCATACTAACTATATTGATGATAATTGCTATAAGCAAAAAATTGTAGTTACGTCGGCATACTTAGCAGAGCACTACATAGTTGAATCTGCAATATAATGCAGTGTTTTTTCTCTAAAGTCTGGTCGTTTATCTTACATTTTGTTTTAGCTCTAAATTGAAAATAATAATCTTAGTATAGAAACTCATTCATCCCCTAGTTTGCCACCCTCAGAAGTATAATTTGGTTTTTTTTTTCAAATTTAAATGGCCGCTATTGAGGTATCCTCTTTCCAACATAAAAAGAATTATCAAAATTGGTTCACAAATAAGTTATCGCGTAGCGTGCATACAAAAAAAAAATACAGTCTAATTGAGAACCTCCTCCTTATTTTAAAGTCGGTTAAAAATTTTGCCGATAGACATTTCTTCCATTCATTTGTTTTAATTTCCAACTGATACATGTGTGTCGAGTGGTTCGAGGTTTATTTTGCGTTTTGTAAATTTCCTTAAAAGTTTTTTTTTGTTTATTAAACTTGATTAGTCAATGTCCAACCTGGTTTCAATAAGGGCTGAGTAAAACTTTACTAAGTAGAAGTAAGTACCTACACTAGGCTACTTCGCTCTTATTGTGACATTGACAATAATGATTTTATTCTACAAATAATAATTAAGCGGTCGTCTCTTGTTTCTCCAAGCCTTTTACATTCTGATTATGTTCAACAACATTATCATAAAATTTCTCTTTCCGATAAAAATTTGAAACCCATGAGATTCACTAAAGATGTAATAGATAAAAAACATAAACTGAATACATGTCTTGATCAGATTCCTTAGATAGAAGAATTATAAAAATATTATAATTTGTTGAACAAATCATGGTCCGGACGCTCGCCGTTGAAATTAATGATATTTCTTTCACTAAACGCCCAAGAACTTTGTTCGTTTATAAAGAAATATATACAGAGAAGGATTGAGGAATTCGATAGTCCTTCTAACCCCGGGTACGAATACAGTTACTGTTTCGCACACCACTGTAAGTTTTGTCACATCCAAATTGTATATTAAATTTAAAGATTGCTTCAATTAAGTAAATCGCGCCTCCGGTCTCTTCTTTTCTGTCTATAATAGATCGGTTATGTTTTTGTGTTTAGGTAATGTGTACTTAGATATCGTTGGTTTAATTATATTTTCTTAAATTATAATCTTAAACTACTTTAGTTTGAGCTTGATGTATCCCTTACTCCTTATTTTTCGATTCAATTACTTAAATATTTTATTACAACTTGTCTTAACTTTTTTATAAAAACACTGATTTTGGGCCGGGTAAGAAAAAACCTTCATACTAATTTTTAAAACAGTGAAACTATAATAAATAACGCACACACTCATAGTCCCGCCTAGGGAAACCCTGTATCCCGGGTGCCATGGACACACATATAGTTAGACAACTATAAATTACACTTTAACTCACGAGAGAAATAAATATACAGTTCGGGAATCAAACCCGGGACCTCTGCGTGGCAGTCCAGCAGGGTCCGTCCACGGAGGCAGTCTGACGAACACATGTCTGTTAATGACTAAGACTATATTTTAATTTGGCGCTTCGTTAACAGGAAAGAAGTCACCTCTACTAAATGCGCCCCTGTAAACTTGTAGTGTCGGTTACCCCGGACCCTTCTACCTGACGTGTCTATTTAGACATCAAAATACACTTTTTTGTGTCTCTATATCTGTGAAACTACTATTGTGAACCCAAAACAATTTCTTTTGTAGGAATCTTTAATGATTTTCGGCACATTTGGCTAGACAGGGGGCATTCTGCGAAACACGTGGCTGTGATCTCCAACTATATTACGAAAAATTTATTTTTACTGACGAAAAAAATGGTACCAACGTCGGCTTCCTAATAACGTCCAAGAAAAATATCTTTTTTACAACTGCATTAATAAATTTGTAATATAGTACCGACGCTATTGTGCTATTAGTGGGGTGCCGATGTTTCTTTGTGGACGTTGCAAGGTGGCTGTCAAGCAGTTATTTATTAAGGTTGACGCAAAACGTGGCAAATCCTAGTAAGTGATACTTTGAAGTATTGTTGAGTTTGATTTTATTGCAAAGTTACTGTCGTATTAAATATATAAGGTTTCCTGGAAAATTGGAGTGGTATAAAGAAGTATCAAAACCTAAAAGATTTTTGTTAGCTGTAGAGCTCCTTGTGAAAGAGTTTGTCCAGGGAATTACTTAGAACCACCTTACCTTTTGTGCCTCCAAACAGTAAGTTCCGGTTTTGAAGGTGCTGGGACTTGTCAACTTATATTTCAGGGTGACTGGCACAGTGGCAGTGTCCCTGTGCGATTTAATGCACTGCAACTGCCATGGATATGTGTGCCTGATGGTAAGCGAAACGCCTGTCCATAACAGTTGCAGTACCATTCAAGAGCTTTAAAACGTTTGATCACCTGCAACCTTACCCGTCATAAAATTTCTCATATTACTGCTTGGCGGCAGAAATAGGTAAGGAGGCACTAGTTTCCTGGTGGAACTCTTAAATTTTTTACATTTAATAACTTAAGAACATCATTAACGTAGTATTATCAAAGGATTTTATTTAGTAATGTACTCTCCCTTATAAAGTTCAATTACAATAATTACTTCGTAAGTAACATAAAAAAGGCAAAACTGACTATAATTGCGCCTTTTACTTCTGTTGTAAGTCGAGTATTTAAAAGTCACATTTAAGTTAGTTATGCCTTTATGTACAGTAATAATATTTTTTATGATTTTTTAATGAAGTTATAAGAGGTGTTTTTTATAAATTTGGAATAAAAACGCAATGAAAGTTTCTGTATAAAATAATTTTTGTTTTATGTCTTAACATAAAACTATTTAATTAATTTTGTTAGAAAATTTTAAACATTTTTTAATTTAATTTATCTCACCACAATAGTCAGCAAAATACCTGACTAACGCAATCTGCAGGCCTTGGCTTCACTGGGAATAGCACCCTTTACATTATGATACTGAATCCCGTCTGTTTCTAACCAACAAGACTGATTGCAAAAAAAGTTGATAAAAAAATATATATCCAGACTTTGAATTTGCTCATGTGCCTTTCTTACTTCCAAAGACAGAATTACCTTATTGCATATGAAATAAAGTTCACAAATTTATATTTTGGATAGTTTATTCAGAAACGTATAACATTAACTAATTTAACTAATCTCGCTTTTGGAAATCCATTTACTTATGTATACTTTTTCGTCTCTCTACTATTCGTACCATTACCGACTAGCGTCTTATTGGCTGGTATCAGACGATTTCATTGGTTAAGATGCCTAGCCAATAGGCGAAGAATTAAATAACAATTTTAAAAAAAGTGTACCAGTTAGTAGCAGTAGGGCTCTTTGTGAAAGAGTTCGTCTAGAAAAGTATTGTCACTTTACCTATTTCTGTATAATATATAATATATTTATAATGCACCTTCCAATAACAGTTATAGTTACAGAGCTTTAAATCGCAAAAATCTGTGGGGCACTGCCACTGCGCTGGTCGCTTTGAGACATAAGTTGACAAGTCCCATGTGCCTGTAATTTCATCAATACCATGCTCACATTAATTTCTTTTTAATTTTTTAAAGATTTCTACTTTATATTTCTCATATATCTCTCATATATCTATTTGAATTATAATATAATAATAAAGCAAATAGCAAAGCTATTAAGCTATATGTTACATGCTATATATATATATATATATTCGATCGCTCGAGATCGCTTTCAGGTAGCGATGCGCTACTAAAAATGTTACTAATACTAAGTAAGCATTCGGATGGGCAAATCGTTCGCTTAAGTCGAATCCAAGCACAATCATTCGACTCCAGTTCGAATGCTTACCGATACCGAATGCCATGCCATGGCGCATTAGTCAGATGACTTTAATGTCGGAACTATTCGAATCTCCACTATCATTCAGCATGTCCATGTCAAAATACGTCACAAATCCAAGTGTTACAGTTGGAAGTGAGATGTTGGAGATTATCGCTCAATACGTTTGCCTCGGACATATTTTATCTTTTGGCAAGGAGCATCAAATGAAGGAGATCACCCTAAGAATTCAGCTCGGGTGCGCCGTGTTTGGCAAGTAGGACGACATTCTTAAGTCAGCCAAAATTCCACAATTTCTGAATACCCGACCATATAATCAGTCTGTTCTGCCTACCATGATTTACGGTGCCGAGACATGGACGCTCACGCAGGAGGCTGTGTATAAGATGTTAGTTGCACAGAGTGCCATGGAGCGTGCCATGCTTCGTATCAAGCGTATAGACCGTGTTCCCAATATCCAGATTAGATGTCCAACAAAGGACGTGGGGAACTTCATCACGAAGTTAAAGTAGGCTGAGCAGGACACAAGATGACAGATGGAATAAGGCGATAACTGAGTGGCGTCTAAGGACTGGACACAGGAACGTCGGGCGTCCAGAGGCGCGATGGGCGGATGACATCGCAGGAATTGGGGGGCGAACCTGGATGAGATTAGCACGGGATCGTGGGGAGTGCCACAGAAACTTGGAGGCCTATACCTAGCAGTGGGTGAAGTCAGGCTGCATATGATTATACCAAAATATCCCTGTCCCCGTAATTTACGATATGTACCATATCGTCGGGAACAGTGTAATTACGCGCAACTAGCATTTGATTATGAGTCTCTATTTCGGTTATTTAGTTACTAAGTCAAATCCGCGATTGTCATGGCAACCAAATTGGCGTGAATAACGGGTATCTACTGTTATGAGTCCGTAGACAAAATAAGTTAATGCTTACTGTGCAAAAATGAAAGATGTTGCCATTGAAATAACAAAATATTTTTTTTTTATTTATTTCTTTATTTTACATTTTTAGGCAAACTAACAGCTAGGTATAACTAGTTACAGATATAAATATATTTAATTTTATTTTAACTGCCATTAATAATTTATTTTACCTTTATACGTTGTATCATTCAGTACGTAATACATGTTGTTTTAAAAATGATTAATATTGACTACCAGAACGTACGTGGCTTACGTACCAACACTTCTAGTTTCTATAGAAACATTTGCTTGAACTCATTTGATATTATATGTTTAACAGGAACTCAGCTGTTGGAAGGTATAAAAGACAGCGAATTATTTGCGAATCGGTACATGGTTTGGAGACGCGATAGGGATTATACGCAAACTCAATAATCCTTGGGTGGTGAAGTTTTGATTGCTATATGTAAAGAGCTCACAGCTGCCGTTCGCGCTGACTGGTGCTGAAGATTTGTGGGTGACTCTTCTTATATACGGTATATATTTGCAATCAAAATATAGGTAACTCGTGCGATAAGTTTGTAATTATTGGAGACTTTATTATGCCCAACTTGTTGTGGGTGTCTGACGAGACGGTTCACGGGTCTTTTGTCCCAGAGGATATTAATGGTTCTGTTCAGATACATTTGTTTGATTTGATTAATTTAAATAAATTATTGTAATACAATTTTATACGTAATAATAAAAGTAACATTTTAGATTTAGTATTTTCTAATAGTGAAGTCTAGCAATAACGTTAAATCTCCTGTGAATTTTGGTTTCGTGCAGATACGCGCTTTTTACTAAAGCTACGTACGCGGATTTGCACTATCCCCGACGCTATGTCAGGGAGAGCTAGGTGATCACGAGCAGAAATGCTCTATGGAATCTATGGATTAACAATACTAATTAGTAACGAGTGAGTCATATTACTAAATTGTCATTCGAATGACAGGGTTATGATTATAATTACTGTTGAGTCGAATATCGAAATCAATCACAATCTCCCATCGCTAATTTCAGGGTCTACCTTAACCATCTACCTTGGTTTCACATAGAAATCAAATTCGGGAATGTTTTCTATGTCGAGTGTGTGCGTTACATGCGTTTCTGTTAAATGATTGTTTAAATAAGAGTTATAACTTCAAAACCATGAATACTCTGTACATATTAAATTTCACCATCACTCAGATATAATGATTTAACAATATGTTTGCCCCAGGATCTGTCTGTCACTATAACATGGGCATCCTGTCTGACTGTCCGTCTCAGATAAGATAGTAAAGTACTTAACTAAACGGGCCTTGATTGTTTAATGCCGTGCTTTACCGTTTCCGGTGCTTGAAACCTGAGACTTAGCTTGGATTATGAGATTATACATGTTTGATGTATTATTAAGAAATGTTAAAGATAAATTTATAAAGTATCTAAAAAGAATTAAGTATAACTACGCCAGACCCTGCCTGCATTGAGTTTGAACTGTGCTTTTGGGTCTTCATAAGCATGTAAAAGAAAACATGATTTCTGATATACAGTATAAAAATGGATTGCAACATTTCATATAACAGGTATAGACTTTTTTTTTAAATAATACCAAGTAACGAGTTCCGAGCGGCTGTCCTGTTTGTCTGACTGTCCATAACAGTTGCGTGCCACTCAGAGCTTTAAATCCTAAAGATCTTAGGGGCACTGCCACTGCGCCCGCCACCCTGAGACATAAGTTAACAAGTTCCATGTGCCTGTAATTTCACCAACACCCTTAACCTTCCAAACCGGAACGCAGTAATGCTCACGTTACTGCTTGGCGATAGAAATAGGTAAGAAGACAGCACTTTCACAGGAGCTCTACTCCTACTACAAACTTCTGAAAGCCGAAGTTTTTTGTTGGTATGTACGAAATTCAAATACATCTGACTGGTAGACTATAGAGTACAAATATACGTAAACCCATACGTAGTTAGGTAAGCAAAAAATGCATTCTTATTCTTGTAGAAGTATCGAGTTTGAGCACCATATATTGGTCTTTACTAGTTGTTAGTTTACAGATAGAAACTTTATCGTTTCGTGACTTTTCTAAATTTGAATTTTAAAATAATACTTTCAACCCTTCTAAACAGTTCTTTGTATCAAGTCTCACCAGTCCCACTGCATTTCTGACTGACGGAGTCGCAGGTGATAATCACAGTTTGCTTTGACTGTTAGCGTGTCCATGTTAGCTACTGCCTCCGCACTCAAATATACTACTAATGGTTTCACTCTTCTTGTTTTCATGGTGCTTGTGTCAATAGTGTACACGTTACACTTTTGAATTTCTACTATACCACAAATACATTCAAAAAAGAAAAAATTTAGAGTCATAGTGCAATGATCGACTTTTATCAATTTCTAAGACCGTGTCACGGCAGTATATATGTGATAAACCTCCCTCCCTCTCTCCTCCTCCTGCTCCTCCTCCTCCTCCTATTTATTTCGTTGATAAAGCTAGTTTGCCTATTTGGTAATGAACTATTGTTGTACATTTTGAAGAACAAGGACAACAATTTGGAATTGCGAATCGTTTAATCAACACCGCGAAAATGATGAAACAAGAAATGTCGGGTTTTTGTAGTTTATGTTGTTACATAATATTAGTTATTATTTACGTATTTCCAATTACTCTAACGTATTGAACTGTATTCAAAATGTTCTCCTCACCTTTTACTAATAATTTATATATATATCAATTTGTTTGTTTTTATTATTATTTTCATCTCGTTTGTCGCGCTCAATTTTTACCTTGATAAAATTACTGCGCAGAACTGTCAAAATGTTTTAAAATCAGCTGCGACCTTGCAGCCATATTTGGCACTGTATTAATAAATGATTTAAGTTACAAACGTTGAACGCTTCAAAATTTGTCTTTCATTATGGGAGATTGAAAGCTGATGAAAAAAAAGAATGAAAAAAATTTTTGTGACCATGTTACAAGGAACTCTATAGGAATTGGAATATCACAAAGTGGAACTACGTTGCTAAAAATTCGAAAATCCGCAGGATCAATGTAGCACGTGATCGTGTATTGTGATGTTGTATTTAGAAAGTCATGTTTAGTATAAATACAAACAACTGATGACATAATGTGAACTTCTAGTGAGAAAGAATCGAGAACAAGCAGTAGCGTCCAAAAATGTTTGTCGGTTATTATCTGGACGTTGATTTAGGCTGCGTGCACGCAGGATTACGGCGTCAGTTTGGACGGAAGGTATTGTTTTGTTAGCTTTTTCTTCTGTAGATAAGTCGTGTAGTTTTTAAACATGTTGTAATAGTACATAGTAAGTTGATATAATTAATATCCGTTTTTATATGTTCATAATATTTTCATGATTGCTTTGGTAGCACGTAGGGGTGGACGGATATTTAAAGAGAATATTGTGTATATTTGGACATTTTTAATAAAATAGCTGTGATCGAGCACTAGACAACTAAGTGGTAAGTTCTAAATAAATAGTTTACTGTTATAAAGGACATGAGACTAAATACTGGGGTAATTCAAAGTGTAATTGAGAAAACATATTAATTCGATCCGTGGCTTAGTTAGCATAGCGTCTGGCACGGTATGCCAGAAGATGTCGGTTCGAATCCGGCCGGATCGAAGGAATTTTTTGTAAGTATTCGATCTTTGTATTAATAAATATAACAAACTAGTGGAGCAATTTCACAAAAAAATTTCAATTCAATAAAAAATTTCAAACATGAAAGTTAAAAATTTACTGGATGAAATAAAAAAATTGTATTCTCATTTACATATAAGTAGATTTCTAAATATTATCCATATGTAATAATAATCCTATATAATTTTTTGTAACTATCAAATCTTGTTTTCTCAATTCCACCATTTTTGAGTTACGACAGTATCTGGTTTCATGTGCGATATGTCGTGGTTATTTACAAAAAATTTTTGTTACTATATGATTATAATTATGTGGTAAGAAACTTAGCTACTTATGTATTAAAAACTTACCTGTAACGTTCTGCCGTGCTTACAATGTTAACAGTAAGTATATTAGATATATATATAATAATAATAATAACGTACACACTCAACATAGCCCCGTACTAGGGAAACCTTGAGTCGCGGGTGCCATGGACACACACATAGACAACCACAAATTACACCCAAACTCACGAGAGAAATAAATGTAAGCCTACAAATATTTCTCCCGGCCCGGGAATCTAACCTGGGACCTCTGCGTGGCAATCCAGCTTGGTAACCGTTCGGCCACGGAGTTAACCACGTTAGTCAACAGATCTTTTTAACATTTTTCTTAAGAGATTAATCAATGGTTTTATTTTTATGCTATTCTTTCAGGACAACGTCCAGATTCACATATTACGACGTCACTGACGTTACAAAAGGTTTAAGTTAAATTGAACTTGAACTGTATTATTACTATCAAAGTGTTGCTTTAATAAATCATACTACGTACACCCACATTACGCCGTACCGAATTTCCGCGATTACAAAATAATACCTTGGGCGTTACAGAAACAATTTCAATGCAAACTTATCAGAACGAGCGGGGAATCGAACCAGCGCCCACTCGCATTCCATCCGAAACTGGTTCCACAGAATTAACCTATTAGTGCCTTGTGACCCGCACTTCGAGTGATAGCTTAGTTGGAAGCTTAGTCGACTGTTAATCTAGAGATGTAGAGTCCAGTCGCGTTGTTACTTCACGTTATTGTTAATATCAGAGCTATATTTTGAGGAAAAACAATTGAATTATGAAATATAATCGAATTTAAAATAACAAAGAATTTAAGCAATGTAAACGACTGTTTTATGGGGCATATATTACGATTATCATTTCCGAAGTTTAAAAACTACATTAAAATATTTTGATTGAAAAGTCATATTAAAAAATTGACGACTACGTGTTTGATAAAGATGCATGGAAAGACGACATGGCTCTATATTCCACACAAATCTGATTCAAAGTGTATTCCATAGCATTTAAGTTTATTTGAAAAGAGCAATCCCTAGAGTTTCTTGCTCGTTCTTTTCAGGGAGGTCAGCGTAGTGAACGAGCAGTAGGTTAAATGTGACGTTTTCAAGCGTAAATTTATTTTGCCTATGGAATAAATGATTCTTTCACTTTGAAAGAACATTTTAATAAAAAAAAAATTACGCCTTTCCTACGTAATGTGTAGCCAAAGTAGTTTATGTTACATATAATACAAATTTTACCAATTATAGGTCTGTTTTCTTCCATTGGCCTAATTAGATATATTGAGTTAATGGGGTGAGGTACCTTTCATCTTTCTTAAGGTTTTTACATAAAGCACCATGTATAAAGTGCTTTATAAGCTCTATTTACATAAATTTTATTATTAAAGTCCATCTAGCCTAAAAACGTATAATTAGCGATTCATATATTTCTCAAGCATCACAAAACCAATTTAAACTTACTTCCCCTAAGCAAACTTTATAATGATTGTAGTAAAACTTCACGATATAGACCTGTAGGCTGTATAAGAGCTGTATAACACAATAATAATACCTTCGTTACGACCTGAGGCCGCACATTAATTGCTCCTTTGTATTTATGACGGCTGTTATAAAATTTATATGTCATATACTACTTATTGAGCTCTTGAAGGGATTTATGAGAACTTTGAGCTGATTGTGGTTATCTGAGTTATTATTTCAATCATGATTTCAGTTTTAATTTGCAAAGACATTAATTGTTGTATAAATCATTGTTTTTGCTGTGTAGTTGCTTAGCTCATGACCTTCACGTCTAATGCAAAATACCAATTGGAATGCTTCATCCACTGGCTTAAATGCAACATGAGTTAACATGCAGACCGTAAAAATGTAACTGCCTACATCACTTCATGAACTAAAGTCCGTAGCTCATCATTCTGCATTCACATCACTCATTACTGTCCCAAATAAACAGTTATTCGTATCGGTGGTGTAAGCATTGTCGCTTAAAATTATTTAACCGCGTTTATACATTTACACAACATTTTTTTTGTGATAACCGTCATCGTATTCAAAAAAGCCATATTAAATATGCTTAATCCCAAATAGGGTTATTGTTTGAACAAGTGGCATCTCGAGTATCGTGAATTTCTTCCCATTGTCAGCCTTTTGTAGCTTAAAAAGGGATGACAGTTTAAATAATCTTTACAATGCCCGAGGATTTGTGAAAATTATGAGTTAAATACATGTTTGAATGAGGCATTACTCGGAAATTGTCGTTTGGCTTGACAGTTCTTTGTGTTCAAGGGTTTTGGTATTAAAGGCGCTTGGTTAGAAGTTTTTTTTTTGTATTTAAGAACTAGACTGATCTAATGTCAGACGCAATATTATTGAAAATAAAATCACTTTGGTAATAAATCTTAATAACAGATGAAACCAATTTTTGTAACGTTTCGGGTTCTTTACAGGTTACGACTTACGCAGCTTAATAACAAATTAAATATGCTTATTATATTATTGTGTGGACACTTGAACAGCGTGTTTTAAAGTTTTAGTATCTTCTAGACCGTCTATATTTATTATATAGGCTGGTATATTAGGTGAGGTGTGATGGTTGTTCTTAACTCGTATTTAGAAATGTGAATTCTCTATTCTTGTTACATAATTTTGGTTTGAGTTAGGTAATGGGCTAAGAGTCATTATTCCGGGATCGATTAAAGTAGCAGTCCGTAGTGAGGGTATCATGTGAAATATTCCAGACGCCTCCACCACACGGTGAGCGGTCAGAGAGAGTAAGTTATGGTGATAATCCAAAATTAAAATTGTATTTAGCAGTTCTTGGAATCTATTAAAATATAACATAGCACAAAAATAAGCTTTTGTAACATTTTTCAAATATTAAAGAACATCAAAAGTGTCACATTCTGTTATAATTATTAATACAAAGATCGAACACTCAGAAAAAACACTCAGGAAAAATTCCTTCGATCCGGTCCGACCGAGTTTTCTGTGTGTTCGATCTTTGTATTAATAATTATAACAAACTAGTGGAGTAATTTCACAAAAAATAATTGAATATCAATTCAATAAAAATTTAATTGTCACATTCTGACTAAAAAATTTCAAACAAGACTATTTATATTTAATGTTAAAATTCTATTAATCATACGCTTTTTAATACGTACAATATATTCACTAAGAAACTTATATCAAATAACAAATTTACAGTATCATTTCTTCTTTAAAATGCCCAAATAAAAAGCACGCAGCAATCATGCTCCGGCTGTGCAGCAAACAGGCAAATATTTGCCCGCGTCAGGCTCACTGCGACGCGTCGCTGCAGCTTACTGCGCCGGTCAATATTTACCATGCGCACGCGCATAGGGCTGCCATTTTTTAATTTACATATTTTTGCTCTTAGTTAATTTCAAGGAACGAACAGTTGTGTGGACAAGTGTGTATTATATTTACTTCACAATTATTCGAAAACTGTAAATAGTTAACAGTGATGACAAATAATGAAAGGGAAGTGGTGTAAAGTCCACCATTGTATTAGTTTCAAGCAATCGCAAAAGAAATCGATGTAAATGCATGGATATACGACAAGTACATTTTAAAACAAAACAACAACTAAACGATTATAGACAAAATGGGAATATTTTGAAATTCATATGGTCTTTAAATTTGAACACCCTGTATTCATAATGAAATACCGACCACTGTTTCAACCAAACAAAGTAGAAAAAAATAAAATGAACTGCTAAAGTCTTTTATAGAAAAGTGACAACCCTACAAAATTACGAATGAACGAGCAGCGTTCCAGAGCAAACTTTAAAATAATAAGGAAATCTCGCAAGTTTATCTTACACCGCTACTTTAAAATGAAACTGACACTCTTGCGCACATATTTACCTATCAATGTATTGTTACACTGTTGCAATGCCACAATTTCTTATGACATGAAATTTATATGTCACTTATTAAAACACACATCTGTTTATTTTAATATAAAAGCTCGTATGGTCTATTTAAGTAGGTGGCTTTATGATTTTGAAACCAAGTCTGAAATGATGTTTATGTTACATGTTCTCACTGCAAGTTTCGTTTTTGTTGGAAATTGTTAAATAAGAATTTTATCCATATGGGATTAATAACTCTGTAACAAGATAATGAAGTGAAGTTCTGGAATAACACTTATGTTGAATGATGTTTCTGTATTTTCTAACGTTGATGTTGTTTGAAATTACTACACAAGTTAATAACTCTGTGTGAAGATTTTAAGTTACGTTCCGGAATGTCATTTATATATATACGTATAAACTTTATTGAACAACAAAAGAAATTGTTTTAACAAAGAATTTAAACGTTAGTGTACAAAGGCGAGCTTATTCCATGAGAGGATTTCTTAACCAATTTTATGTAGTAAATTTGTTTTAAAATTTAATTTAAAAAGTTAATACAGAGTTTTAGATCTTTGAGATTATAAAAGGTAATGGAATGTTATTAAAGTTTCTGAATGTGCTTCAAAGCATTAAAGTAGTTCTACTCTTTTAAAAAAAAATCCTTTTCTCGAAAATTCTACCAAAAATCCTTCCTCATTCATGACTTTCAATCCTAGGTCGTGTTGACCCACAAAAACCAATATTTACTGATGTGAACCAGAATCTAAAATACCAATAAGCTACTGTACTTAACAAATATTGGACGTACTCTAATGTATTCGGGGAATCACTTTTTAGTGTTGCTACTCGGAAATATTCATGGTGTAATCAAAAAGAGCGTAAGGGCTTCACCACATTTATGCTTGAGCCGGAAAGCAGGGACTTTAACACAGCACAGGTTACAAACATAAGTAATAACACAAGTTTAAACAACAATATTCGACTAATGTAAACACCGCGGTTTTAACGACAAATTTATTAAGAGTGTATATGTATACCTCAAATCGCTTTGGCTTATTCCGGATAACAGTGAGTGTTGAATCAATCATTTTGGAAAAAATATGTAGTAAAATTGAGGATAATACGCTGATTATTATACGGTGTGATAACACGATTTCTAAAAATTTTCACGATAAGAAAACACAAACTTACCTCGATATTTTACAAGAAAACCGCTGTGCGTTGTTTTGTAATAAACTGTAAATACATTTACTTTGGTTTTGCACAATCTTTGATAGCATCCACCCGAATCCATTGACACAGTCCGTTACATACTTTGATCCTTTCGCACAGCTGTCAATCAGAACATAAATAATAGTATAGGGACAGACCCAAGACGTCAGAGATGACGACACCATGAAAACCAATGTGCAAGCTACTCGACCACGAAGGTTGTCAAAAGAAATATACATGCAGACAGATATTGACGTTAGACTTACAAAACCATTCTTTTTCGCGTGGGGTTTTAAACATGGTCCTTTATTACACTACATCTGATATCTGTGGAATTAAATATTGTAACCCACGATTTAACGCCAGTTGTATTGAAATATAACAAAGTTAATAAATTTATTGTTAAAACTACGATATTCACATTAGATTGAATATAGTAATTTAAACTTGTGTTATAATTATATTTGTATCCTATGCCGAGTTAAAGTCCCTGCATGAGCTTGATTCAAGCCGTCTTCGGGTTACTAGTGATGTGACGTTTGTTTATAGAGATTTTCAGTTATCGATATTTTTACATTTCATGAAGTTGTTTATCTTTGTAGATTTTAATACTCTTCGTGGTTATTCCCTAAAGGATTATCACTAATTACAGGTTTCTTACCACGGTGTGATTTCTTTTATTTTCCCGGTATATCGGAACGGTTACACGCTCCATGATCAAGGGTTCACTATTCTTCTTTGTATTGTTTTATGTAAATACAAATGCATTCATATTTTTTTTGTTTCAGATACTGGTGAGTTTTCCTTTGCAACCATTAAAATTGTGAGTTTATTCTTCCTTGTTTATCTTTTTGCAACCATGATTTTGATTATTGTAATTAAATAAGCCTTTATTGGAGGCCACATAAAATTACTTCAAAATATCGATCGATGGTAGCTGTTAATCTTGCACATGCACTTTTATTTCACATTACCTAGTGATCGTCACGACTAAAGTACCAGTTATTTGAATGACACATCACCGCAATTTAATAGTTTAGGATTGTTTCTAATACTTTCGAAATCATAGTGCAGTCTATCGATAAACTGTTAATTCAGCAAACATCTCTAGCCTTTCTTCTCTTACAATAATGGTCGGGGCGTGGTGAGCGAGCACAAAACGAACACCAGGCGTGGAACAGGTATATATTGTTATTACCACGTGACGAATATTGGTAATGCGCACGCGTACAGTTTGAGTGCGTATACTGTGATGTTTGACAGAACTATTGTATTTTCTACATATCGACTATCGTAGATTCCTTATTTTTTAAAGGATGAGGGTAGATTAGTTAATATAACGCCAATCAACCGTGACCATGGGACCTGTAAAGAGCCCGAAACGTCGGTTTGTTTGAAAAAACAAATATACGCGATTTAAATCCGGAAAAATAGTTTCATTTCCTATAGTTAATATAAGTTTAAACTAATTGTAACTTCAGTAGTTGTAGAGCTCCTTGTGAAAGAGTTCGTCCAAAGAAATACTTGCTACCTTACCTATTTCTGCTACCAAGTGGCGATGTGGCCATTACTACGTTTAGATTTTGAAGGATAAGAGTGCTGGTGAAATTACAGGCACATGGGACTTGACAGAACACAGTGACAGTGCCCCTTGAATGTTTCAGTTTTAATGCTCTGAGTGGTACTGCAACTTTTGGGGTCATGCTTGCGCTTACTGGTAGGTGCACAATTATTCGTCCCGTCATTTATATAAAAAAACCTTTGCGACCATTGACTTACAAATAAATGGACGACGGGTCTAATACAAAAACCACGAAAAAAATGTCCCAAGTCAAACTATTTAAAAGTAGTGACATGTAAAGGAATATGAAAAAGCTAAAACGTTGAATTTAAATTGTAATGTCATCGCAGTACTGTCTAATTTTGCTTGCTTCGCTGTCAGTCGAACAAACGAAGACTAAAGCGTGAATGACGCTCTGTATACGATTTTAACGCCCTATAAGTTCGGACACTTTTTAGCGCAGACCCGACGTCCATATAATTGTAAGTCAATGTTTGCGACCCATCCATTATCTGGGCTTTCGACACTAAAAGACGCCATTTGTTTTTCTATTATTTTCTGATAAAGTACAGATCCTTTCTATTCAACATGAAACTATATTAATTAAATTAAAATTAAGTAATTTTGTACCAGCACATATTAAAACAAGCAAGTCACATAGGCTCAAAACTGACTTACAGAGAACTGTAGAGTACTTACCCCCTAATGATTGAGAACACACCAAAAATTAAACAACACCTGATACCTGAGCAAAAACGATACTAAGATTGAAATCGCGCAGGTTTTCTTTTTCTTATCAAATGGGCCTATGATTCAGCTACACTTACACTTTAGTACTTAGTCCTAGCGATATTCTAAACATAAACCTTAATTTATTTATTTATTAAAGGACATCCAACAGCATTTACAAATACAGATACCAGAGCAAAAACGAGAGCAAGATTGAAATCAATTTGGTATTTTTCTGCAGTTTCAAGTCAGGCTTTTCTCGGTAAACGCCATTTCGTCGTATTTTTATGATCTCACTGTTTTTAAATGCTTTACATCAAACAATTATTTATTACTACGTACTTAATCTTGAAGAAGCCAAACAAGTTATTCCGTAAATATAGTTAGATATAACAAAGAAAGTATTTACTTTAATGGCGGAGACTATAAAATCTTCATTTTCATTTGATTACCCATGTTGGTTGTGGATTAAAGACGTAGAAATAATAGCCTTAATTTTCTGGCAGACGTAAATTTCTAAATGGCTTTGGAACTAAACGCGTTTAATTGAAGGAAATGTACAATCTTCTACGTCAGGTAGCAAGACACTAATTTTGATGTATGGTTATTGCAAACTATAAAAAAAATCCGTCTTGATTAATCCGGAGCTCTTAATTATGAAAATCGACTTGAGCGTGTTCAGTGTTTACGTGCATTTATCTTGACATGTCTCGTTTATCTTCTTCGAGAGTTTTATTTATATGCCTTATTTCTTATCCTTTACTGCTTACACCTTTCTTATTATCATACATATTAAATTCTAATGACGTAAAAATGACTCGAAAGAAGAAAAAAAGGATAGAGTTCGTGACTAAAACTCGCACCATAGCACGTCGTACGTCCTCTAATGATAGTGATGCGCCCGCTTCTATATAATTTAGTATGGATTGAGTTATTAGTACCAAGATATTATAAACGAGTACTGGTTTAATGCGGTCGACGTCTTAATGTGATTTTGATATGGAGCGTTGAGAGACGGGAATTCGGTATCACGGTTTAGAGAAACGAGATTTCGGTTTTTTCGGGCCTCTATTAAGATGTTATGGCGGAAACTATTAAGTAATCGTTTAGATTCAAATTTACACCACTTTAATCGAACAAGCCTCGAGTGTGATGTTTATCATTCCCTTTTTATTTATATCTATAATTTTCGCGGTCATTGACCCGTAATATGTTTATTATATGACATAATTATGATACAAAATTTACACATAATCACCGGAGAAACAAGCACTTTGAATAATTTTATGATAATGACCGTATTATATCTAGGCAATTGTCATAGTCTTGTTATACAACGTTGTTGTACGTCTTGAGCTACATAATGTAAGAAGGAGACAATATCGACTTAATTAGCTGTTGAGATTTTTTCTCCCTATACAAATGACCTTATTATGTTTGGTCCTTCGAGCCGGATCGTGGGCGTTGGTTTGTCGCTTTCTTTCCCTCTTGAATTGATTATAGCGTTTTTTGTCTTTTTTCTCTCGCATTGTAGGGTAATCATCGAATGTCGTTATCTTCCTTAATGATCTCAGATTAACATGTTCTGATGGGATGGTGAGGTTACTGTGTTGAGAGAGTGCGATGAAGCAGTTGACGAAATTACGGAATGATTGTCGAGACAAAAACCAATAAAACAACAATCATAAACCCATTTATATGTCCACTGATGGGCATAGGTCTCAATCTCAGGCAAGGGTTTCGGGCATGGTCCGTCACGTTGACCCTATGCGGGTTAGAGCCTTTACACGTTTTCCGAGGTTTGTGAAACTTCTTCGACGTGCAGGTTTCATTACGATGTTTTTCTTGCGAAGTCACGATCTCTGCTTAAGAGGTGGCAGGTTAAATCATTAGGCCACTACGGCTTTTATGTATAATAAAAAATCGGTGTTTAATTTTTTTGATACATGATGCATACTGGGGTATGCAGTCACCTCTATGCCCCTATCTATTACCAGGGCTTCGCGAGTGCAGCTGGTCGTATACAGCGGGCACTAGAACAGATGAGACATACTTAGCGTGGAGGTCCGTAAGCAAAAAGTTTTTGAGTCGGGTTGATATAGTCCCATTTCACCATGTTGTCTCTGCATTAGCCAACTTGTGTCCTTAGACGGTTCAGGGACTTTCAAATGACCACTGCAACTCGTGCTCAGAAGGAAACCTTGTGACTTTACTGGATGACAACAACACAGCGTTGTTTAAATGTAATACGAAATTGCAGAACAATGGTGTGCAAAGGCAAGAATAAACCAGAAGTTTAGACGTCAAACGGCTAATGACGATAAAACTTATGTGTCATCAGAAAGAAATGCCCCTTTATTTTCTTTAAGCCCTTCATAATGTTGGTTATTTAAACTAACTATGTAACTAATGTAGCAACTAATGAAAGCAATATTTTATATTAAACCAGATTAATATCTAATAATAAAATTCTTTAAAAATGTACTCCAGTACGCTTGAAATCGCTGTACAAAACTGACAGAATAAAATACGACGTTTCGCCTCCCATACATATTCATAACTTCTAGCCGATCGATCGAGATAGTGTAGGTGTTTTAAGTATTTGGCTATAGTGATTTATGACTTTATTCTGTGGAAACTCTTTTAGTAACGGCAGGTGGAATAAGAATTTTTTATGTATGATTTGGTAGGTGTTTTATATCAGATGCATTTTTATCATATAATTTGGTACAAGTCGGTAGCGTAACAATAGGGAGAATGGGAGCTGGAGGGCACGGAAGAACCTTGAAATTGAAGATCTGTTTACCATACCTGAAATTGTGGGAGAAACAAAAGCGGCAAGACTCCGATGGCTTGGACACGTGGAGAGAATGGGAGAAGATGACTTGTACTTCGAAACGTACTTGAGACGACTGATTCGTGAAAATTTTTAGTAATCGGGTTTTCACACCATATAGTAATCAGTGTAAATCCTCAATTTTACTATGTTTTTTTCCTAAGTGATTGATTCAATACTTTCATTGTTATGCGGAATCAACAAACGTCATTTGAGGCAGTATAGACTCTTAAGATGAAGTTAACGATTACTACCAGTTCTCACGTGTAATAGTTTTCGAAGTTCAATAACTTTTAAAATATTTAAAGCCGTTCTTTTCCATAATAACGGATTACAATACACAATTATCACAAAATCCGTCTGATGGTCTGTTATGAGCACAGAAGTTGCAAGTCATTTAGCATCTGATTAAGACATCCGAAGGGATCCTAATGACGAAATGAGTTGCGTCTTCTTTATGGGGAAGCAATTAATTTTTAAAATTCAAGGGCTTTCGAATTATTATTTGAACACTCTGTATATCATCAACATTCCTAGTTGTTATAAACTTTTGTTCAACCTTCACACTTATTCTATATACTCTTGATTCTAGACGAGATTGTTCTTATTCTAAATACCCTTGATTCTAGAAGAAGTGTTTAGCTGTAATGTTCGGGTCACGATAAAGGTTCTGTAGTGACGGACTGCGTTTTCTAAGTCAACTAATTTATTGATGAGACTATTTACGACTAAAACTACTTCTAAACTTAACTAACTGTTACGAGGAGAGGATCGTTTTTATAATACGTACTTGGTACTTGGTACTTGGTGTAACGGGCTGGTGTCCGCAACTCGACGACAAGGCGCCTATTTTGCGTGTGTTTATAATACGTAATAAGGTTTTGTTTAAAGACAATTACGTAATGATTTAAGCATATAATATTTTCTAGAAAGCTCATGTTAATTGATAGCTACACAGAGATAAATTAGGATGACAAAAGTCAGTACTCATTTACATTATGAGATTAGTAAATATTAAATATTCCGTAGAATTGTTTATCACAATTATTTCTATAATGTTCCTACATTACAGCGACAGTGGACTATAAAATTCTTTAGTAAAATTATCACTGAAAATATAATTAGTTCAAGTACTGCCATTTTCATCACACGCCAACCTACACTAAACTGATACATATATCAGGTTAATTTAAAGGTTCCTGCCAACAGTCAGTTAACCGAGCCTCTCAATTCCAAACAAAAAAGATAAAACTATTCAAATTCGAAAGCGAGACCGCGGAACGAGTCCTAACGAACTTGAATACTTTTCTTTTTCTGCCCTGGCAAGACAGCATGTCTGCGCAAGAGCGCCTCGCGGCGATTTGGGAGTTTTTTACGTACAGTTCGCAACAAAAGCTCATATTACAACCTCTAAACTTCCAACCACACTGGAAAAGAATCTACACAAAACAATCTACTTATCTGAATGACCCATGAGTTTAACCAAAAATTTTGTTCGAAATTTTAATTGCCAGAGCCACGTCAAAAAGTATGCTTTGATAAAAGACCTCTGCTGCTGACGGTACTACAATGTGGTTGCCCTCGACGGAGCTTGTTCTTGCGGGTAATGGCTTCATTATACCACTCGGAATCTCGGAAAGAAGCAGGCAAAAACTGGCCGCCGCCACACTTACAACTTACAACCCGCCGGAGATGCGGTAGCGTATCAATCCGAGATTAGTAAGTTTGGTAGTGTATATTAAAATATAACTGTTCTATAAATTGTCTACTCGGTTTTCATTATAATAATTTTGTTTATTTACAAATTGTGAGTAGTTGACGAATAGGAAATAATAACTGCGCTACGTGGTGAATATTGTCTATGCAAATTTGGACAAATCTCGATGAGCAATTTTAAGAATAATCAATAATAAAATTATTTGGTTATTAATCGAAATTAAAATGACAATACAATTAATTTATTATTTATCTGATTTTGAGAGATCAGGACTTAATCGTGTATAAATAATTTTATTTACTTGGATGTTTGGGACGTGTTTCAAAGTCGAAGGGATTGTAAGGCGGGTGTCAACATCTTCTAATTGTGCGAGTTTTTCTAACTACCCGCAGTTGGTCTTTATTATTAATTTTTCCACAAGGGTTGTGAAAAAAATTAAGACCAAAAAAATATTATTACAACGATTTCATTAAGTAAAAAATCATTACAATTAATTTATTAAAACAACAATTAATACAATTATTATTTATTTATTATAATAAATATTGTAATAAAAAATTACATGAATGATTAAAAAAAATTGCCTATCATTTGCCACATATTTAAATCGGTTAATTAAGCATTTTGTATTTAAGTAGTCGAGTGTTTAATTTTTTTTAACGAATATTTTGGTCTATGGTCAATTTATATGTTATCTGTTTTTTGGGTTGTTAGAATATTTTTTCAAAATAAAGAAAGCTCTTTTCGACTCGAGCTAGTGTTATAATCTTTTTGTGAAAATAAAAGATTGTAATTCACTGTTTTGTTTGGCATTAATTCTGGGGAATAAGGGAGTTAACATCATAATTGTTCACGTCGGGTTTTATTATATAATTTGATTTTACTGTACGGGCCGCATTTTTTGGTTTCAATTAATTGGATGATGATGATGATGAATGTCTTCAAATAATTGGACGCTTATAGAAGCGTCGTAAATTAGTAATGCCGCGTCTGTGCAGCTGCGCCACTACTAATTTTCGTACACTATTTAGTTTACAAATAAAACAAAAAATATTTTTTTGTTTTTTTTTTTCTTTATTTTTTTTTATAATACCACGTGACGGAACGAGCAAGTCGTGCGCCTGATGCTCAGCTAAACGCCTGTCCATAACAGTTACAGTGCCACTCAAAGCTTTAAATCGCAAAGATCTGAGGGGCACTGCCGCTGCGTCCATCACCCTGCGTCATAAGTTGACAAGTCCCACGTGCCTGTAATTTCACCAGCACCCTAACCCTTCAAAACCTGGTCATAATAATGCTGACATTACTGCTTGGCGGCAGAAGTAGGTAAGGTGGCAGTACTTGACGAGTACCTGGACGTACTCTTTGACAAGGAGCTCTACGACTACCAAACTTAGGACCCTGGTGTTATTATAAATAATTTTTGTACCTTTGTGTATAGTTGCTCTTGACCATTGGTAGGTGTGGGGCACTAGGTTCTGGTCCGACACAGCGTCCATCTCCGACCCTCTTCTTTCAGTTCATCTGCTACATCATTATCACGTGAGCCGCTGTATCCTTTGATCCACTGTAGAGTTACGCTATGCTGCACCTCTAAATCTTGTATGAATTGTAGTAGTGGCGCGGCTCCAGAGCCTCAGTAGCGCGACTGCAACGCATATGTAAGCGTCTAATTAGAAGGCGCCCTCAACTTCTTGATCATCGTCATCGTTGTTCTATATTTTTTAGAATGTAGTTAACTACTTACATTACCTTTACAGTGCATGATGTAAAGATTTCACGTGTTTGAATAATAATAATTTTTAATCTAAATTGTTGTGGTAATCGTTTCTGAGTTATTACGCAATTACGATCGGTCTCAGGTTTCGAGAAGCTGTTCTTGGTTGCAATTTTGCGGTATCGAAATCAATTTTGGCATCGAACAGTAGCTGTTACGATACAACACTAATATCCCATATAAGACTAAACATTTGTTGGTATAAAATTTTATTTTATGTGGGAAAACTTGCAGTAACGTTTTGATACATTCTAAGAATTGTAAAGTCCAAATTGTTTTTTAAATACGGACACGGTGTAGTATATATTTTATTTACGATCTGCGCTGTGTGCGTTAAATGTGGAGGTGGCGGTCCGATTCCGGTAGGACCAATTCGGGAAATTAACTTTTCTAAATTGTTTCTGGTCTGGGTGTTTTGGGTAGTCCGTTGCTCTAGTATTCATCATCATGTGAGCCAGAAGACGTCCACTGCTGAACATAGGCCTCCCCCAAAGATTTCCAGACCAGCCGATCGGACAGTAGTATTCATAGTACTGGGAATTTCCTACTTTGAGACCAGGTCATTTGGTGTTGTTGTTTGGCATACATACGCAGGTCAAAAACCAAAATCATTATTTTAAAAAAATCGGTTAATCAATTAAAGCATACAATTCAATAATTTTTTTCTACTTAAATTCTAATGGTGTCTTTTTCAATGTTATTACGTCTTTCGACATTATAAATAATAAAAAAAATTAAATATACATCTTTTTAAAAAACCGACCTCAAACTTTTGGAATTACATCTATTTGCCAAGTTTTATTGCAATCTGTTAACGGAGAATGGATGAAATTCAATATACCGTATTCATGTCCTTAGAGTCGGAATATTTTCTTCAAAATTTAATGAAACCACTACTGCAATTCCCACTTTCTACCAAAAAACAATGATCGAAATTGGTTCACAAATATCGCTGTAATAACGTAATATACGCATCGAATTACGAACCGCCTCCTTTTTTTATGTCGGTTAAAAATGAAGAATTTTTACTGCCAACCCTAGAATTAGTATCTAAGCCAAATCGCATAGTCCAAACAAAAAGTTCATCGACCTCACAACATTTGATACAAAACCTTCCACATAGACAAAACCAACAAAGTCTACAATCTTCCATCTCGCATACAAAAACAACATTAATCTACTCAAACATATGTTTATCTCTATTCAGCCATTGAAAAGGTGCAATAAATATGGTGCGCACACGTCTTGCAATTGAAACGTATACTACTTAATAAATGCCGTACAACTCTTAAGTACCCATTTTAGTATTTACACCTCACCCCAACACTAGCGCTTTAATGCTAAGGTTCGAAATTGTACCGATTGGAACAGGATTCGATGGTTCGTTTGCACACGTTCGCGATACGTGTGGCCCTTGTGAGCGCAATGAATAAGTATCGATTTATCGATAACGTTTTTCTCAAGTTGCCTGGCACTACTTTGCGTTTTTTTAAAACTATAGGTACTATAGGTTAATTGACGTGATTGTTGGTACCTAAATTTTTTTACGTAATATTGAAATGATTTCGCGAGTATATGGAATTTCTTTACATAATATGCAATGAGGAAGTATAGCTTTTATAAGTCTACGATATGTAGTAAAATTTCTGTCTAGCCATTAAATAGTGCAGCACTAAAGTTCGACATTAGTATTACAGAATCATAAAACATCGATGTTTGTTTATCGATGTAACTTTGTACATATCGAAGTCGATAACCTCGGAACGACGATGTCGAGCGCAAATATGCCATTATGAAGTACGTTGGCGATCGATCGATCGGATAAAATCGATATTGTCAAAGTTTATGCAAAGATATAAAAGGTATTGGCAGTTTCATATCGTAAGATTATATTAGATAAGTCATCGTTTTCTTATAAGAAAAACAAAGTTGTAGAATGGTGAGAAATAGAAAGTGTTATTGCCTTAGGGGTGTGCTTTAGGTATTGTGCAGTACAGGTGTTTCACGTTAGTATGAACTGCATTACCCTATTGTATCAAGTGACGGAACGAACAAGTCGTGCGAATGGTGTTAAACAAGACGCCTGTCCACTCGAGATGATCTTCCAGCTCGCTTGAACAAACCTTCATGTGTCAAAATTGAATTAACTATACAACCTATGTGTCTTTGGTTGATAACAGTGATCCGCATAACAGTAGAAGTGTTGAATTAATCACTTTGAAAAAAATGTATAGTAAAATTGAGAATTTACGCTGATTACGGTACTATAAGGAAAATACGTTTCCTTATTTTCACAATAGAAAAAGAAATGCAATTTTACCTGGAAATTTTACAAGAAAACCGCTATATTCAATCGATGCTTTACATAATACTAATTTTTTTTATGTTAATTGAACTTAATAGAACATGTATAATATACTACAGGACAACACTTTTATTTGTTTATTTTTTTTCAAATGGCTTTAATTTCGTTTGTAAAAAAATAAACTCTGAAATAAAGCCAGTGTCTCTGTCGCTCGACCTGAGCATATGAACCGTATTAGTACGGGAAAATTTTTAATTCGAGCTGAGGTAATATCGCGTTTTTGGTGCTACATTGACGTATTTGTAATTTTGGCACAATTGAATGAAATATTTTAACATAATGTGTTAAGATACTTCAATGAGATTAAATTTTGCCAAAATTATAGTTAGGACAATGTAGCACCAAAATAGTTGCAGTTGGCAGTTGCAGTGCCACTCAGAGCTTTAAATCGCAAATCTGAAGGACAGGCTGCGCATGTAATCCTGAGATATAAGTTCTTAAGTCCCATGTGCTTGTCATTTCACCAGCACCCTTTTACCTCCAAACCGGAACGCAGTAATGCTCATATTATTGCTTGGTGGCAGTAATAACTCAATAAAAAAATAATAAAAAAATATTTGCCATTTGTTCTCTATGACACGGTAATACGATTTATTTTCAATGTCTATCTGAACAGTGGCTCGAATCAACATTGATATTTATGCAATCTTTTATTTTTATCCGTTTTTTTCTTCCTAGAGACTGAAGGAAAAAAATAATAAAAATAGTAGAGGAGATGAGTGTTTGTTACGGTGCTATTGTAGTTTACACCGCTATTGATAAATCAGCTTAAGTTGGTGGAATACTAGTAGCTAGAATCCATACATGCAAAAGATTCTCGCGTCACGTGTGGTCGATCGCGCGATGGCTTATGTCGATACAGCGCGAATGCGCGATTATCGGAAACACCATAGCGTAGTTATTGCAGGGTTGTGAATTATGATTTTCTTAGTTTGCTAAGAGTACTTTTGAAGGGGATATTTTTAATGCTATGATTTTTTATACTATCAAAAGTATCTCCATGGCAATTCTGGAATCGGCGGACTAAAGTACATAATATACCAACAAACGAAGTTTGTTATAATTAGTAGCACCTAGTAATCTTACCTATTTCTGCCGCTAAACCGTGATGTCAGCATTACTGTGTTCCGGTTTTGAAGGGTAAAGGTTGCTGGTGAAATTACTGGAACATGGGACTTGTCAACCTATGTCTCAGGGTGACGGGCGCAGTGGCAGAGCCCCTCAGATGTTTGTGACTTAAAGCTCTGAGTGGCACTGCAACGGCTATGGACAGGCGTGTAGCTTATTCGTCCCGTCATTTGATATTATAAAAAAAATATTAATACAAAGTTCGAACACTAAGTAAGTGCTAAGTTAGTCGATGTGTGGCCGAACGGTTACAATGCTGGTCTGCCACGCAGACGTCTCGGGTTCGATTCCCGGTCCAGGAGAAATATTTGTATAGCCTACATTTATTTCTTTCGTGAGTTTGGGTGTAATTTGTGGTTGTCTATATATGTGGGCTATGAATGCGTGGGTTATAAAAAAAATGGAAAAAAAGTCTGCTATTAATACCAGAGTAACGGAATTCAGTCTAGGATGCTTCCCAAAACACCCAGACCAGAACCAATTTAGAAAAGTTCATTTCCCAAATTGGTCATACGAGGGATCGAATCCAGGACCTTTCACAATCAGCGCCCACAGCGTGAACCGTTATACTGTAAGTGTTTTATCTGACGACTGCATGGAATATCAATACTTAATTAGACCCGTATTTTTATAAATCTAGAACACAGTTTTTTAATGTGTTATATCATAATAATATATTATGTACATTCTATTTTAGTTTTGTGACTCCTTACATTTCTTGGTAAATTGGTGAAATTACAGGCACATGGGACTTGTCAACTTGCGTCTCAGGGCGCAAAGCCGTACCCGTCAGATGTTCGCAACCTAAAACTCTTGAGTTCCCGTGGATAGCGTATCGCTTGACACGACTTGTTCATTGAAAAAAAAAAAGTGAATTTGTATTTTTTGTAGAAATAAATATTCTAAGCCATATTTTATAACCAAATCCACATTAACTTCTGGATTCGCAACCATAGGTTGACGATCGCTGTTCAGCGCACAACTCATCACGTTTGACATAAATATAGCTGCACAGTAGTTTTTTAATTGGTAAACAATGATACAAACAGTGCACCTGATACCGTTTGCGATAGAAAATAAGTTTGCTGACTAAGAGACATAAGATCTTGAGTTTCCTGCGACTCTGATTGCGCTGATTCTCCTAATCTAAAGGGTACACAAAAAACAATAATGTCACTATTATTATGCGAAGGGACATACCTATATACGACGAGAAGTTAATGAATCTGTATGGCAACTTCTTCTTATCGTGTCAATACTTTTTTTATTTTAGGATTATATTGACCATGAACAGTACGTTGCTACCTTGACTGCGCTGTCCGTGGCCGCGGAGAGATTTTCCCTCGTACAGGTATTAGGACACAAGGGGCACAATTACAGTCCATGCTATATGGACTGTATCGGGGCACCACACTGGGGTTAGACTAACATCTCTGAAAGTCCAACTTACAACTTGTCTCTGCAGCGTCCTATTTGAGTGCTAAATCGATTTAAGGACTTCCACACTGGTATGACGAAACCAGCTGGTGGGGGGTTCCGTTTCCACAGTTCACATGTAGTGACAGTTGGATGGTCACTCGTAGCCTTTGTGGTGCGCAGGAAACTTTTACGGCTTTTGAGGCGAGCTCGGGGAATTTGACGGCCATATAAACGGTATCGACTGTCACTCTCTTGATTATGCTTCTTTGCGGAGCTGCTACAATTCACGCACGTGTGGTGGTGCAATACCTGCTAGAGGGTACACGATATTGAGGGCAGTTGACTTGATACAGCCGGTGATATGGCAACTTAAAAATGTTATTTTAAAATCTTTTTAGTTGAATGGTTGTTTGAGATAATGGAAAACTTTAAGTTGGAGGGTTAGGTACTGTATGGGCTGGTTTCCGCAACTCGAAGTCGTAGCGTCTGCTTTGCATGTTTATATGGATTATAATATGTCGGATAATAAGATTTTATAATAGAGCTTTAGACTGCTAAGAGATTGACTGCATACTTGCAGTTAATCTGTGGTCATAATCTACTTTATGCACCCGAGACCACGGCTGCATGAAAAATGCTTTTTAGACATTTATTACTATTGCTTCATCTTCTTATTAATCGATGCCATACACTACTAATGCATGCCATTGTGGTGAAAGGATATGGCGATCGGCGTAAAGTACTCGCTAATTGTTGCCCATGTAGCGTCAGACGTACAAGAAAGGCACGGGACGTGTTGCGGGGAGGCTCCTTTCGTACACCCCAAATACTGCAACAAAATTCATTCGATATCATATCATTAAGCGTTTAGCGCCTGTAATTTTTTTCTCATATGTTCTCCGTAAATCCAGCAAAAGATATTGTTTCGAAAAAAATTCGATCATGTACAATATTTTGTAGTTCCAATAAAGTCCGCTATATGGCGTTGACCCGTTTTTGTCAATCTCTGAATTGCGATGATACGTTTTCTCATCGAAAAGATAAATACTCTTATATAAATACACTGGATTTTGTCACTGCAATGTAAAGTCATTACTATCTACAGGCTTACTAGGAGTCGAGTCATTCTGGGAGCGGCTACCAGGACCTATCGGAAGCCTGATTTAATACTATAGTATTATTTTGTGCTTTGATAACATTGACTTACAAATAAATGGACGACGGGTCTAATACAAAAACCACGAAAAAAATGTCCCAAGTCAACCTATTTAAACGTAGTGACATGTAAAGGAATATGAAAAAGCTAAAACGTTGAATTTAAATTGTAATGTCATCGCAGTACTGTCTAATTTTGCTTGCTTCGCTGTCAGTCGAACAAACGAAGACTAAACCGTGAATGACGCTCTGTATACGATTTTAACGCCCTATAAGTTCGGACACTTTTTAGCGCGGAGCCGACGTCCATATAATTGTAAGTCAATGTTTGATAAATAAAAAGTGCGGAATCTATATTCAGCTTACGCGCTGGACATAAGCCTTCCCATGAGCACGTCAACTCTCCCGGTCCTGTGCCGCCCGCATCTTTCTCAGGTCGTTCATCTATCTTGCCGCCGGGCGCCCCATTCTCCGTAGGCTATATAGACTACATGGTCACTCTGCCATCACTTCTTCTGCAGACATCTTTAGCCCATTGCCATTATCTCTTGACTTGAAGAACCAAACATTTCTGTCAGTCATTAAAGTTTTATTGTTGATGCAACAATCTTTTTCTCCGTGCAACAAGAGTGTTTTCAAACGACTTCAAAAAAGGAGGAGGTTCTCAATTCGACTGTGTTTTTTTGTATGTATATTACGCGATTACTCCGGCATTTGTGAACCGATTTTGATGATTATATTTTTGTTGGAAAGAGGATACTTAAGTATTGGTGTCATTTAAATTCGATGAAAATATTACACCTCTAACGCTAGCAAACTAGGGCATGAATCCGGTTTCGTGCACTTTCCGGTAAGCGATTTCACTAAAACTTGACAAATAGATGTAATTCTTAGGTTTTCGCGATTGTTACACATAGGAAATGAAACTCTTTTTCCGGGTTGCGGGCCCTTGAGAGGTCCCATGGTCACGGTTGACCACGTCAGTCAAACAAATATACGCGATTTAAATCCGGAAAAATAGTTTCATTTCCTTAATAGATGTAATTCCAAGAACTTTTGAGGTCGGTTTTTTAAAATAAAATAGTAGTTATATTATTATTTAAATTTTAACATCGACAACCATTGTCGACAACCCTTAAATATCCACCAGCCGATACTTACCTTGTCGAAACAGCACGATTTATAAGTTAATTTCTCTCCAAGAAAACGCTCCTAGGTTGTTTTGATTTTTATTTTAACTGCCTTTTTGATATATGGCTTTGTAATTGAAGACCTTACGAACATTAGACCTTCACGTTTATTGGTAATCATAGTTCATAAAGCGTTTTTAACTATGAGTAGGTAGTTGGGCGTGACTTTACAGATCTTGGGAACGGATGCAATTTTTTCTTTTCTAAATCACGTTCCACATCTTGTGGAGTACGACGCTACACCAACACAAGATTAGAATATTGCATGCTTAATGCAATAGTGTATTAGCTTAAAAAGGTGTGTTTTTTCAGAGTCGATGAAAAACGAATTCTCACTTCCAGTGAAAGATCATAAAGTTTGTATTTTGTAAGTACAAAATATATTTAAAAATAAAAGTTACAATTATTGAGTACGGACTGTTTTGGCCGGAACATGTTCACATAAAATTTGTCTCATTTTGAGTTAAGTCAATATCTTTAAATTGTTTCTTGCAATATTTTAACGACTATCGAGTTCTTAGGTTTTCGCGATTGTTACACATAGGAAATGAAACTATTTCTCCGGATTTAAATCGCGTATATTTGTTTTTATAAACAAACCGACGTTTCGGGCCCTTTACAGGCTCCATGGTCACGGTTGACAGAGGTGGTACAGTCATCATGTCTAATATTAATGCAAACCAAACCATCATCATCGTCATGGAAACTATCCAGAAACCAACCAGATGGTTTCTCCGTACCGCCAGTTTGGGATCCAGTATTTCCTCTAATGAAAAATCCCAAACAGACATAAGACTGCAGTACTAATTAATATGTTTTAATTTATTCTAATTTCTTTTATTAATTAATAATAAATTGAACTTAATAAAAATTCATTCAATAAAATAATTTGTAAAACGTAATGTAGCGTAAATTGGAATGTTTTCTTTGTAAAATTAAAAATAAGATATTTAATTAATAACTTTTGTACGTATAGTGAAAAAATAAGCTGGTTTGCATTAATAGATATAACTGGTTGATGATAGTATTAATTAACGCATTGTTTTGGTAATTTTCGAGATTTTGGCACATAAAGTTTTTTCTTTGAAATGTCAAGACACTGTTTTTGCATGACAGTAAAACTGAAACTAAATGAGATATAGAAAAAGCGCTTATAGAGGGTTATAGATCTTGTTTCACTGATTTCAGATATGTTAATAACTAGATTTCGCTAAAAATGTCGATATAATATAATATATAACTGGAATATAATATAATATATAACGATATAATAACTAACCTATAATGATAAGGAGGGCAGAAGAAGAGGCGAACGCTATGGGGTTGAATTCCCTGCTTTCAGACTTGTTTCCTAAACGTTATAACTTGAGCCTTTTCAAGGCGAGAATGAATGGGTATTATTTAGGTGTGCATACTTCATCGTCGACTTCATCAGGTGAGATGGAGCTCAAATGCGCACTTACATTTTATAAAAAAAAAGATATATTTTTTTACAGCAATGAATTCAATTAAATGTGATACAAGTTGGTTCTTATGCATAACTTTCTTCACGATGCGTTTCTGGTACATCTGAAAACTCACTGAATATCCCACATACTCGACAGATTGGGCATTAAAACCAATACTGTCACCAAGCGAGAATCTCAATTTTCAAATCTAAATTTATTTTCCGAAACTTTTGGCACCATTTCCCGAAAATTGACTTTTTCGTTTAGTGACAGTATTGGTTTTCACGTGTGCATCATGAGCAAAGCTGTTGTACATATCTGAACTGACAATTGGTACTATCTAAATTTTGACAATTTTACATGATGAAGAAAATAATAGTTTGCGTCATTTATATAGCATCTGGTTATAAGTTGGTACAAATTGAATGAAGTCGATTCTAGTGTCAAAATTAAATTATCTGAGATGGAATTTCTTGCAACGCTGCGGAGTATGAAATATTATAAAATGGTATTAAAAAGTGAAATCTTTAGAAAATTGAGATAATACCGGTTGCCAATTCACAGTCGATATTGAAAATTGAACTTTAAAAAAGATCATAGCCGATACCACCAAACAAAACTGAGGAGATATTTTAAAATATACTAGAATAAAGATATAACTCATATCGGCTTGGCGGCCAATCAACGATGTACAAAAAAAACTTTTTAATCACTATATTTTTCAATTAACCTCGATGTGAAATCGATTTTGGACAACCAGTTATGGATGTACAGTCACCTCGGCGACTTTATAGATTTTTTTTTAGAGGTGCTATAAAGGTCTTAGTCAAGCTTCTGTAAACCATTATTTGCACCTATGGGGTATTATCATTAAAATCTATTTCTCGATTGTTTATATTGTTACAAAATTAGCATTACATTTTTTCTTTGGAATATATAAGTATGTATCAACAATTGTACTCATCATATAAAGAGTATAATATATTTTCATCGTATAGGACTGACTGCAAGCTAAATTCCCTACTAAAAAACTGGTATTAAAACAAAGAAAGCACGAATTTCGACGTTGGACTGTACCCAGTATATCAAGCAGTGACACACGAGCGGTGTAATATATCTTGTTCGGGCTAATTAACTGCCAGCACAATGCTTTATAAGTGTTTACGGCGACTTGTATGGAGAAGAGGGCTAGTATAGTTTAAAAGAAAGGAGAATGCGAGAAAAAACGTACGTTCGGATCCATTTGATTGTGTATTGTAGTTGAAATATTTTTTAAAATCAGTTAATAGACCTTGTTTATCACAAAATGTGTCAAAAACTTACGACATTTTTGTAAAATTAAAACTTAAATTAATATCTGTGTAATTTTCAGGTTACTTTTCTCTACCGAAGTTCGGTGGCAGTTTTTATTTTTTGAATATTCTAAATTATTTTCATGACGTAATATTTAATATTCGAGTGTAGTATCCTGAAATGTTATCTTATATTACATGTTAATAAACTCTAATACTTAAATAATAAAAATTGCCCACGTAATACAGAATTAATTGATCATGTTAAGTTTGATAGTCAAAGTAATTTGTGGAGACAATAGTTTAAATAATGTCAACACTGATTTTCGTCGAAAAAAATGGAGGCGGGGACGTGGATTGGAGAGGGACCAGCCAGACTAGCTAAGATGATTTGAATTGTATTGTAATAATTCTGTTACCTATGTATTGATTAATTACAGTGATATGTACGGTGAAAGTGACTGTTATTATAGTCATATAGGACAATTTACTGCATATCGGTTGGGATTTTCGACCTTTAGTAAATTAAAATTAACCATGGACTTTAGCGGAGCGTTAGTTCCAAACGACGCCGCTAGATGGCATTGACCACTTTGAAGCTATTTCTAAAACGCGGTGTTTAGATTTTCCCTCGGCACTATAAGTAGTTAAGCTAGGTATGTATTGTTGATTCGGAATTCAATGTGTGGACGGCTCACTCTGGACCACATTGGGTATTTACTGCGTACGGGCTGTGTAGGAGAACTTACCGGACCTCCCGTTACGCCTTTTGTGTACTGCCACCAATAAAGTTCTGCTTACTTGTTTATTAAGCGCGTTATTTTTCTTTCACTGACGAAACGAGCTTTTGCCACATCCTCCTGGATCCCTTTACAGGACTAAATTAATCACAATTTTACTTCATTAAGTCCAAAATGGCTTTTTAGGAGTGCTACACCTTTATATAACCAAAAATATTCTTAATTCTTGTTGCAATAATTACCCGCTTTACTTTTTTTCTTATACCACACCCAATCAAACGTGCTAAGACATGCAGATTAAGATCTTAGCAGGAATCTGATACTAGTTACCGGGTATCGTGGATATCTGCTAGTTACATCGCGCCTTTACCGTTTTGAAAAATCACAGATTGTTAAAGATATTTTATACAATATGTGAAATAATAGAGAATTTGCAAATTGATGATACTCTCACGACGAATGAAGTTTCTTTTTACCTTTTTTCAGTTTCTAATTTTGTCAAGTTATCATTCTTGCCAATAACATTTTGTTCTCTTGACCAATGAAATAAAAAAGCGCAAACTAAATTGAAATTTAAATTTAAATTGGCAATTTGTTTGCTTAAATAAGATTGATTTTTTGGGATACATTAAAAGCAGGCGGTCACAATTTCACGCTTTCTGCAATCACTCCTGTTTGCTGAAAGCAGTGATCAACACCTATACATGACCGACGTGATCGGGACGCCTTCTGTGTGCCTCACTCTTCTAGACGTTTCTATTATTACAGTGCTATTTTAAATTCTAAAACCATATGTGCTATAATCTTGTCTTGTGAAAATATAAAAGTAGCACAGTCTTTGAAATAGAGGTGTGCAAACGTATTGTCAACTCGTTATTTCGAATGTATGGAGGACGTACGCCTAGTTGTTTTTTTTTATAATATTAAGTGACGGGACGAATAAGTCGTGTATCTGGTGGTAAGCGACACGCCTGTCCCTAACAATTGCAGTGCCACTCAGAGCTTTAAATCATGAAGATCTGAGGGGCACTGCCACTGCGCCCGACTCCCTAAGACATGTTGACAAGTCCCATTTACCTGTAATTTCACCAGCACCCTTGCCCTTCAAAACTCGGAACAAAGGTATGCTGACATTACTGCTTGGCGGCAGAAATAGGTTAGGTGGCAGGACTTCCCTGAACGAACTCTTTCACGAGGAGATTTACTGCCACATACTTGTCTATTAAAGAATAATGTATTATGATTACCGAGGCCTAGCAGGTGCTGTATAATGGTTTATTTTTCTCTATAAAACTACCAATTTATCCAATTCACCTTCAATGTTTAAGAATCAACATTTTATAAGCCCGAGAGCACTAAAAAAATTACACTCATAATCAGTATAACGACCAGTAGCTGGCACGAGTTGTAATTATACTATAAAACTTGTAATATCCTCTATAATAATTTTGAAATATGACACTTGTATCATACACTGCAAAAGTGCATTAATATTTTCCATCGAATGCATTTATGAAAATATATATTCGATATTATAAATATTTTGTAGCTGAAGAGTTTTCCGGTTTTGAAGGGTAAGGGTGCTGGTGAAATTACAGGCACATGAGACTTGTCAACTTACGTCTCAGGGTGACGGGCGTAGTGGCAGTGCCCCTCAGATCTTTGCAATTTAAAGCTCTGAGTGTCACTGCAATTGTTATGGCTAGGCTTATCATCAGTCGACGACTTATTCGTCCCGTCACTTGATATTATAATAAAAATATATAAAAAGTCAACGGAAATAATAACTTTCCGAAATTTCCGAATTTCCGAAAATTTGTAGACGATCGAAGACTTTTGAGGTAACTGTTAAATTTAAAAATAATCGACATTTTGTACTTTCAAACAAAAATAACGTACACACGTACAAGAAATATAACTCGCCACAATATACTATTCTGTCGGCAAATCATCAAAAAGAATCATTTTATAGCTTTTTTACATGACGAACAATCCTTGTAACTTATGATTCTCAATAACAACCGGGTTGGTACAAAAATTAACTGTCAAAAGTCACCCCCTCATAAGGAGAAACGACTTTATAAAGGCGCCTCCACACGGCGATGAGGCGGGGCGCACACGGGCATAATTAAAGAGGCGAAGATGATAAATAACGAACTGTCCGCGTTTTTACCGAAGATGTCATTATCTCGACCGACTCTATCAGCCATCACTCGATTACGTAGGTGGGATATAGATAGTGTTGTTACAAACACCACTAACTTAAGAGTTCAATATCTTATATAAAATAATGAACACAGAGTTCTTTGATATAACTTTTTACTACCTATTTATTTATTGGAACATTTTATTCTAATAATTTTATTTAAATAAATTAGACAGAAAACGAAGTAATTTTTAGACATGGGATTACAGTTCTATAAAAATTTATTCTATGCTTTGCAAATCGCGTTACAGAACGGTTTAGTATCTCTATTACACAGCAGCCTATCATTATTAAGGAACATTGTTAAATTCTGTTTTATTTACAACAATCTATATAATATCAACTCTGTACAGTTCTAGTCATCGTGCGGCAGCGCAGGCGCATGAATAATCGAAAGGTCCGAGTTGATGAGAGCGCGTGAGAGCTTTTTTGTCGTGACCACAGTAAAAAAAGAAACAAATAATTATTATTAACCGGAAAAGATGTCGTCTTATCAGCCAGTTTAGGAAATTATGCGATTATACCATCATTATATTACAGTCATCGAGTCAGGCGTTTGTAGGAAACAGTATAAATTTAAATAATTTAGAGTAAGTTGATGTGTAGTAATATAATTAAAGACAATAAGAAAACGCCTCAGAAACTTAATTTTGGAGAACAATAGAGTTGCTGTACGATGTCAGTTTCTTTATTTTCAATTATACAATATTTCAAACTTGTATTTTGTTCTTTTCTTTTAAAATTATTATCTTTTACACTGAATTATGAAGACAATGTCGCAAGAGAAGACAGATATTACAGTAATCAACCAAGGCAAAAACTTAATTGCAAAAAGGCTCTACATGTTTATTATTAGTTGTATACTTGTCTCTTACGTCGCTCTTTTAACCTTTTCTGTTTACCGTGATTAATATGGCCTGAAGTGCACTTTCAATAAGTAGTTTCCTAAGGCTGTATAACAAAAAGATATTATAGTTTTATAGAGCACTTATCAGACCCATCCGCTTCTAGCATGCTTTAAGCACCCACTACATTATCGCCTTATAAAAAATTAAATAAAATGCAAAACGTCGTCCCCGCAATTAAAGTGGCGGCTGTTTCAAAATAATCCGAATAATTTAAGAAATGTGCACTTGTAAAACGATTTTTTACCACAAACAAATGTAGAGGACAATTATAAAGTTATTAACTTTTGTTTTCAGATATGATGAATTGGAGTGAAACCTGATTCGGTGAGTCGCATTACTTTTTTTCTATACATTCGATATAATTATTACAGAAGCGCTCTTGTCGTCAAGAATTGTATTTTAATGTCTGTATGAGTAATAACAGAACACATTCCGTCAAAATGTTAGACAGGAAACTGTTTGTGCTACTTCATTGTAGGTACAGTTACTATTTTAGAGTTAACTAAAATGATTACATTTAGCAGGAAATGGGTGATTTTAGTTCAAATTTTTAATCTGATATTTCTGACAACTGAATTATGTAGTTAGAAAATAAAATAATTTGTATTAATTATCGCGGTTCCGGGTTCAATTTCCGGGACGTCTAATTAAGCAAAAGAAGCTGAACTTAGATTGTCGCGGAATATATTATAGACAACATCGCGTAAGTAATTAATAAAGCACTTGTGTTATGGTAATCGGAGACAACGAATACCACAAAGACTCAGACCCGAGACAATATAGAAAAATTCGTTTTCTACATTAACCCGACCGGGGATCGAACCCGGGACCTCAGAGATGGCGACATCATGAAAACCGGTGTGTAATCTAGTTGACCACGGAGATCGTCAAAAAATAATGCTTCCGAATCGTGTCCAGTTTATACCGTACGCAATTGACTTAAAGTTAATTATTATATGAACAATTTCGTTACAACAATACGCTTCCACGCGGCAATGTAAATTTAGCTGTAGATTTTGGTATTCCGGGCAGAGCACTCAAAGATGTTAGTACTATATTCATAGAAAATAGTAATGATATCCTCGTATTCATAGAACAGGGATTCACCAGTTTGAGACCAGGTAAATAAGACTTTTATCTGACCCGACAAGGGCTTGAAAAGTATCCGAAACGTTGATTTGTTTGAAAAAACAAAATCTCGAAATTTAGAAAAATAGTTTTGTTTCGTATGTACGAAAACCTAAGTGCTCGATATGCAGTTACGAAGATTATTAATTTAAATTCCTTATTTTTATTATAATTTACGGAGTATACGATTTACAAAATATTTTAATTTAATAATATATCTTTAAAAAAATATCACGTATTAACATTGACTTACAAATAAATGGACGACGGGTCTAATACAAAAACCATGAAAAAAATGTCCCAAGTCAACCTATTTAAACGTAGTGACATGTAAAGGAATATGAAAAAGCTAAAACGTTGAATTTAAATTGTAATGTCATCGCAATAGGTACTGTCTAATTTTGCTTGCTTCGCTGTCAGTAGAACAAACGAAGACTAAAGCGTGAATGACGCTCTGTATACGATTTTAACGTCCTATAAGTTCGGACACTTTTTAGCGCGGACCCGACGTCCATATAATTGTAAGTCAATGCGTATTCATGATGCCTCATATTGATAATGTTGTACTATATTCTTATGTCTGCTAGGAATTTTTCATCATAGGAAACACTAAATCCATGTTGAACTTCGTATGTTTTTAGTTTTAATGGCCTCTCACTGCATCCTGGTTAGAAAACTTGACCTGACTTAACTGAATCTGGGTTTTATTAAAGCTCTGGGTTTTAGCTAAGTAAGTTTTATCCATCACATGTTCGCGTGACATTGTCGGCAATACTGCTGTTTCGTTTTGTCATTTCCCCGTAAACAATTTACCAACTATGTAGCAAAGAGGCTGTATAATAATTATGATGGAGCTAAATATAAAATAGCTTAATCGCGATGTCAATGCAGCCTCAGGGTGATACTGGCTCAATAATGAGTGCCATTTATTGATAATTGGCTCGTTCCTTCAGTTAACTTAAACGCTTTACAAGTCAGGCAAAAATATAGGTGTGGCGTGCTTATAAGGGTTATTTTCCACTTGTTTCAATAATTCAAAAACATCTACGAAATCTTTGTGTGCGAATTGGTTCATAAAACTATTTCGAAATCAAAATCTCCAATTAAAAGATTACTTCAATGTTTTAACATAAGGTTCATGTTAAAAGTTACGTTTTACAGGACTAAACCATTCTCAATAACTATTCTATTTGCCCGTTTTGTAAAATTCAAATGATTATGAAATTTGCTCTGCAGAAACTAGTCCTAAACGGGTAATTTTCAGGTTAATTTTCTCCACTTAATTCGGTGGCAATTTTTATTATTTAAATATTCAAGAATATTAGCATAAAGTATTATTTAATATTCGGGTGTAGTATCTAATAGTACAGTATTCATTTTGTATATAGTTGCCTTACTTTCTCAAACTCTTATATTATGATTAAGATGCAAGAAATGGATTGTATATACAAATTTTGCAGACTGATTTCACATCATATTTCTTCATATTTACACACTAGCATTTAGCTATTCTTAAACTAATGCATCTAAATTAACACCCTTGATAAGAAATTTAAAATAAATAGATAGCCATCTTCTGAATAATCACTCTTTATAAGATACGAGTTTGAGATAAGAAGTAGTAAGTACTAATGTAATGTTGTATGTATGTCGTATGTATACAATACTTACATCAAGTTACAAATTTCGATGTAACCTTTAAAACTGCAAGACTTTTAAGCCCTTTGCGATTATAAACAAATAATTTTATTATTCATTGTTCTGCGAAAGTGAACAAAGTAACAGTTACAGCAATCGGGTGTATTTTAGACTGAACTACATTGTAAAGGGCGTTTAAACTCGAAGTTAAGTATAACTGAAATGGTTTAAAGTGAGAATAAGTCACGCACTGCAAGCTTTACTGCCTTGTTTAAAGATTACATTCAGTTTTTGTTTAAAAATAATGTACTTTTCTTGTTAAATGTAAAGTAATACGATGAGTAATTTATAGTAGCAGTCTCAAGCACTATGGATCTTTTTTAAATGTTATTATTAACAGTGTCTTTTTATGATACCTAGTGACGGTACGAACAAGTCGTGGGCCTAGTGCTAAGCGACACATCTGTCCATAACAGTTGCAGTACAACTCAGTGCTTTAAAACGCAAAGATCTGAGGGGCACTGCCACTGCGTCCGACACTCTGAGACGTAAGTCAGATACAAGAAAGATAAGTCCTATGCGCCCGTAATTTCACCAGCACCCTTGCCCTTTAGAACCGAAATGCAGTAATGCTCACATTACCGCTTGCCGGCAGAAGTAGATAAGATGGCAGTACTTCCCTGGACGAATTCTTTCACAAGAAGCTTTACTGCCACTAACTGAGTATGATTGCAAGAAAAGTAAATATTAATTTATCTATAGGCAATAATAAATAAAGGCAGTTAAAAATTAGAAGACCGTTTGGGAAACCCAAAGGCTGGCAGCTACCTTGCCCAACGCATTAGCATAGCTATACAAAAGGGGAACGCTGCCAGCATCTTGCGCACCTTGCCGCGAGGACCCAATTTATTCATATAATTTAATCCTAGTTTTCCGTTCTAGTATTTGAACTTTTTTGTACCTTCCTGTATAATATAGTTTCATTAAAAATTAAAAAAAAAGGTTATATATTCTTTTAATCAATCATTATGAACATTTATTTCATTTCTTCCATTGCAACGTGTGTTTATCGAAACAAAAGTAGTTCAGTTTCAGTCTATGGTTTTTTTCTCTCTGTTGTAAGTGATCCTCAGAAGTATGTTGTAATATACTGAAATTGTTTATTTATTTATTACATATTGCTTACAGTCAACCCAAGCGCAATAGTAAGACTTAAAGCTAAATATACAATCAATCTTAAGTCAATTGCAAAAGTGAATAAAATATGAAAATTGATAAAATTATAAATACAATACCATAAACAATAAATTATTACAGATTAACATTAATGACAAAAAAATAAGATAAAAACCATTTGTTATTACGTTTTAAACTAACACTTAATACTACTGTCTCCGGTCAAGGACTCCAGATAGTGTCCTGCGGAAAATATGAATTTTGTTTCTGAGCATGCAAAGAGGTCCAATGAGGAGTCGAAGTTAAGCAACTGATTTAGATACCTAATTTATAAAATTGTTTGCAAGAATAATATGAAAGTTTATGTCGATAAATTGTGTTTTGAATGACGTACATACGTAGCTATAGTCCACTATACCAAGATTCCAACAACGTGTACAGGATGTTGTGTACGGTTGTTTACATTGGTTGCAATTTTTTGTGCATTACATTTCCTTTTACAATTAAGTGCACACAGTGGCACTATATGTGTTGGGCATTTGTTATTGCATTAAAATATTTGTTTAATCAAAATTTGGATTTATCGACTATACGACTGTTAAATCAAGATGAAATTGACGACGGGTCGAGCTTAACTGGGAGATCTGTTTATTCTAAGCATGATAATGTCGAAAGTATAGGTACATGGTTGTGCACATTTATGCGGGTAATATCGATGCCTTATTTTCTCAAATTTTAATTTTGTATAGAGTCAGGAGATGGCAAATTTTTCTATTTATTTAAAATTTCTTATCAAGGGTATTAATTTGGATGCATTTCTTTAAGAACAGGTAAAAGTCAGCATTTAATATGAAGGAAATGCGATATGAAATCAGCCTGCAACATTTGTATAAACAATCCATTTTTTGCATTTCAGCAACTTTGTGTTTTACTATACGAGTTTGAGAAAGTAAGACGACGATATTGTACTAATAGAGTTTTCTGTATATATTTTTAACGTACATACATACTAGACACACACTTGGCAAAATTTATTCATTTATTATTTGAAATATAATACCTAATAGGCTTTACTAACCTATTAGTAAACAGAAACTAAAAAAAATGTAAACAACTTTTTATATTACATATAACATTTGAATCACGGAGACGATAACTTTAGTAGACGTTCCAATAGGAAATAATTACTGACAAAATGTATTTTAATAGAAATACATTCGAATAATAAATATTGTAAATTAGACCTTTTGAATTCCACTTTACAATAATCCTAAAAAATATAACCTCATAACTATGTCCCTACTGGGCAAATCGATACGCATAGGTTGAAAAAAATAGAAAAGTGTAATAAATTGTCGCCAGTATTATCTGGTTCTTAGAACCGAGGGGTGCGCGCGCGCATACCGGGCCGCGCTACCTGTTTAAGGTGACACTGGTTGAGCAAGATATTTCAGAAGGCTACTGCAATGGCACATATTAGTAATTATTTTTATGTTAGTGTTAATTATATTTTTAGTTCTTCTGGATTTAATCGTGCAACTCTTTCTCTTCCTTTATACAACAAAATAGATACGCATAATGACTAAAAATTAAACTAAATTTAAATAAAATAAGGTAAATAAGTATTTATGAAAGTTCATCACCACCTTAACTAGGTATAATTGTGCAACCTTTAAACATCTTTTAGAAGCTTTGTACAGCAAAGTTGATAGTGATTAATAACTAATAATGAAGTCAAAACAAGTAGTGGAGGAAAGAAATATAAATAAACGTATAACGTATTTTTCATTAGCTCTTCACCTTAACAAATTATGCGTGTCGAAGGGTAATTTCTTTTGGATTTAATTATGTAACCCTTTAACTTATTTCACTACCTTTGTACGAAAGGAGCCTCCTTCTACAACGTAGGTACCTTTCCTGTATGTACGTCTGGCTTACCCTGAGCATTCCTTTCACCACGATGGCAAGCATTATAGTGTATGCCATCGCTACGATAAGGAGACCTTTATACAGCAAATACTCTATAACGACTAATAGTGAAGCTAAAAAGTAGTGTATAAAAAAACTTGAAAAACATTCAACATTGTCGTCTCCTTAATAAGTCAGGCGTGTCGGTTGGTTGCTTTGAATGTAAGATGTTCATTTCACGACAACAGCATTTCTAGCCTGCGTACGAGTGCTATATAGATATTTTATTAGACAACTTCACTTCGGAAAACGTGGGAAAATATCCAAGTACCACAAGGCTCTTTAGGGGAAAGACACTTATCGATGTTTCGGGGAAGAAATGTATATCGAGTTCTTAGGTATTCGCGGCTGCTCTGTTTCTTTTAAATCGCGTTATATTTATTTTTTCAAATAAATCAACGTTTTAAACAAACATTTTAGAAAAGAAAAGAATGTAGTTAAAAACAGTCCATGCTTTACATATGTAGTGTGTGCTTATACATACTAATTGCAATTTTTCATATTGTTGAATTAGTTACGTTTTTGTTGTACGTGTTGAATATATGGTTTAAATATTAATATTAATAGTTGCATTTGTAATGTTGGTAAATGTCAATTTTATCAAAAAATTTCTTCTTTACGTTGCGTAAAATTTTCATGCTCTTTCGTTATTGGACTCAAAGTTTTCTTATTCATCAAAAAAGGGTTTATTACTTGAACATTATTATAAAAATAAAAGAAAGGTATGAAGAAACGTGTTTATTTTTTCTTGTAAATGTAGTTGCGGCGGTGACCATTATAGAGGTATTTCTTTGAAAATGTCTTTTTAAATGTTTTTTTAACTTTTATTAGTCTCAGTAATAAAGCATCTGGTTGACGTATATACATGTTAAATGTATATAAATTTTTGAACCACAGAGACATAGACAGTAAGAAAGTTCTATAATAAGATAATGGTGGATATTCAAAATTTGCCATTTGAACTGTTTAAAACTATAGTGAAACTAAAACTTTACACTAATTATACAGCTTCTGGGTACTTGGAAGACAAAAAGTCGTGTTAGTGACCCCGTTTGACTCCTGCGTGTCGTCTCGTACTATGATATTTGAAATAAATATATGTATTAAAAATAGTAAATTATCAAATGTTTATTTACCAATAGCAGCCCCCAGAGTTTCTTACCCATTCTTCTACGGGTTATTTGCCTTACGAATGAGTAGTAGAGTTTAATCCATGTGACTATTTCAAGTTTCATTTACTTACTTATGAAATTTATTTAATTAAAGAAAGATTGAGTTTGAGTTTGAAGTCGTTTTAAACTTTTTTTACTCTTATTAGTGTCAATATAAAGCTCATACACTGTTAAATGCAATGTCAATGTCATCAACAATTTAGTAGCAGTAGAGCTTCTTGTGAACGAGTTTATCCAGGGAAGTACTGCCACCATTACAGCATTACAGTGTTCCGGTTTTGAATGGTAAGGGTGTTGGTGAAATTACAGGCACATGGGACTTGTCACCTTCTGTCTCAGGGTGATGGGCGCAGTGGCAGTGCCCCTCAGATCTTTGCGATTTAAAGCTGTGAGTGGTACTCCAACTGTTATGGACAGGCGTGTAGCTTACCATCAGGAGCACGACTTGTTCGTCCCGTCACTTGATATTGTGAAAAAAATGCATCTTACTAATTTGTGTAAAAATGTATACATTTTACAAAAGCCTATCTCCCGCCAAACTGGAAACAGTTTGTTGGCGAGCACGCTACACAATTATAGTTCTACTTAATGATTAACTAAATACCTTTGTGAGAAGGTACTTCTCATGTATGTCAAACTTACTTATTTAACAAAACAACAATAACAATTACAATAGTATATGAGAAATGTAAGTTCCTCCTTACAGCAACAAAAATTTTTTTTTTACCAACTTCTTTTTTTTCGATCCGATAATAGAACATGAGTTGAATTTGTGAGCCGGAAAGAAATATTGAAATAAGTGAAATAAAAGCACATAATATGACAAATCTTCGATTAATCCAATAGCAATTTTACACTACACGTTTCAACTCATTTGTACGTTCCACTGCTGGGCACAGGTCTCCTCTCAGACGAAGGTTTATACCAAAGTCCGCGAGTAAGGGATTTCAAACGTTTTTCAAGGGTCGTGGATCTTCTTCACGGATGAAATTTCGCACATAAATTCTGAAAAACTCAGAGGTGCGAGACAAGATTTTAATTCCTGTAGATTGCCTCTCAAACAGAGCCTGTGCTCTGTTTGAGAGGCGGTAGGTCAAGCTAATAGGCTCCCACAGCTTTTTACTGCAAGCTTATTTGACTATAAGCTAATAGTAGCTATTTTTTAAGAGCCAGTGCAAAACTGCGGACGCCAAGGCAGAGGACGTAGAATTTATCAATGTGTATTTGATGCTATTTCAATTGAAACAAATTGTAATGCTCTGAGACGAACCTTTTAGCAAAGCGGCGCATTTCTCTCTCTTTTTTTTTATTACGTAACCAAGTGACGGGACGAACAAGTCGTAGGTCTGGTAGTAAGCGACACACCTGTCCCTAACAGTTGCAGTGCCACTAAGAGTCTTAAATTGCAAAGCTCTGAGGGGCACTGTCATTGCGCGTATCACCCTGAGACATAAGTTGACAAGTCCAAGTTGATCAATGCGCACATTACTGCTTCGCTGCAGAAATAGGTAAGTACTCTGTGGAGCTCATGGACACACTCACCCATAATATACTCCGTAGAAAACCGACAGACAGGCAAGTTTGCGCCGGTGGGCTAAACTATGTAGTTTAGATTCGAGCTTATCGTCGCCAATAGGTCTTGAAATTAAGTCAACGTTTTTCTGTGAACCTTACATTATTTCTAGTAGTGTATTGCGTATAAAGGATAGACTTCAAAACTTTCATAATATTAATAAACAAGCCACCCAGAATCTAATACAAAACACAACACTTCTAAATGCGAAAACAATATGCGCCCCCATGCGAATCCATCGCGAAACCGCGCAATGCAATTCCCACTTCACTATAGACGCGTGCGCATGTTTTGTGGTTAACAATCTTTTTCTTATTTCAAACTGAGCGTAAAAACTGTAACCGCAGCGGTGAATAGACCAATTTGTAATAGATAGAGTGCTTAAGTTTGATCAGTTTTTATTTCTAGAGTTTTTTAAAAACTATTATATTTTGATCTATGATAGTTTTTACAGAGTTTTTAAGTAATTTGTAATACTTAGTTAATATGATTTACTTCCATAAGCATAGCGATATATACAAATGAAATAAATCCAAGACATTCGGGTGTCTTCTTTTATGAGATTGATTTTTTTATGTAAAATTTCTTTATTTGAAAATAAACTTACAAAGAGATCTTGTTCGAACTGCAAACTAACATAATAAGTTATGTCACTTAGGCTACACGCCTTTCCGAACACATAGTATAAGAAATTTCTAATAATCAGACCATCTCTACAAAACAAAATATTTATATAAACCACATAAATGAAAAGTGAGAAGGGAAGAAACATTAAAACACAATATTATGTTAATTAATACATATTAAATTAATGTAATACTAGAAACAAAATAACATTATTAAAAAAGTCGATCTCAAATGTTCGTGGTATTACATCTATTTCCCAAGTTTTTTTGAAATCGGTTACCGGAAAGTGTGCGAAATTGGATTCGTCCCCTGGTTCGCAACCCTTAGAGGTGGAATATTTCCTTCAAATTTAAATGGGACCTATACTGAGGTACCCTCTCACCATCAAAACAAGAATCGTCAAAATCGGTTCACAAAGTTATCGCATAACAATAATTGTACCTTTTTCATTGTAAAAAAATATACCTCAAAAGTTTGCTTGTCGGCTTTTTTCCATTTCCATGAGATCCCCTCATCAGATTCTGACTTCTTGGTGACAATGGGAGAGTGCTCCCTTTCAAACAAGATTTTTGAAATTGGTTCACAATTGACGGAGAAATCGGAAAACATACATACAGCCGAACGTATAACCTCCTCCTTTTACTGAAGTCGGTTAAAAAATATACAGTACAACTGAGAATCTCCTCCTTTTTTTGAAGTCTGTTAAAAATATAAATAAATAATATGATGATGGTATCACATAACATCACTTGAGTAGAAAATAGTGTAGTAGTATAGTCAACGTACGAATTATACTTTTACCTATAGCAGATATTAGTATGTTGTGAAATCCAGGGTTTTCTGTAAATGCATTTTTTGGGAATAATTGAGAAAACAATCTTTAATAAATGGGAAGTTAATGTATTTATGGAGACTTTTTAAGTTTGTTTTAAATTTTGTATCGAAAGCTTGGTCGCTTTATTTTGCACAGCTTGCAGTGTTTGGTATTTTGAGAACCTTTTTCAGAACTTTCCTTTTTTTATACCTGATTTAAAGTACAAAATTTTAGGGAGATCACGTCGGCTACAGACGCGTCTGCGTTACTACACACGAGCCTCTTCCCATAGTGCGGGGGTGCGAGCTAATTGGTAAAATCACAGACCGTGAGAAGAATGCCACCGTTAGCACGATTACGAATTCTTGGCATAGTTTTTCAATCTTTAAGGACATAATTTACATCCACTTTTTGTCCAAATCAATTAGTCGATAATGCCATTCAATTATATTCACGGTGTGTTTTACTCGAAATTGAGTGCCAAAATCGGTGTGCCGAATGTTAAATCGATTCACATTCCGTTAAGTTACGTGAGGTGTATCTTGATTTTCTTTCCGTTTGCTTGTGAAATTTCATATAAATTAACTTCATCCGGATGATTGTAATGAAAATAGGTTAGATTTCTTTTTAAATGGGTCAGCATGTTAAATTAATGTAATGTGCGCGATTATCTGTTTGAAATTTTTTGAACTAACGTTGCTCGTGTTCGCTTTTAAAATAAAAATAGGACTTTGTTCATCAAACACACACACACAAACACACACGTATATCCTAAGAAAATCACACGATATTATGTACTAATAACGCAGAACTTCAAATCGCAAAGATCTGAGGGGCACTGCCACTGCACCCGTCACCCTGTGACAAAAGTTGACCACCCTTACCTTTCAAAACTGGCACACAATAATGCTGTCTTCATGCTTGGCGGCAGAATTAGGAAACGTGGCAGTACTATCCTGGACGAACTCTTTCACAAGGAGCCCTACAGATCGTTGTCGATAGAATTACATCATCATTAGCTTATACACATCCAGTGTTAGATATTATCCTCCCCTTGAGCACGCCAAATCTCCCGGTTTTGAACCGCTCGCATTCAGCCGCTGCAGGCCATCTTTCTCAGGTCATCAGTTCATCTTGCTGCATCTTGGAGTCATACAATACATTTTCCTTGACGTGGTCGCCACTGTAGAACAAGTCTACGCCAGATGTCACAGAATCCCCTTAAGAGTCTATATAACCTCACATGGCTTTGGTTGATTCCGCGTAACAGGGAAACTGTTGAGTCAATCACTTTGGGAGAAATATATAGCAAAATTGAGGATATAAAATCACTACACGATGTGAAAATACGATTCGTAAAAATTTTCACGATAGAAAAAAACCCAAACTTGCCTCGAAATTTTACAAGAAAACCGGTGTATTCAATAGGCACTTTACATATACCAATGTTTTTTTAAATATCAACGGAACTAAATAGGACACGTGTACTATACGATACACATTTTATTTGAAAAATGTATATCTGTGGTAAAGCCACTTGACACAAGCAAAATTAACCGTATTAGTACGGGAAAAATATGAATTCGAGATGAGGTAGTTTCGACTCCTACATTATATATAAATTATTTGGTGACGATAGACCTTCGGTGAAATGTTTGTACACTGAAGTACATAATTAAGTGACAAATTTCTTAACATCTCTTTGTTATATCCACGAAACGGTATATCCAAAGGAAACTAATTTCAAAATATACATCACAAAAACCACAGCTACCATGAAATGCAACATTTTCCACACCGCCTATTTTGTTGTATTGTTACGAAATATTTCTCGTTTTGTCCTGACATCTCTGATTTGTTCCATATGTCAATACCATTCCGAAACCATTGTAGTACAAATATTTAGTCTTATTTTTCAAATGTATTTTATGCCTTAACGTGTAAGGAAAAAAGATCGAGAGAAAGGTAGTTAGTAATAATAAATACGTTTATGTAAAAATGTTTTTGTTTCTAATTGGTAAACTGTTTTTGTTCATTTTGTACGATACTCTGTACATGTATAGCGCCACTTTTTGTAATAGCTACTTGATATAGAGTAGTGATAAAACAGAGTGAAGCACTTTTGCTGTAAAACACGACCAGGTACAGTCCCAAAGAATTAACATTGTGTTAAAGGCTTTTTATTCTTCTCCGGGTTGTCTGGCAAGCGGCAGTTTACAAAATTAAGGACTATGTATTTGTCTACATTCATTTTCACATTTTTAATGTTGTAATGTTAATGGCCACGAACGTCTAAAAATCTAGTTACAATTCTATTCAATCGATGAAAGAAAAGCTTTTTAATTAAAAAAAGCTATTTAGATCGTAATGATGATCTTCATAAAGAACTTGCGTAATGATTAGTATCAATTTTGGCATACAGATAGAGTAAGGTATTAACCTTACTCTGTCTGTATGCCAAGATTATTGTTTTAAATTTTAACAACAATAAAGTTGTAATCAAGTTTAGTTATTGTCAGGATGTTTTACCACCATGGAATTAAATTATTTTTTTGTGAAATTAAGGTAGATGTACTAATCTTTGACACTGTCCCAATGCATGACACTTTTGCATTTTCTCTTAAAAAATAAGAAAACAAATTTTGATATTACTCTAAAACCGTGTTAAATGTGCTGGTAACGACATCTATGAATTTAATTGAAAAGCTTTCATCGATTCATTCAATATTTTTTGAATATGGCGAAAGTCTTTACGAGCAGGTGATCGGAGTTTAAAGTGCGCCAATTTTGTTATGGAAATCGTTAAAATTTTGAGTAGTTTAAGTGAATTTATCAGTCGGAATATTATTAATTACCGGTAAGTGTTTATTAAAACTATTATATAACTGTAAAAACAATTAATTTCGTGTGTATTTATTGATGTATATCGTTTATATTTTATTTTAGAGGCATGTCAAACACTAGTGCAAAATTTTAATGTTTACTAGCAGTTGACACCCATGTCAAGCACTCGTATACATGAATATTTTTTTAAACTTAATTTCGACTATTTGCTAAGGACGGAGAACATAAGTTTGGATTATGCAGTTAGTGACAAGTTTCTATGGGTAGTTTGAGTAGTGTTTGACATGGATGTCAAAGACTGTTTTACTATGGGGACCCAATAATTGACAGTTCTATATTGAAGTGTCATACACTAGGACGTAACTAGTTTCAACTATTGCTTACAAGTATTGTTCAATGAATAAATGACACTAAGGCTGTCACCTTATTCTGATGATGACGTTTTGAAGGCGGTAGACAAAGTATCAAGACGAATTCCTATCGCAGCAGCTGCAAGAAAATATGGGATACCGCGGATTACATTACTGTATAAAATTTTACTAACTTACAATTTAATTAAATTTATATCAACATATCGAGTTCTTAGGTTTTCACGATTGTTACACATAGGAAATGAAACTATTTTTTTCCGGATTTAAATAGTTTCATTTCCTATTATATCAACATTTTAGTAACTAATTTTTATTTGAAATTTTGCACAGACTCTAGATAAAGTACGCATTATTTTGGGTCATTTAATATAACTACACCTTTCTGTTAGATCCGTATATTTTCTATTTCTAATTTTGTATGTTTTTTGCACGCACTTACCTTGACAACAAAAGTAAGTAGGTAAGTATTTATTACTTTTAATAAAAGCATCTCGATTGATTATGGATTTTCTTATTTTTTAAATTTATTGTTTTCAAGTGATTAATGCAGTTAAATAACTATGAAATCTTAACATAACGTCCTGTCAAATACTGATACTCCGATCTCACTGTGCCATAGTCAACTATTGGGACATTAGAAATTTTGGCTGTCATACATTGGTACAATTTTAGAGGTAGCGGAAAACTGGAATATGTTAACAATGCCTATGATTATTTTAAATTTTATAGTTTCTAGAAAATAAATGACAAACCGTTTAATATGTTAACATGCCTAGGTAGTCTGTATGACTGATAATTGAGTACTTTTTTGACAATATACGTGATTTTCCGTCTGAAAGCTTCAACCACTGGGGCGTTTAACTTACTCCATTAGTTTGTTATAATTATTAATGCAAAGATCCTTAGAAACAATTCTTTTCTATCCGGCTGGATTAGAACTAGCTGGACGCTATACCAACTAAGCCACGGAACTAGCCAGTGGACCTTAAGAATTGATCTCTGTGCTTGTTACAGATCCTTGTGTTGTTCTTTAAAGTTATAAATTCAGTTTTTTTTTTTATTTTGAATGATTGTTTTATTAATGATTATGATTCATTGGTAAAAAAATTGTAATGAGCTGAAGAAAACTGTAAGAAAACTCAAAAGTTCTTGACTGTGAGGACATCGACGCATCGAGCCTGCTCTAGAAATGCCAATAAAAATATCATAAGTCCTACATCTATAACATTTAATACCTCTTGATTGAACTCCATTGGTACCAGGTTTTTGAAGACCTTGTTCCCATTTTATGTTAGCTTAGATTCGATATATTATACATCATCCTTGATAAAGAAATTTACACTTTATTTTTGACTCAGATCAAAATATAAATCAGATAAATACGTCATCGGAATGAATAGATAAAAATTGTTAGCATTTTGGCTCGGTTTCAATGGTCGTTGAATTTCAATATTTGTTAGTATTACTATTTATATTTTTGTAGTGTTGTGTGATATTTTATAAGGCTTAGGTACAGTAACAGAAATGAAATGAAGGAATTGCATATGATCTACATTTTGAAGAACAGAGATGATGGTTGAATGCGTGCATGTGATAAAAGAACGGCATCAGTGGTAAGCCTTGGGGGGGCGCCTACGCTTATTAATACGTACATTTTTTTAGTTTTCAAAATCAATTATGTAAACATATTTATAATAAACAGCAAGTTAAGCATTATATTTACTCAAGGTCCCTAGCGTGGCCTTTAGCGTTTGCAAGTTCAAATTCTCACAGAAATGCTGTCATTCGCTCAGGAAAAATCCGAAAATTTCAATGTATTGGGTTGGCCAAAACGTCCAGTAGGATTAGCATAGCAGGGCGCGACTTGCGCGAGAGTGACATAAAGTGCAAGTCAAAGGCACAAAGTATAAATGAAATCATTTAAAAAATAAATATTAATCTGTAATTATGTTTTAGCCATGTGCATCTATAATCTTTTGCCATCTTTCGGGTACTTTTTTTCCCCATTAAAAATTGCGCTGACTGTTCATACTTACTTTGAATAAGATTGAAAGAAAACCGACTCCGTGACCGAACGGTTACCATACCGGGCTGCCATGCAGAGGTCCCAGGTTCGATTCCTGGGCCGGGAGAAATATTTGTATGGCCTACATTTACTTCTCTCGTGAGTTTGGGTGTAATTTGTGGTTGTCTATATGTGTGCCCATGGCACCCGCGACACAGGGTTTCCCTAGTGCGGGGCTATGTTGAGTGTGTACATTAAAAAGAAAAGATTAGATGTTACAGTAAATAATTAAAAAAAAAACTGTTACAGTACAGTTTCATCATAGTTGCCACAATTTCCATATTAAACATAAACAAAAGCAGAGCAGTAAAAATCCATCATTCCTAACGTCAATAAAACCAAAATTGACCAATCTAGTATAAAAATAACATCGAAGCATAAACAAATAAAGTTTCACCTCGTATTTTATTGTCCGAATTTTATTTTTGTTCTGTTTTATACAGTTTTATACGTTACTTCCTCTAGCCGTGTTGGGAATACACTAACCAATTCCAGACAAGTTTGTTTTGCTATCCCCAAACTTAAGCTCTTCTGAAATTCCTCAACAACGAAAGTGATTTGTTTATTTGCCCAACTGTAAGATGTAAATTTGTAAAAGCAGGCGTCAAGTCATTAAGTAGTCGACGCCAAAAAGCCATAAAAAGCTGTAAACATAAATAATGTTTTACCATGAATTAATGTACCTAGTTATACGTGTGCAATATCTATTAGAATAGTTTCAGGAAGATTGTCGTAGATATATGAATAAGGCAATTTTAATTTAATGTAAATAATATTGATTTCTCATATAACATACATAATGTACATATTATATAACATGCTGTGTTCGTAAACTAAAAAAAGTACAACGCAGGCAGTATGGAAGTACTGCCTCCATGCCAATTTCTGACGCCAAGCAGTAGTGTGAGCATTACTGCGTTCTGGTTTTAGACGGTATAGGTGCCGGTGAAACTATACGCACATGGGATTTCTCATGGGAATTGCCTTTCAGATCTTTGCTTTTTTCTTTCTAAAACTCTTATGAATAGGCGTGTTGCTTACCGCCAGACGCATGACTTGTTTGTCCCGTCATTTAAAACTATAAAAAAAATGTTCTGGAGATTTTGACGTTATTATTATTTTTTGTGGTATTCACATCGATAAACAGTAAAACTGTCCACCTGAAATGTCATTAACATCGAAAATTTTTTGTCGGACGTAGGGTACAAGATTTTAAGTCTTTTATGGTCTAATATCGATGGATCTCCTTATGGATCCATTCAACTAAGATCATAGGAGTGGTGCTTTGAGATAGAATTTGTTTATGTATATGGTTACGAACGACCTTACCACCAGTACTCAAATAATATATTCTAAATAATATTTTTCGAAGGGATATGTTAGCAAAAATCCACACAAGTTCACTAAGGTGCGTTCATACATTTCTTCACACAAACCGGAGGCGGACGGGCACGTACAAGCCGCTTTTGGCGCGCCGCGGTAAACTCATTGTAATTTATGGATGTACCCGAGTCGCATACTCAGAATGCGTTATCGTCGATGAAAGGATTACCGTCACACCCTATGTAGTAGGTTAGACTTAGTACTTGGTAAAGTAACGGTATCTTTATAAGCAATTGGTTGGGGAAAGACGCGGGGTGCGAATGAAAACGCGCCTGTTAGTTCGTTACAGCACTTTGATAACCATTATAAGGTTCACCCTAATGAATAACAGCCGTAATAGCTTAATGGTTTGATTTACATCCTCTCAAGCAGAGAGCCATGGGTTCGAGTCCGGGTTTGCACCTCCGAGTTTTTTTTTTTGTAACAAGTACCTACGGGACGAACAAGTCGTGTGTCTTGATGGTAAGCGACACGCGTTTTCCTAACAGATGCAGTGCCACTCAGAGATTGAAATCATAAAGATCTGAGGGGCACTGCGCCCGACACCCTGAGACATAAGTTGACAAGTCCCATGTTCCAGTAGTTTCACCAGCACAGCAGGGTAAGGACCCTTCAAAACCGGAACACAGTAATGCTGACATTACTGTTTGGCGGCAGTTGTCAAGTCCCATGTGCTTGCAACGTAGCAGTACTTCCCTGGGCGAACTCTTTTTCCCAAGGAGCTCTGCTGCTACTACAGAAGGAGCTCTGCTACTACAAATTTTTCGGAATGTATGTGCGAAATTTTATTTGATATTTACCATGAACTTTTCGGTGAAGCAAAACATCGTTAGGAAAGCTGCACACGTTTGCAAGGCAATTAACCGTTATGTGCGAAGTTCCCAATTTGCATTAAGCCCGCGTGAGAACAACCCAAGTCCTGAAGAGGAGGCTTATACCCAGCAGTGAGCCTAATATTGGCTAACTATTATATTAAAGTGGTTGTTAGTTTACACTTCTAAAAATATAACAAAAATACACAATACTACAATTTCGGAATTTCAGAAGGAGATATTAGCTACCTTTTGTTTTCACAATCACTCCATCGCGCGTGATCAGGAGCGTTCAGGATTGCGCGCAGGAAAACCTGCACGCGCAATCACGCGCGATTACCTATTTGAATTTTTTTAAACTAACGTTCTTTCGCGCGCGATTGCTCGTGTTCGTTTTTGTTACAACGGAAAGAGCGTCGATAGACCGCGTGAAACTGGCGCGTGTTGGAGTGCGTGATTGCGCGCGCGACTGATAAGCGCAATCGCGCGCGTCTTTCCCTTTTCCTTTACACGAGTGCTCTGTCGCGCACGATTGATGTATCACGTGGGGTTGAGTGTCTGTGTAAAGCTCGCTATTGTCTACTCTATGTGTTTTTTCCTTGATGATTAGGTGAATAATAATTATGATAACGCACACACTCAACGCAGCCCCGCACTAGGGAAACCCTGTGTGGCGGGTGCCATGGACACACACAGACAACCACAAATTACACCCAAATTCACGAGAGAAATAAATGTAGGCCATACAAATATTTCGCCCGGCCCGGGGATCGAACCTGAGACCTCTGCGTGGCAGTCCACGTGCATGGTAATCGTTCGGCCACCGAGGCAGTTTATACATTCTGCCTATTTCGATAGGTGCTCTTAAGCAAAAAATTATAATAATTTGAGAAGACTTAGATATGCCAGCCTTTATACTTTAAGTTACAAGTCAGGCCAGGCTTATTACAGCTATTAGTTTCTAATAAACTATGCATTGGATAACGTTATAAACATGTAATAAAAATGCATTCTTCGTTGTCGTAAAGATCTCCAAGTCTGCATATAGAGAGAATAAAGGTCTATTACAATAAGTTTAAGATATGGATGAGATCATGCAATACCAATAACATTGTGAACACACAATGCTGCGTTGCATTTAAATGAAGCAATGCTCAGAGGACATTCCAGAGTATAATTATCTCAATTCAATTAGTTGCTTTGTTGTTACCTATGACAAAGAAATATACAGGGTGGAAATTTGAGACGGGCCAGTAAGGGCAGCATTAACCGCCATATCTACAGGAAAACAGTCCTATACTACAAAGGTTTAGGTAATTTACTAAATTTAAACAAACAGTAATGAGGTATTTTATAAGACATTACCTGGTTACTTATGGTAAAATTATAATTAACTTTTTGAAAATTGTTCCAAATATACGATAATATTTTCAGGTACTAGACAACATTTCGAACTACCTATTCAAAATACCACAAAATATAGATCGAAACGGCATAGATTAAATATATATTCAAATAAAGATGTTAACTAAACACGAATCACAACTTTCCTACGATAAACAGCCTAAAATCCAGCCTTTGAAATAGACAGCTGAATGTCACATGTTTAAAGAGTACGGCAGTAATACGATGTATGAAACTCATTACTAAATATTGTATTTGACTGGTTAACCCGACGCCATTACTTTGCTTTACTTTTAGTTAATTACTTAAACTTCTATACTATAGAAGACTGTTCTTGAATTTTGGAGACATTCCGCTTGGCAAAAAAATTGTTAATACGGCCGTGAGAATTCCCGAAAATATTGTAATGTATATATTTTGTTCTATATTTTGAAGCGTAACTAGCAACGTACTTTATGTACTTTTACTTCTGTAGTGTAATTGAATCTTTATAGGCTAATTTGATAGTCTATTATGTGACTGTCAATTGATAATTGCATTTTATCTTGTTGACGCAATGCAATTTACTTGGTTACGGTTTTTCGTTTCACGTAGTTAAATGACAAATTCGATACTGTTTCTGATAAGGATCATGTTTCTATGGTACCAATTGAAAAAGAGTAGGTGTGTCAACATTTTCCATTTCAGACATATCTTGTATATGTCTGAAATTCAAAATGTTGACACGTATAGTTATTTCATTTATTCCACCCTGTGTAGTTATTAAAATGTAAACAGTAAATATGAGAAAACTTCCGCTTTCAACATTTGGTACCGCTGCCATGACTTTGTAGCATCGATAGCCGCTGGCAACCACGTTATTATCTGTATGACAAATTTTTATTTTTACTCTGACCGCCTGAGGCACTTGAACATTTCAACATACAAAATTGGCAAATATGTAAGTGTTTGCTAACGACCGCAAGGTCATGATATTGTTACTGCTGGAATTTAGACGAATAAACGTAACTCATTCATAAAAAAAGGGAAAAAAATCATAATTTTTCAAACGTTCAATTTTTATATGTAAGTTAACCAATCAGAGTTCTTTAATTATCGCGCTGTTTTCTAATCAGCCAATTCGCGTTCAGTGCATGCGTTCTTCTGTAGAGGCCATATCTAATGACCAGTGTCACCATTGTCCACTGACTTATAGTCATACTGACGATATATTACTAATGTAACATAACTTCTCATTTAAAATAGGACATTCTATGTTAGGTTGTTAGATGACTAGTTAGGGAAGACTCATGCGAGAAGAAGAAGCGAAACAGGTATATCGCTCTTGTGAAAAAGTTCGTCCAGAGACGTGAGACTGCCTTACAGTTTTCTGTCGCCAAGCATGTGAGCTGTTGTAATTACATTCACTTGGGATTTGCCAACTTATGTCTCAGGGTGATCGGCACAATGGCAGAGCCAAGTATTGCGCACAGTCGTGTCGCTTACCATCAGCGCATGACTTGTTCATTCCGTTACATGATATCATAAAAAAATCATAAGTTACATGCATACAGGCACCATGGCCACGTGTAAATGTTGTATTTCTGTTAAATATTGAAATATCCGGAAGATGATTGGACGTTTGTTTCTCTAACGGATCTAACGATAATTGAATTAATTAAAAAATTTGTCATTTTAGATTAGGCACACTATAGCCTAGTTTAGGAAAATTTCTTATGTAACGAACAAGCCTGGTCTGTACCTGGAGGTAAGCGACACGCCTGTGCGTAACAGTTGCTATGCCACTAAGTGCTTTAATCGCATAGATTAAGCACTGCCACTGCGCCCTGACAAGTCCCATGTGCTGGGACGCACTAATGCTCACATTACTGCTTGATGCCGGAAATTGGTACGTACAGTACTTCCCTGGACAAATTCTTTCAGAAGGAGCTCTACTGCCACTAAAAAAAATATTTTTTGTCTACGCTAAATAAGTCGAAGCCAAAGGTAGCGCAGGCATGTTAATACTAAAGATAGTGGAAATAATTTATCCTGCTAAATAAATAATACATGGTCACATTTCTTACAGCCACATCGACTTATAGGTAATGTAGTAGTACTGAGTCCGTGATTAGATAACAAATGACTTGTTTATAACAAAGTTTGGTTCGAAGTTTCCGATGCGAATAATTAGTCGGCTTGTACTTTGCTTTGACGTTGTCTGTTCAAGGATGTTTAGCTAGCATATATATTTTTATACGACCTATTGCACTTATATGGATACAGAAATTTTTTAAAGCAATGTTTTTACAATTGTCTTTTGTTCGGTTACCTATCAGTAGTCCGAAATGACATTTGCCAGAAATAACGTTTGGTCGAAATTTCATAACCTCGAAAGTAATTTGAGAGGAAAATGTCTTTTCTTTTAAATCTAACCGAACCTAATCGTGTCTTTGCGATAAACATTCAACATATCCTGAAAGAACAACTGTTTCGTTATAATTCGGTTTTCGGTGTAATGAAAATTCGAACAAACGTTATTTCGGACAAAAAAATTGTCGACTTTGTGATAGGTTATCCTTTTGTTCTGACTACATTATAGGGCCCCTGGTCTCCTAATTTTGAATTATCTCAGTTGTGTGTCGATAGAGTGCCGAAGGCAGGATGTTGTACGTTTGGTATTCTCTTAAAAGTTAAGAGTAGTGACTTGCCAGTGGCTAACCATCGAGCTACTATTCAACTGCCGTAATAAGTTTTTGATATTCTGCTCTTTAATGGCGAGTCGATGGTGTAGCCTACTGACATCGAGTTTGTAACCAGACATAGAGACGAATTGTCATTTAATTAGTTTGAAAAGTATTCTGCCAAATCATTACGCTGACAACTGCGCTCCGATTGGCCAGCTCGAATTTGAAACAATTAACGGGTGTCGTTCAATTGTTTCACTTAAAACCGACCAGTTTAACTTGAGCTTTGCTATAATGGACGAAAATTAAAAAAATACATATTTAATTACCGATGAAATTTGATTCCGTTTGTTTTGAAATTGGATGTTTTGCTGTTTTTCCCACACCACCGAATGCAACAGCCCTTCTATCTTTATTACAATAAATACAGAATATTTTTGGAATATACGGAGACGTATACACAGGTCAGTTGTTGGCTCTGTACTATTTCAGCTTTCTAATTTGTGATTTCAGTGTAAACGAGAGTTGATATTAAAAGTGATGTAAGGCCCATTTGCCTGATGAGTCGCCAGGGATGGATGGCCCTTATTTCGTCTCTATTTCTGGTTATATACTCGATGCCTACTAATTATGATTTACATAAAAATTAAAGTAAATAAATATAAAACAACATCACATATATTGCTCTGATCCCAATGTAGTAACTAAATCACTTGTGTTATGGAAATCGGAATCAACGCCGGTACCACAAACACCCAGACCCAAGACAATGTACAAAAGTTAGTTTTTCTACATTGACCCGGCGGGGGACCGAACCCGGGACGTCGGGACGCCATGAAAACCGGTGCTCAAGCCATTCTACAACGGAAGTCGTAAAAAATGCATATGACATAAAAAATACTTTTAATTTAAAGACTATATTGCTGATTAAACAAGATTTATCAAAAAAATTAATAATGCGTAGTAATTTTCATGGTCTTTTTAGAAAGGCAACATCGATGGTTAGTGATTGAATGAATGAATGCCATCTTTGTGCAGTAGAAGTGGTTAGTTAGCGTCAGACGAGTGCCAACTATAGGTCTCGCAAGACCTATCTATTATCGACCTGAAATACAGGATCAACCTAGTTCAGGCACCAGTCTCTGCAAATATTGTGGTGTATAACACATGTCAATTAATGTACATGTACAGTGTAAACTTTGAAGAGAAAATAAAGGTTATTATTATTATTATCTGAGCTCAGTCTGCCATTTTTACTTTGTATGGTATGATTGTGTCATTCTTTCGTGCAAATTCTCTAAAACCCTAGAAAAATGCCTTATTCTTCTGTTTTGGAGTGCAAAATTGATAGCCGCACCAAAAATACTACCCGTGGTGGTATTTTACATCATCGGAACTCTTATTTTAATACATTGAAATAATTTTTTTGTTACAAGGAGTGAAAGTAAAGCTTACATCCCTGCAATATGGTCGCTTCTTATTTGGAGAACTAACTTAATTCTCCAATTCGTCGTGGTTCAGCAATTAACCGCTAGATGGTGGCACATTGATTGAAATTTCAATATAATATCGACACGTCGTAACTTGTAATAACAGGTATTGATGTTATTGAACTTTCAACAATATGTCAACATGGTAAAGTTAAAATTATATTAACCATCCAGAATTTGTTATTTCTTTTTAAATTTGAAACTACGACCAATTAATATCAAGTTATCAGTATCAAGGCAAAATCGGTTCTAATAGTAATCGAGGATTACACTTCCATTGCTTTTTTCTTCCGTGGACACTACTAGGATTTAACTGCCATTGCAATTTGATATTAGTAGATTAACAAATATTACCATAATTGCAATATAATCTCCCGCAATGGAATTACAATGACCAGTGGTTGCAAGAACGTTAGAAGATTTTGAGTCTATTAGTAAAGTTCATTATTGCTTGTTACACATTCAAAATATAGAACAAAATGGATTACAAAATATTCCCGCGATTTCTGAGTGCAGTATTAGTACTCTTATTCACTTCAAGTTCTATTCTATATTTACTACTATTCCGATGTCTGCTAACTAAATATTGTATAATATAATCCTCATCAAAAGACGTCAAAATCGTATCTTCTCTTTCTTCTACTTGCAGAAAGATAATATGGACTGTATTTACGACTATGCTAGTAATGCTGTCACACAGGTACTACGCAAAGCGTAATTGTGAGGGTTTGTAATATGACTTAATTATGGTTAAACTTCTTAAGTAAAGATAAGTGTGGGCCTCACAAGAAGCATTGTCATACAGTACCTTCAAGAAAATTTCTTGAGTACATAGGACGTATTTTTTATTTTTAAAACATTGTCGCGTTGGAATGGTAATATGGGCACCGCTTCGACTCCTAAAAAAGCGGAGTCCAAAAAAATCAGAAGAGGATATTTCAAGATGTAAACATCGGTACAAACTCAAACACGTATTTGTCCTTCCTCTCCTTGATCAGTGGAACGGGAAACCGTTATGACCGAAGTAGAGGTCTAATGGTTTACCTAACCGACGGACATCTCTCTAGGACATCCACTTTCCCTTGCAGAATCGCCGAGTCCACCAGACCCATATGCACAACATAATTAATGCACTATGCAGGAGGGATCCCTTTAGAAAACGAAAGGAAAAATTCAGAAATTCGTAACGATTGGATGATAATGGGATACGCACATTACTGTTCAGTGTTGTCATTGTAATTAATGAAATGCAATGAAGAACACTTCATTTATTCATTAATGGTTAAACCTGCACGTGGAAGACGGTTTCCAGTGCTCAGAAAACTTGTGAAATCCCTAACGCAGATAAGGACAGCGTGGTGGATTATGGCCTAAACTTGGGTTGACGATGATTTTTTTTGTATAATACCTCGAGACGAACAAGTCGTGCGCTTGGTGGTAAGCGACACGCCTATCTATGACAGTTTCAGTGCCACTCAGAGCTTTAAACCGCAAAGAGCTGAGAGGCACTGCCACACTTACCCTTCCAAACCGGAACGCAGTAATGCTAAATACATTACTGCGTTCGGGGGCGGCTGAAACAGGTGAGGTGGAAGTGAAGTCTTTCATAAGGAGGTCTACTTACTACCTATGATCGAATTGCAAGAAAACTAAATATTCACTTCTTTTCCTTCGTACAATACAGTTGGTTGTTGGTTAGAATAGATACATTTACGATAATATACGTAAAAATAACAAAACCTTATCATTTTTTGGATAGGAGTGGAAATGTGAGCTTCCTTTATAGCTATGTTCATACTGTTAGGCTCTGTTTATATTGTGGCGGAACCGAATGGAAGCGAATGTTTCCCGCGAAATTCCGCAGAAGATTTCGGCTCGTATCTAGTTTGAACGCTACACAATTGACCATAAAATTCATTATGCTATGTACAATATCGTTACAAAAATTCGTTTCCATTCCGTTCCGCCGCATTATAAATTGAGCCTTAAAATGTGTTCATAGAATAACTAAAACGATAATAATTTTCTTATCGTGAAATCTCTAAGCAACCCTAAAAACGACGTATAAAACTAGTACACGTATTAAAACGCTCTTAATTAAAAATCGATTGCAAAATCTAGACCGTACTAAAAAGAGTCCCAGGTTCGATTCTCAGAAGACGTCGAAACAATTCGACGGCTAAAAAGCAATTAAATCGTAATTAAGGGCCGTATTAAGAGCCGGCATGCGCCCGCGCATTGCAGCTCTTGTTTCGTCACTAGTAATGTTACGAAGTCGATGAACTTAATATCGATAAAAATATTTCGTCCATCTTGAAATGTAATAACATTGTCATGGCTTATTAAATAATTTGTAGAACATTGATTATTGCATGAAGGACCATTTTATTATTTTACGATATCAAGTGACGGGACAAACAAGTCGTGTGTCGTAAGTGACATGCCTGTCCATAATAGTTGCAGTTTCGCTGCGCTCTCGTCACCATGAGACATAAGTTGAAGTCCCAAGTGCCTGTAAATTCACCAGCGCCCTTACCCTTCAAAACCGTAACGCTCACATTACTACTTGGCAGCAGAAATAAGTACTGTGGCAGTACTTCTCTACACGAATTCTTTTACAAAGAACTGTACTACTACTAACACAACCAGACTATTGTTTTATTTTATTGTATTTTAAATATTATTAAAATCTTGCTAAGATTGTTTATTTAGTAGGAAATATATTAAAATGTAGAGAGAGGTATAGAGAGGGTAATACATCCGCATTCATTAGAAAACAGTTCCCAACATTTCTATCCTGTATCGCACGAAGTCCATAGATTTTTCCAAGAAGCCATCAATGAAAGTGGCAAATTGCAGTTTAAATTAGTCTCTATTACTGGTAACTATAGTCTCGTGTTGAAAAGTATATCATTATTTTAAAGAGATCTCCATTTTACCGTTTTACTACTTATTTCTTTATTAGACCCATCGGCGCCTTCTACGATTACAGCAATTTCCTGTGATTTTTTTAATTTAAAGCAAATTACTGTGCGAAGAATTTAACCGGCTTGTTCGTATATTTTTGTAAAATATTTTTAATTTGCAGGTATGTCAGCTGGTAAATAAGAACAATACAATCTTCTTTTTTTTTTATTAAATACTATAATATAATATGAATCATGGACGTCACAATTCAGAAACAACCGTTTGCCCAATACTGCCACTGCATAAGTTACTGAACTATATTTTATTCGTTATCATTTAAAAGTACGAAAGTTCCTTGGCATATAAGTCATTGCGACTCAGATTGTGTTGTAGGTATTACCCCTAACAATGACAACTCATGGCTTAGGCCAATTATTCTAATGATGCCCTTAAGGGTTTGAGTTTTCACGTCTTATATTGAAACAAGAACTGAAATTTTATGGAACTATATTTCTTGACCCCAATAGCGTCTTTAAGTTGTGGATGGAGCTTTGAGTGCGCCAGGATAAGTTGATTATTATACATTTGAATTGACTAAATGAACGTTGATGTCAAAGGTTACTATTAGTGCTTTCATTTCTGTGTCCATATGTTGTCTATCATCTTGTGTATGGTACAAATATCGAAAAAGTATGACATTTCTACTCTAAGTTTAAGGATTACGTAAAAGTTTGATCGTTCACCGATCTCCAATTACAGCGATAAAAACAAAAACATACCATTAATCCAACGCATTCAAAAATCACAATTCGATTTTTGAATAGCCGATAAAACCCGACTCCTGCGCCGACCGCCAATTTCCCGTACATAAACATCGTAAATCTCGTTCAATGAATGAATCGATATAAACCGAATCGATATGTCGATATCGGGGTTTAAGTACCGATTATTTGACATGCGTAGGTTTGTTCAAGTGTTCAAGAAGTTTGTTGTTAAAGTGCTCTCAATACGTGATAATGAACGATCTCGCTACTTTTGGTGTAAGAACTAGTATAAATTTCTTGAAAATTGTAAAAAAAGGTCAATTTCCAAAGTATAATATTTTCCAGTTTCAGCTATTGTCTAAATGTATGGGTAATTTTTCAACATTCATACAAGTATTTTTAAGTGAATGATCGATATCGATTAATTACATCGATTACACGGCCCGCGCCCTCGTTGCAGGACGGCGATCGGTCACGTCCGAAACAATCACATCTTTATTAATTACGAAAGAATTTTTTATGGCATCCCTTTTAAATTTGGTGGTGTAAATGAAGAGCGTGAAGCGTGACCTGTTTCTTTTTTCGGTTTTAATATTAATATTTAGTTACAGCTCTATATCATTACGAAAGTTTTGGTTAAAAAAAACTTATTTTAAAACAGTTTTTGTATTTCTTAACAAATACTGATCGGCTATTTGTCTTTTTTTGCATGTTTCGATACCGATGTCTACTCTCCTTTGTAACGATTACTTGATTAAAACGACTAAATCACGTTCAATCTTAATCGTTTTCGGATAGGTTTCGGATTTTTTATATATATTTGCTATAGTTGCGCCATTATTGTCCCTTATTGCGTTCAAAGTTTCTTCGCATAAAGTGTTGCTAGCAAGCAATTCTAAAATGGATTGGATTTATCCATTGGGGCTATAAATCAATGTCGTTGAGGCCTTTGCAACTGCAGCCTGCAAACGAACTAGCTTGCGAGTCAGAACTACTTCATTATGTCGGAATTTGACATGGTCCGTGCTAGCATCTTGAGCAGGCTCTTTCAACAAGACTATTCTAATGAACGGGTTATGTTTTGTGCAATGGGTTGCTTCTTCGCCGATATGTTCTTTTTGGTGAGAAACTAGATATTTAATTTTATTTCCTGTTTTGTCACTTTTATCAATGCTTTTCGGTCTTTATACAGTCTGTAAAAGACAATGAAGAATTTTGTTTAAAACTACAACAAAACACATTGAAACCATATCTCAAGGCTCCGTTTAATGATAAATATGATTTAGCTTTTCCGTAAGGTCGAATAAAAAAAAAACCGTCGCAAAATTCTGTTTCAATTTCAAGATTTCAGTTTGAAGTTTTAATTCTCTTCACTCGTTCCAGACATGTCTTCCCCGTATGTGATAATGACCCCAACAAACTCGTCTCTCAATTTGTCGCGATATTTTGCCAAAATATTCCAACTTGCTCAGATTCGTTTGTAATTGCAATTTCCCATGTCTATATTACGTATTATGAGAATCTTGCACATATAATAAAATTTTAACTAAAAGGGTCGTATTATCTGACGGTTTCTTTTGATAACTTTGTTGTGGTATGTGTTTATTATTGTTTTACTTATTCTTATTTATTCGTAATTACGTTGTTTAATGATAACATTGTTGTTGGTACGAAATTATGTTTAAAAATTATAACTAAACATACTAATAAAGTTAGTCCAGTATTCTCCAAATGAAATGTGTTTATGAACAATAGATTCAGATTATGCCCTTGTAGAACTCCCATAGATAACTCCCGTTAAGAATATAAAAAATATAGCCAGAACATTTCCAAGTTTAAGAAACAAAACTGTTAGTAGTAATGGCGTATGAGATATGATGATGAGGTCATTTTATGTGATTCTAGTTGACTCCTCGAAGGCAATAGCGTGGGAGCTTCATACTTAGAAGTGGCCCTAGAGCCCTAATGACGTGCAGCATTAGTAAATGTAAAAGCCTGATAAAGTTGTGATAGAAAATGCTTTATTGAGGTTGTGTAAGAATGTGCCAGGACACAAATTTCAACTAATTAAAGTTTTCTTTGATGTATTTATAAAGACAATATGCATATAACAGATATGACTGATATTTTGACATTAAAATTATTTTAACGCTATTACAATAAATTTAATCTTTTTTCTGTAAAGTAACTAGAGGATTGTGACAAGCACAGAACAATAAATACAGTAGAAGTGCTTAGTTTGTGTGACAAATATACCACCAGTTCGCGGAGTTCCGCAAACTTGAGCTCAGTCGGTCATTTTCGTTTTGTAGTTATAGTCGTGTCGATTGTCTCGCGCAAAACCTTACCTTACCTCGTAATCAAAACGTCGTAACTTACATTAAGAAGGTATTGATGGTATTAAACTTTACCCTGTTGGCATGTCGTTTAAAGCTTAAACTATATTCACAATCCCGAATTTGTTATTTTCTTTTTAAATTTGAAACTACGAGCAATCATTACCAAGAATTAATAGTATTTCAAATTATGATTAAGTGAGGCTCTTCCAATGTTTTTTTCTTCCGTGGTGACATCTACAGTAAAAAAAATCAGTATAACAATTTTCTCATAGCAAAAAAAAATAGAATAAACAAAATATTTTAATCTAGAGGAAAAGCGCAGGGTATGATGATATATCTCACTCACTCGTAAAATGAAGACATAATAGAGGCAATTGTAGTAACAACAGACCTACACGCAAACTTAGCACAGACGATTAACTTTTTGTTAAACTGCGTACGCACACTCTAATTTAGTAATTACTAAGCGGCTACTGGACTTTAATAAGGAAATTTTTATTGTTACAGGTATAAAAACTAAGATGCGAGAAGAAACAGAAAAGTTTGAAATTAATACAACCAGCGATGCATGTAGTGTTAATTAACAAAATGAGGATGAAGAAGAAAACGTTTTTAATAAGATTAGAATTGACTTGATACATAAAATTGGTGCAGAAGATATTGTGAATGAACTTTCGAGTGTACTATACATAAAGTTCTTAAGTGACAAGAAAGTTGTAGAACAGAAATATGATGCAGTTAGTCATGTCAAAGTGATAAAAAGAGTGAAAAGACTGGATGTGACAGTGACAGAGGATGCTAGACAGTGAATAATGCCGGATAGAGATTCGGTGGGTGCTGGGACCGCAGGCAGTGGTGGTTTCTTGCCTCTTCAATTCCCGTCGGCGTTCGCTGCGTTTCATGCGTCCACTCCCCCTGGCGCGCCTGCGACCGCCATGCATCACGCCACGCATTATCATCATCATGCTCAGTAAGTGATTACCTATTTAATATTAACGCGACTATTGACGAACAAGGAATGCATATGCTATGCGACGGTAAACTACTACAATATTAATTCGACAGCTATAACTCTCTGATTCTCCTGGTGACTCACCTTATTTTAATTTTATCGTGAACTTTACCTATCAATCATTTCATCATTACTGGTTTTAGAAGGTTTTTTTACGTTAGCAATTATTATTTATTAGCCTTCATATTGAGCCAATACGACTGCAATATCGTAATGTTATTTTTAAACTTTTAATGATATGGCGCAAATAAACTTATCGTTCGACAATTTAAAAGTTAACTTCTTTTTTCTTAATTTCTTCGCCATTTGAAACTTAACTTTGCGTGTTCTTAATATTTAAAAGAAGTCAAAATTAATATCATTCAACCAATTATAATTTTACAGTCGTCGTAAAAACTTTCATAATAATATTTTTCCTTTTTACAACATGCCTTATCATAATCTAATGGGGTACAAAGTAAAAGCCATAATCACATATCGTACGAATGTATGTACATAATGTATATACGTAATTTTATGCCGATTCTCTGGCTTAGCAAGTGTCCTTTACAGTTAAGTTGCCACGATCGGAAACATCAGCTCATTTATTGGCCTGGCCCATAAAACAGAGTGGTTCATTTAGCTCACAACCTTTTTGTTGCATAATTATGCGCTCGTCTTTTTGTTAAACAACATTTTAATACGCTTACTATGTACATGTCTATGGACTACATGTTTTCGATTACGGTTTTGATGTCGGTAATAAACTTCACATTACCCACTTGATGCACTTTGCAAAAATGCGCTTTTATGGCTTATATTTCCAATTTGCTACGTTTTTATAATTTATTTACTACTTCTATCAATATATATGTTATCAATGTGGTCCTCTTTAATGTGTGTCGTTATACCTTGAATCTTATTAATGCATTAGAGAAATTTTGTTTAAATTAAATTCCACATATCTTCCACCTGCCGTAATCAACTATTCAACCATGTGTTTTGACCAAAGTGTTTCTGACACTTTTGAAACAGAGCGTTTCTTAATTGTTGTTATAAAGCACTTTATACCGAAGCAGGTAGAAATTCAAGATTAGATTAGAGTCGGCGTATTAACCGTGGTTTACGGCCGAGGGCCCATAAACTGTCCAGCCACGACAAGGTGTTACTTAATGATAATTTATTGCATGACTTCGGACACGTAAGTCGGCCGATTTGACGACAACATTAATCATCAGTAACTATCCGCAATAAAAACAAAAAAGGGTCGAAGAGCGGCCGAATTGGAATCAATGGGACTGACAAATGATGAGCAGGAAGTCATCAAGGGAATTGAGACGCTTACAATATAAGGACGTTAATAAAAGCAGGACTCAACAAATGGGCTGTTCGCTGCACTCAAAGCTACGTGAAATATGGACGAGACCGCGGCCGCGCCGGACCACTGCAATGATTAATGCGCGTGCGCCTCGAGCTGCGAGCGCCTCACGAGTATCTCGTGAAATTAAAATTTTGAAACGCCAATTCACTAAACAGTTCGAGTTCGACTGATGAATGTGACGTTTGAATTGACTCAACCTGTTCCCTCACACTTGCTATATTTTGCCTTCAATATTGAGAGTGGTCGCGTCAAAAAACTTTTTGTTTATAAAAATAAACCTGTATAGAGATGGGTTTTTTAAATAACGACAAGAGATGTATATGTCGAACTCAAGGTTCAATTTATTTCGTCGTCTTACCTACTGAGTGCTTTTCACCGCTTATTTATATCGATTGCATAACTCATTATGTATATAAAGCTGCAACATGAAATTGGTATAGAGACGTTAACTTTCTCGGAAGTCCAGTAATCCTTTATCCACGGCGGGTTCGGCCGGATGCCGGGCCGGGGCTTGCCCATTAACGACAGTTTCTCGGTGGCTCATTTAACCCGCTGCTGCGATAATTGCCACCACGTGTTATTTCCAAGCTGTCTAATTATAGCTCACACAATGGGTTGGACACGATCAGTTATTTTGGCTCCGGTCGCCTCGTCAAAGTCGATTTTGTCCAGCCACAAAGGAGGTGTTGCGAGTCGCCTGTCGTTTGTTTCATTAAGTCAAAGTCTTTGAACTGATGGATCGTGTGCCACTTCAACTATTAATTCTACTTCAACGTTTTTAGCTTCGCTTTGATAGCTTTTACTCCCGCCATTTGCATCGTTGTTTCGATTGCTTTCTTGTCTTGTTACATTTCACCTTTTGTCTTTAAGCTCATTCATCGGTATGGAGTTGTCGGCGTGATATTTCTTGAATGTCTTGTTCAAATATGATTCCTTTTACGCAAAATGTGTCGTTCCATCACAATGGGGGGCTACTATCGTTGGTTTCAAATAGCGATGTATATTTTAAGGCAGTTTCTCGGCAATCTCGTTTGAATGGTCGGTTCACAAGAAAAGCTTTCATCTAACACATGTCTGCGAACAAAAGCTGTGGAGTGCCATTCTCTCGCCCGCATCCTACGACCCATTGTGGCCACGTCCTGTCTTCACAAATCATCGAGACAAGAAAAAACCTATCATTATTGATGTAAAGACAAAGCATTATCAGCTCATGATTGCTCGATGTGTGTGGCTTAGACAGGGACGTAGTTTTGGCCCTAAATTAGTGTTCATGTTTTTGGTTAACATATTTTTGACGTTTTTAACTCCCAAATGAAAGTAACCTTTAAAACTTTAACCATAATAAAATAGACTAAATATTAAACAATTAGACAGTCCAATTTTGAAAAGGCTAGATTTGCAGATAAAGAAAAATCATTTAGCTTAAGCTGGTCTCTTCAAGGTCCCAAAACATCAAACACGAAATACTCTCGATCCGTCCCATGCCTCTATTGTTTACGATGAAACTCGAGGTGTCCAGGCCAATTAGGTATAATGTTTTTATCATTTATTAAATCTACTCCGGGAATGGTGTCCGCCTTTGTTATCTTCACATCGATAATTTCGATTCTTTTCTGTTTATTGATGGAGTTGATTGTTTTTCCTTTTATATCTTTTTTCAAATGTAATGTCTCTATTATTAACAACCTAACATAGCAGCGAAATAAAAATTACACTGTTTCATAATGTTTCCTTTATTTCATTCGTTTTATATAATCATATACTGCCACGGCATCTACAAGACTACGTTTACCTGTCACGAAATTTTTTTACACAAGAGTCGTCCAATACAGTTTAATCCAATTTTAAATAAGTATAATGAAACTACCCGCACTGTCAAGCGGATGTTGGGAATGACCAATTTATGACCGGAATTCTTTTATGGGACGGTTTTGACCGATTGCGTTCTTTTTTTTTAGCTTCTGTTGGTAGTTTGAGGATCCAATGTGTTAAGGTATTGATCGGCCCAGGAAAAAAAAAATTACACCCTTATTTTTTATCGAATGTTAAAAAGCATTCCTGTGACGTTTTATTGCTACGAGAAATAACAATTATATGGTGAGCACGGTAAGCAATTTTAGAGTTTTATTTACAAGTTTGACAAAATTTGTCAGGGTAGTGAATTTATATGTGCGTAGTAGGTATTTTCCTTCGTGTATTTAAAACAAAACATGATTAAGTTGTTTTTAAGTTCTGTTCTTCTGCCCTTCTCTTTTATTTGACTGCCTCTGTAGCTGAACGGGTACCATGTTGGTCTGCCACGCAGAGGTCCCGGGTTCGATGCCCGGGCCGAGTGACCTTCGACAAAGGATTACCCTAGTGCGTGGCTATTTATTCTTTTATATGGTCACTGAATGCTGTTCTCGGTATTTTTCTTCTTCCCTTTTTCTATCTTTCCCTAAATCGAATCTCTCCCCTTCTGTTTTGTAATGCTTTTAAAAGATTCCTGTCTATTGGATATTTAGCTATTTTTTGTTGTCCAGATCGCGTATATTTGTTTTTTTTTCCAAATAAACCAACGTTTTGAGCTCTCACATTCATGTAAGTTTCATTTCTAATCCGTGGTTTATTAGGATGGTTTATATGTCTCAGCCACAATAAATATTTCATTTACAGACATGCATTTTTCTAAAAACAATAATCAAAATATGTGGTTTGTATACATCTTATGAATATAATATACATAATAGCAAAACGAGCGCTGTTCATCTCTATTTGTATATTCGTTTAAACGAACACGAGTTAATAAATCAATCAATGAGACGTGCTAAACTCATACTGTTACCAAGAATAATAATATGACAGACGACCCTTTCGAGCTCTAAATAACGTCTATACGTGAGGAAACAAATGTGGCCTAGAATATCATACTAGAGCTGGGACTGCAGGAGCTTTTTGAATTGGTGTCAAACATTTTGGAAGGTGACAATTTTTATTTAAAGCTACTCAATTCACGGGTAAAGGTATGATAGTTTTTTGAGCTCAATGAAAGTTCAGTGTTTTTTTTTATTATACCAAGTGACGGGACGAACAAGTCGAATGCCTGGTGGTAAACTACACGTCTTTGTATAACAGTTACAGTGCCACTCAAAACTTTAAATTGGAAAGATCTGAGGGGCATTGCCATTGCGCACATCACCCTGAGTATAAGTTGACAAGAACAAAACCGAAACACAGCCGACATTACTGCTTGGCGGCAGAAATAGGTAAGGTGGCAGTACTTCTCTGGACCAACTCTCTCACAAGAAACTCTAGTGCTACTACAATACTTGTGCTTAAAATAGTTATTCAAAGAATTGTCATCAATTGGTTCTTTACAAAGTGAATTTATTTAGTTCCGGGCTAAAACAGTTAGGTGCCTATATAATTCTCGATTTAGCCAAAAATCTCTTAATTCCTCCGATTACCATCAACAAATTTTGCACGGAGATTTTTTTCATAGCCTCGAGCTGGCATTAATTATCAGCTCCATCGTGGCAAGCCGATTGGTTTTAAAATGCGAATTGAAGAGGGTTATTGTAATTGCTTTGTAACCGTGTATCAGAAACATATTTTAACTGCTTTCGTGGTCCTGCGGTAAGCACTGCGAGCGCTGGATGAGGTCTGGGGCTCCTGGTAGGATCGATTTGGGAAACATCGTCATTAGTTTATTGCAGTCTACTGCTGGATGTAGCCTCTCCCAATGTTTTTTTTTATGATTTAGCCTATCTTTAGCAGTAACAGGGAGTCTCCTCCCATTCTCCGTCCGACATCCGTTCAAAATAATTCAGAATAATTTGTTTCTCAAATAAAACATTACAGTATAAATGGCACTACATGTCAAACTATAAGAAAGTATATTGTGATCATCAGACAAAAATGAATATTATAATAAAAATACACAATAATTAGAAAATTAACAATTCATTAAATAATATTGTTGTCATTAAATTACATATCTAACATCATTCTCCATCAAAGATTTATTAACTATTATACAAGACTATGCTAATGCGGTAAAAATAGGAATAAAATAGAAAATTCTCAATATCGAGTTCCTAGGGTTTCTCGATTGTTACACATAGAAATTGATACTATTTTTCCGTATTTAAATCGCGTATATTAGTTTCTCCGTACCACCAGTTTGGGATCCACTATTTCCTCTGATGAAAAATCCCAAACTGACATAAGACTACAGTACTAATTAATATGTTTTAATTTATTCTAATTTCTACTATTAATAAATAATAAATTGAACTTAAGAGGGAGCAGAGGAAAAATTCCTAATCTTCGATATGATTTTAGAGGGATACATCCACTTTAAAGTTAAAAATAAAATATTGTATAAGTAACTACACGATGTATTCTAGCGTAGACATTAATCAGAAAAATAAAACAATAAAGTTTCCTCAATAGATAAAAATCACGAAATGTCCTCTAATTTTCACATTTTTTCGATTCATCCTCGAAATGTTACATTGAATAATTCAATTATCTTTTTGTGAAATTATTCCACTAGTTTGTTATAACTATTAATACAAAGATCGAACACTCAGAAAAAATTCCTTCAATTCTTCCTACCTTTTTATCACCCTTTTTATTGGTTCCGGGCCACTTTTAAAATTTTGAATCGTTCTCGAATTTTGTTTTCCTTTAAATTCTTACATTGGTTCGATTCTTCGTCACTCCCATCAAAATTCTGGAAACGAGAAGACTTGCCCTTAAATCATCACCGTCATGTATTCCTAACCTTCACATCGTTCACTGTTAAAATAATATGGTCATATATTTGGGGTGAGTATAGTGTTATTATGTTTAGTCTTATATAGGGAGTGAATTATATTAACTGTGTTACTATTTATGTATCATTTTATTTGTTACAACCTCTTTATTTCCTCTTAGCAAACCAAACCTTCTGCGTTTTCATTTCGTTAAGGCTATGCTACATAAGGTAGGGTCTTGGGTATTCTTTATAAGCAAACATACATACATTTATCTTGGAACATATTTTTTTTTCTACTTTCAATATGTGATTAGATAATCCACAAACATTCTAACAAATTTAGGTTAATCACTTTGAACTCGTCACTTTGGCCTCCCACTTCGCATACTACTCTCTATTTTACATTTAAATGTCTCATATCTTAAATCTTATCATATTTCGGGAAGGTGTAAAATCGCTTGCGGTATTTTTGTTGTGGTTTAAAAATAATACTGATATATATATATTAGTGCTTATTGTAAGCAAATTTTGTCCTCAATTGTTTGCTGTGAATATTCATTGTAGAAAGTATCACTTAAGGATAAAAATAATGAATTTAATTTATCTTAATGTAGGTTTTAACGTCTTAATACCTTCACATTAATTTGTAAAGTTGTCCTAAGGTTTTTGTTCATTCTTTACAAAGTTTTTTTTTCGAATGTTGGCGGATACGAGAAGAGACCCGAGAAAAATGCATATGGTTTATGATACAATATTTATAGTGTTAAAAGAAAATACCATGTACAATTATTGCATCTTAACTATAGTCCATTTCACATAGGATGGGTACTATTATTACTTTTTATATTTTAAATTTTTAACTCTCAACCACGTTAAAAAAGAAATAGCAAGTTTGTTATGATAAACTATAATTGTAACTTTTGTATAAAAAAAAAACCGACCTCAAAAGTTCGTGGAATTACATCTATTTGCCAAGTGTTATTGAAATCAGTTACCGGAAAGTGCGCAAAACCGGATTCATTCCCTAGTTTGACACCCTCAGAGGTGGAATATTTTCTTAAAATTTAAATGGGCCTAGTGCTGAGGTACCCTCTTTCCAACAAAAAAAAAAAGATTTATCGAAATCGGTTTACAAATGCGTAACATATACAAAAAAAATACAGTCCCATTGATAACGTCCTCCATTTTCTAAGTCGGTTAAAAACAAACAAAATTTGTTGCAGTAGTAAATGATAAAGATAAAAGTAAATCAGTCGAATTACTAAATTGAATCGTTTTTATTTGTTCTTAAATTATTGTCTTTTCGTTTTTCGTTCGACTATACGTTCCTACAACCCTTGAAAATACAAATCTCGAACGTCACCGTACTCATACTATGTGAAATGAACTATAGGAAGAAAATATTGGAGTTACAGCATTTTGACACGTTTTATTTCATACAATAATAAACACAAACAAAAAGCCTATGTGCAAAAGGTGTTCTTTCTAGATGTTATACTTGTCTACAATAGCGTGTGGATAATCAATTGAATTACAAATCATTATAAATGACACGTGAAAGTAGCGTTAATTTTTATAGCCGTAGCAGTTAATTTCGATTGACAGTTTTCATAAAATTTTATACTCGAAAGTAAAATTAAGTGAATGAGTATAAAAATTAATGAACGGAAAAGTGCTACCTTTATCCAATAGCGGTATCATTGGTTCCACCTGGACATAATTTCTTATTTTTTCAATAATGGTCGGGATGGTGGTTAAAATAAAGTTAGGTCATGCAACGTCGCGTGCGTTCAGAAGCTTCTTGAGCCTGCGCCTTCGTTTAATGGAATTAGAGAAACTGGATCGGCCACGATCACATTACCATCAAGTGTGATATTTCTGAAGATATAAATGTTACATTTGCTTACGCAATTATGTCGTTTTTCTTGTAGGTATTTGAAAAATTTGTTTTATAGTGTGTTATAGCAATGACAATAAATTATACTTTATTGTATAAGACCTAATGTGCCAAACGACGATTGTGCAGCAACTGTCGATACTTTTGAGTAATTGGCGAAAGCCACCAATGGTTTTTCTGTAAAAAAATCAAGTAAATTATCGTATTAAAGTAGTCAGTAAAAGTCAAAAGTAAAACCAAAGGGACATGACTTAAAAACAGGGTAATGACTAACTTAATTGTGGCTTCAAGCTACAAACCGTTCATAAAATTTTGGTTAACCGCCGAATACAAAAATTGCTGACAGAAGACGTTTTAATTTAATAAACAAGGTAATTTAACAAAAAATGTATTTACTTACACGTGATGACTTAAATATTTTTAAATTATTAAGGGAGAGACATTGACTGAGATATTTGTATACGACGTAGGTACGAAACTTTCAAAATGAAGCGATTCATATTTTAGGTTACTATAATGTTAGGAATATTTCTAAGATATATCCAGCAATATGTACATCAGTGTGCTCTGAACAAACCTGCGTTCATTAAAACATGGCGTGTGAAGTCTAACAGACCCAATGGAGTGATTGAAGCGTCCATTTTGAAATAAATGAAAAAGACTGCTTGAAGACAAATGATCTTTGAATTTGCAAGACACATACAGAGAACCACATGTTACCGATGTGCATAATTATATCAAAGCTTATTCATACCACGTTTTATAGAACATTATAGATAGAGAAGAGAAATAGAAAATTATATGGAAGAGAAATGGAAACTGCTTACACTATACTCGACGGATTACATATAAAATATTAGTAGCTTAAGGCACAACTGAACATGTTTTTTAATGTAAGGGATATGCTATATTTTAAACCACTGGATATTCCTAAATCTTTCGTTTATAACACGAAAGAAGAGGAAATTGTAAGAAACTTTGCTCCAAACACAATCAAAATTGGAGCAGACAGTAAAAAGTTATAGACAGATTTAAAAAATAAAATCGTTTTTTGACTCTCCTGAGAAACCGTCATTTGTCCCTTACATCAATTGATACTTCTGGTGTCGATAAAGGCTTTGCGCGCCTAGTCGATTTCACACAAGCTCCTGCTCCAGGGCTATGTATTCGTAACTTTACACGTGCCGTTTACGGTAATGTAGTGCCGGTAAAAGATTCTATTGTATAAGAATTCCAGTTGTGTTCAACCATGAACATGTATGACTCTATAAATCTTTGTTGTGGAACTCATACACTTCCATGCAAACACGCATGTAACATTAATTGCCTTTGCAGGTCACGTAAAATGCTCACTACACCACAAAACACCAATCGGAATCGAAGTTTCCGATCGCAAAAGACTAACAAAGGTTAAAGGTACTAAACAATCATAAATTAGTTTTTAATTAACTATTGTAAGAGAGGTTGTTTGGTTCCTTTTTAACAATTCGAGTGAAGGTAAACATGTAAATCGATAAGTAATTTTCAATTTTATACCGGTTAAGGGTTTTTTAGCGTTCCCTAGGAATACGCTAAAAGCTTTATTTGTTTACAACAGTTGTGAGCTTTGTCAGATTAATTCGGAGAAAGAAGTTTTTCCGAAATGCTATGCTGCTCTATGTTCCTGTCTTTTTAATTACATTATCTAGGTAATGACTGTGATGGCTTTATTTAAATTAAAAAAAATACTTCCTACATTTTTAAATAAATTAATGATGTAAAATTAAAATCCAATCCACTGCTAACTTATAACTAAGATAAACAAACAGAACAAAAGCATCATACGTGTAATTTTTGTAACGGATTTGTACATTAATTTTATGTCAATAACTGTACAACATATAAAACTAAACATGATACGGTAGCTGCGGAAATTCCTGAAATTGCGCGAGACCTGCTTATTGACTCTCGTCTAGTTTGTACGTTAGATAATTAAAATAAAGTGCATTATGCTATGGTTACAAAAGTTCACTTCCATTCCATTCCGTAGCAAAGTAAATTGATGCCTTAATATATATCCATTATTTACTTGTTCATGCATTAAAAGTGCAATTGGCAGAAAAATCTATTTACAATATAATATAATGTATTGTGCAGTGGTACACAAACCATTTCCAACGGCTGATTTTATCACCATGCACAAGATTGCCGGCTTATGCTGTTTTATGGATTTAAGCTGAACTGATTCCTTTTTTAAAAATTAATGAAAGTTACAAATTTAATGGAAAAAGTTCAAAAACCTAAAGCTAAGACGTTATTAAGGGTATAGTCAGAATGTCATTATTGCTTAATGGATGATTTAATATTCAGAGATCACATCTACAGGGTTTATTTTTTTGGTACTGTTTGCGATATCAACGGGAAATCATAGGTTGATGCTAACAGGTATTTTGAAGAAAGGGGGAAAGCGTTATTTCGAAAAAAAATTCAGGGGAACATGTTTTAGTTTTTCATGACTGTTTTAAAATAAGACCTGTTTTGAATTAAAATTTAAAACTTAAACTTATATAAACTGAAATCGAATCTTAAAAAGGACGTAAATATTTTAAACAGTCGTTAAAACCTAAAAAAAGCTCCGCTGATAGTTTTTTTGAGAATGGCGCTTTAGCCCGCTCTATAAAATTCCGACGACATTACGTAACCTCCTTCCACAAGTGCAGAAAAAAAAAACTATATTTTATCGAACTAAGATTCAATACGTATCACTGAGTCAAAGGAGTTGGTTTAGTGCCAACACGCTCTTTACTAAAAACTTTTTATTCCAACCCAAGTCTCGAATTAATATGCTACGGTGAACGACAGAAGACAATCGCGCGTAAAACCGTGCCACATAACTATACAACGTCGCGCGTCGATTAATACAGTAATGGGTTTTTAAATACATTACTATTGTATGACTGTGTATGGTCGTGTATGGCCATGTATGGCCGTGTATGACCGTGTATACATGGCCGAACAATATCATTCTGATGCGCGGTGCTTAATACAATAGTTTGTAGAAGTTATTATTTTTCTATGCCTAATGGTATGACCAAAGATAGTGTAATGATAGTATGAAAAGGAATATATATTGTTTCTTATGGAAACTTCCTCCCATATGCCTTTTAAATGTAGTTTAAAAGTGAGTGCTAAAAAGATTTGCTACATTTTTACTGTGTTTTCCACGAGAAGAAATAGGCGCTATTAAATGTCCATTATTCTAAACCTTAATACTTTAATGCAGAGTTCGATGTGATAATTATGTTATCATTGATCATTCTCATTATAATTATCACAATTTTCTTTTTGTATTTATAATATCAAGTAAAGGGACGGACAAGTCGTGCGCCTGATGGTAAGCTACACGCCTGTCCATAACAGTTGCAGTGCCACTATGAGCTTTAAATCGCAAAGATCTGCGGCATTGCCACCGCGCCCGTCACCATGAGACATAAGTTGACAAGTCCCATGTGCCTGTAATTTCACCAGCACCCTTAACCCTCCAAAACCGGAACACAATAATGCTGACATTATTACTTGGCAGCAGGAATAGATAAGATGGCAGTACTTCCCTGGACGAACTCTTTTACAAGGAGCTCTACTGCTACTAAACAACATACGATAATTATCTTGGAAAGTATACTTTGATAATTATCTTAGTATTTATATAAATAATTGGTACAACAAAATGCAACGGCTAGAAAAGTCGTGTTTGTATCACAGACATATCCAAATGAGTCTAAGGTCATTCTCAAATACCAAATCGTTTTCATTTTTGGTAAAACTATGAAGCAGCTATTGTCAGATAATTAATTATCAAAGAAAATAAAATCTTGATAATTTTGAACCCTACTTTAATGTCATGTAGCATTTTTATATGATACTAAATGACGAGACGAACAAGTCGTGGGCCTGGTAGAAAGCGACTTGTCTGCCCATAACAATTGCAGGGCCACTCAGAGCTTTAAAACGCCAAGATATGCCTATAATTTCACCCTTCATCATCAGCACCCTTACCCTTCAAAAGCGCAAGGCAGTAATGCTCATATTACTGCTTGGCGGCAGAAATATGTAAGGTAAAACATATACTAATAACTTAATTTCAAATTATAATTCAAAATAGAATAAAGGCCTTGGAAACGTATTCAAAGACGACAACCTTAAATAAATAGTAGTCGAAATAAAACGTGTACAAATGGAGAATTGTCTAAAAGTTAACCCTGAAACATGATACACTATCAAAGCGCGTTCGTTCGGAAACCACGCACCTGTCCTGTGTTTACAGAGACAACAAGGGATGTTACTGGCGTTGGCTTAAGATGTGAGAGGTAGCGAAAGCGGGCTAAGCCACCAACTTACTTCCATATATAAATAGTATTCTTCGGTGATTGTGGCCATGAGCCCTATCAGCTCACTCGCCGATTGTCATTATATTGCCAGGGTGCACCAGACATACAGAAAAGAAAAGGTACGTTGTGCGGGAAGACTCTTCGTGCACCCCAAAAAACAAAAAAAAAGCTTATTCCGCCAGCCCCCTTTTACCATTAGACATCCAAACGTCTGGCGGGTTATGATCCGTACTTGGTCGGTATTCTCTTCAAGGATACTAACCGTTTTTTCGTCTTTTATTATGTGCATAGCTCAGGAAGGGACTTCCCTGCCTGCGACTGTATTTCCGAGCACATACAACTCGAGTATCTTCCAGGTACTACTGAAATCTTGGCGAGCTTGTTCTATCTTAGACCTTAAAGAAAATTGCATCATTCACTTGGTATATAGTCGTGACGTTACAACATTTTGTCATCTTGCAAAATTATACGGACGAGTTTCGAGATGTACCTAGTTGGTCGTGCATTTTACTCTTATAGGGGTATTAAATACAAGTAAAGTTAAATAAAACTTTAAGCAAAAGTACTCGTAATGCTGGTTTTAAAAATGTCAGTTACTTACCATCTTTCAGGTCCTCGTTGGCAGCCTAAGATTGTTTGTATAGGCTGTCTATAATTATTAACTCACTATAATTATACTGACATTTATCAGACACAGATCCTAATAAAGCTGCAGTGTAATAAACAGTCGCAGACGCTGCAGCACTACTCTTGGATTGCCTAAATATTTTCTTCTCGTAAAAATTAGAAAAAAAAGATACAAGACGGAAAACCTTGCTCCATTCGCCCTTATGTAGTGTTAGTGTCATATACTGCACAACCTTTGTTACAGTAATTCGTGAACACTCCATCAGTTTGGTCAGATTTTTAATGAGATTTTACAGGATCGTATGACTTAGACCACAAGCTTTGCCCGTGGTAAATATAGGCGCGTGAAAGATTAAATTTGTTCACGATTTTGTTGAACACTGACGACTAGAAAAGGCTCAAAGAAATAAAAGAAAAAACCTTAATTTCGAGTCTGGTACACTCAGGAGACGGCAACAACCACAGGGTGATATTAGAACAGTGTTGCTGAAGTGCTCAGAGTGTACCATTATCACAATGGTACATCTGTTTCGTGGTAGCTAACAGCCTTTAGAGATCGTCACTCCATCAGGATAGATGGTGTCCTACACTACTTTTGCCGAGCCGTGGTATCCACTCAAGATCTAGTTTCTTTCATCGGTTATCAGTTCTTCGACAGATATGACCAGCCCACTGCCATTTCTGCTTGCTTATTCTACCAGCTGCATCGACGACCTTGGTTCTCTGTAGGATGACGTTATTTCAAATCTTATCCTTCAGAGAAACACCGAGCATAGTTCAGAGAGCATAGTACATTACACAACATTAAAGCCTATGTACAATCAGAATTTACTCCTACAGCTGTAATTATATTCAGACTCGCTCGTGCACTTACATATCAAATAGGTTATTTTAGATGCATTATTTTCATTTTACTATATATATATATTTTTGTCTCAATCTATAACTTTACGCATAGTCGTTATATTTTTGCATTCAAATAATTTAATCCCTCTCGTAGGTCCTCACTGAAAACCAGCGCCTTAAGAAACTTTGGCATATGATGAGTCAGCGCCGTATTTCACTGCTATGACAATCATGTTATGTTTTTTTCTTTTAAGCTTAATCTACATTAGTGTTACGCATTGAATAAATTGTTTATCTATGTATCTATCCATACTTGACCCATGCTAGTTAGTCGCATTATGTAATTTATTTAAGATTACTAGATTTAAGTTCTAGTACCAGCCCCTTTGTTAGTATTAAGGGTCAAAACCCTTACGGCTGTCTGTCGGCCGTTAAACTCAGTATCTCAATAAAAATGCGCTGCAACTGGCCCTTTTACGACCCATTCCGATTTTATAACACCCTGTATATATTTTGTGCTGCCAGAAACGTAATTAAAAGAACTAGATTAAACAAAAATCTTGGTGTTTAAAAAAATGCGTTTTGGCGCTATAAGGTTGTTGTAACTTCTACAGAAGTTCTACATTTATCAACTATACGTAATAATTATTAATAATAAAGATTGAACACTTCGAAGAAATAAATTTCTCACAGACGGCGCCACAGCATTAAAAGTCGTTAAAAAAAAGATCTGCATATGCATGACATAGAAAAATTCGTAAGTGCCGCTGGTCCGTCCATGGCTTAGTTGGCATAGCGTCTGCGACGGTTTACTGGAAGACGTCCGTTTATTACATTATTTTACGTTTATTTATTATTAATAAATAATTATTATATTACCAAACTAGTGGAGCAATTTCACAAAAATCAATTGAATAATAACTATAAACCTGAAAAATGATTGCGTAATATTTAACGTGTCCCAATATGCACTAATTACAGGTGCTTTTGTTTTAACAAAAGCACATAGACGATGGCCATTTTCGCAGTTGGATACTGTTTGGATGCACTAACTAATTATAGTCAAAACACGTAATTGGTGCGCGCACTGACCGAGACTTTTTAATAATACATTATCAATTTCATTCTGACTTTGATTTGTCCTGTTAAAGCACAAACACATACTTAAAATACAGTAAGTGCATTTGCGCAATTCATTCCATTCGTAGTCGTTCTGAATCCGTGATTATACAAATCTAAAAAACTCGGACCCACTTCGGATGTAGCTTGTGCACTAAGTCCGATTCGGGGGGTCTACTCTCGATCTCCGTCCGACATCAGTCCGAAACAATTACTGTCAAATACATTGACTTACAATTATATGGACGTCGGGTCCGCGCTAAAAAGTGTCCGCACTTGTAATGCGCTAAAATCGTATACAGAGCGCCAAACTCCGCTTTAGTCTTCATTTGTTCGACTGACAGCGCGATACTGCGATGACATTACAATTTAAATTTCGAATAGGTTGACTTGGGACATTTTTTTCGTGGTTTTTGTATTAGACCCGTCGTCCATTTATTTGTAAGTCAATGGTCAAATAAGTAATATTCGATAAAATTAAAAGACAAGTATCAACATTGACTTACAATTATATGGACGTCGGGTCCGCGCTAAAAAGTGTCCGAACTTACCGAACTTATAGGGCGTTAAAATCGTATACAGAGCGTCATTCACGCTTTAGTCTTCGTTTGTTCGACTGACAGCGAAGCAAGCAAAATTAGACAGTACTGCGATGACATTACAATTTAAATTCAACGTTTTAGCTTTTTCATATTCCTTTACATGTCACTACGTTTAAATAGGTTGACTTGGGACATTTTTTTCGTGGTTTTTGTATTAGACCCGCCGTTTATTTATTTGTAATCAAGTATGAAGCTTCATTCGCATCACGCGTCTTTTCATTTGGTCAAGTATTGCTTATTTGGCAGTAATTGTTTCGGACGGATGTCGGACGGAGATCGAGAATACACCCCCGGATCCGAGAAAATACGAATATCGCTTGTACACCTAGAGATAAAATGATCCATGTGACATTTCGGACCGTCATTTCTCGGATTCGGAAAAGATACGAATCGGACGTGGTGCGTAAACGCTCTTAGGCGGGAAATTACCAAACGTCACGTTAGGCGACTGGCGCTGAACACTATTTGCGATATCTACCCTTGTATCAAATGTCTGCCGAACTAAAATGCCGCTAAATGGCAAAATATTTTTTGTAACAAAATCACATAACAGGCAAACTCATATTAGTTCCGTCACCCCTAGATGGCATTGGCGTCGAAATCGCAAATTCTGCATCGCGGTGTTAAGATTTTCCCTCTCGGAATGACTACTGGCGGCGATGCGAACATGAATGGAATCCAACTTACTACGCATCTAGCTCTGATTCCTTGTTTGGAACTCCGCTTTAGATCGTCACTGTTGAACCTACTGCACTGTACTACGCTTCTAGCGCTGCTTCCTTATTGGAACTGCGCTTTAGAACGTAACACGTAGTTGTTGCATCCTGAGCCGTTTCCTAATTGGAACGTGTCCTCGACTACGTGCCGATTACGGGGAGTCCTTTCCCACTGTACCACTGACGTTGTACATACTGTATATGTTGTCTATTAAAACCACTCTATTGGAAAAACCTGGTTTTCTTCTGTCACCCCAATAAGGCCGCATCTGCAAAGTGACAAATTAGTCGATATATTTTGTACTTAACCTCGTAAGACCCACCAAACTATAATGAAAAACGCGCTAAACGCCCATTCATTATAATGTACTAAATATACTCACAAACGTCATGCTCTAGCAAGTATGCCCTCAGTTCTACGGACATACAGAAATAGGGCGATTACATGATCGTAGAAATAATATTGTCTTAATCATTTCTCATATTATGTACATTTTGATGTACACGGGGCCTTGGGAGGATAGGAGAACTTTAAAATGTCACATATACGTAATTTGTTTCATGTAATTCGTATTATTTTTATGATTTTAAAGTGAAAAAAGAACTTTTGGATTTCTAATGACGTTATTATACTAAGACTTCTTAGTTAAGGTTTGCTTTTGCATGTAAACAACCATTAGCTGCTTACTTTTTCTTGTTAACGAATAACGTTGAAAAAGTAAAATATATTTTTTTTATTATCAGACAACATAGCCAGCTCCACAGTTTGTTAATAGTAGTAGTAACCATAGACTATATTAGCAATCTTTGATTATTAAGATATACAAATATTTTGGAAATTAAAATTAAAATCAAAACTTAATACATAATTTATATTAATTGATTATAATTGAATGAATGAATTGTAAATTTTGTAATTGTAATTATTTATAATATAGTGCAATTTATACTGTAATTATTACATTTGAGGAATAAATGAATTTGAATCTAAATTAATTCATAAATTGATATATAAATATCAAATTTTCAAAATTATCGATAGTGAACATTTAAATTATCATAATTTAAAAAAAAAAATTTAATTATAAATAAAATAATTAACTAAACTAAGGGATTTAAATTGAATTTTTGCTCGACATGTTTCAAACCAGAAGGTCTAGAGTTCCGTCAGTAGCTTCACACTTGACATTGTCATTAATTGATTTGGTCGAGTATTACTTATATGATAGTAATTGTTTCGGACGAATGTCAAACGCGGAACGGGAGTGGCCCCCCCAGGCCGTAGTTAGTTAATATGTTTGAATCTTATAATAATTATTATTAAGTAAAACAAAATTGAAGGTCCAGGTCATATTTTTATTATAAACAAAAGTTTATGAAAAAGAAAACTAGTTGCCAAAATGGACGGGCCCAGCAACATCTTTCCATCATCGGGAAACTAGACGTGGGTTGACCCCTGTGTTGTGCATATTCCCAGGATTTCCTTGGCGAGCGGCTAGAGAGTGGAATTCCCTGCCCGAACGTTATAACTTGGTCCTTTTTATAGCGAGAGTGAATAGACATTATTTAGCTGTGCATGCTAAACCGTCGACATCATCGTCAGTTTCCATCAGATGAGATTCAGTCAAATGGGCACTTATTTTATATATTAAAAAAATCTCCGCTTGCGAAGTAAACTATTTTGAAACCTGAAACACTTCAATTTTGTTGATGGTACATATACGGCCCTACTTACACGCGCGGGTACAAGTTTAAACTAGTACCTTATTTGCAACAATAACTCCGTGCGTCGAACCTCATAAAACGAGTAAACATAACGTCTTCAAGTCAGGGACAAAGTTCACATCTGTCCAATAACTTATAATCGCGAGGTGACGTCATCGAAAGTTGCTGGCTAAATTTGTTAAGAATATAGTTGCGTATGTTCATATGTATCGATACTTTAGTGCTTTATCAATTTATGATAAATATATATTTAACAAAGCTTAGTTTCACCGCTATGGAGAAGATTAGGGTTCAAGCAATTAATGACAATTCACGTTTTTCACACCTCTTAATTATTCTAATTCGAATTCAATAGTCATAGACATTCTTTATTGGTAAAATTAACATTTACAAGTCATAAAAAAATATAAATTATATTCGTATATTTTTTCTGTATTACTATTCTACTTACATTAAGAATGATACAAATTGTAATTAATTATGTTATATCCATTATTATTTAACCAATGTCATAAATTTTATATTTATAGCTTGACAAGCCAGTACGTTGATCTACATTTGAATAAGTTGTCTGAAGTGGAATCAACAATTTCAAGAGGTAACGGGTTATATACTGTCGGGCCTACTACATATTCATTTTAATATTTTCATACAATAGTCATTTCTAATATCAGATTACAGAAGTATACGAACTTTACATACATCATTAAATTGCTTTGCACATGTGTGAAAGTTTTCTCACAATGTATCTCATCGAAAAGCTCGTAGTAAATTTCAAATTAAATTTCGCACATAAAACTCAGAGATGCAAGCCCAGATTCCGGAGCCCACGACCTTCTTTCTGCTTGACAGGTAGTGGTCAAACCATTAATTAGGCTTTCACGTGTTTTTATTTTATTATAAAATGTATTTATAAACTTTTTCAATGAACTTCTGCTCATATTTTAAATTATCGACACATTTATCGATACTTCACAACACTATCAGGTCAATATACTAGCGACAGATCGAGTCCGATGAATAGATCTTTCTTCAAAGATTGATTTTATAAATAAGAGACTATTTTCATCAAGTCCTTATTTGTTTATAGGGTTAATGATTCTTGGTAATTTCTTCTAGAGTTCTTGGAGACAACGATCGTGTATTTCTAAGTTCGATGGCTGAATATATCTTTTTGGAGTCAAGGACTTCATAATGGTGGTTTTCCAATTAGACGTATTTGTATTTATTTATTAATAAATACCACCAACAGTTACTACAATATTTCATACATTATTATTGTTACATTTCAAAAACTTAGTCTATTTGTGTAACTAAGTAATAGGTACCTCATGTTTAAAAAAGTAACAAAAGTAATTTAAAGTCAAAGTGAAATAATCTTTATTTCATAGGTAAGCAAATTACACTTGTAATCGTCATATTGGTAAAGCTCTACTGCTCATTCGTAAGGCAGGTTCCCCTGAGAAGAATGTGCAAGAAACTGGAGGGATTGCTCTATGTAAATATGAATTTGAATACATTAATCATTTGCTATATTTTTCATACAGCTTAGATCGAGAATACCTGCAAGAGCTAAACGGATCACTACCATGGAATTTTGTCATGCAATTACTCAGGTGCACGTATAATAAATAACCTTTAAAATAAAGTTTTTATTTTCACCTTTCCTCAACATTGCTTTAAACATACTAAAGCACATAATTTTTTTTTATTTTCGATTGCTATTTTCATGTACAAAAATATTTAATTTTTTTTATTGTACTTGTAAAAAGATGTGGTTACATCACTATTACGTTGATAGCCTCTATTATAGTTCAGTAATATATGTATATACATATATATTGTGAATAAAACTTAGTAAGACACTGCATACCATTAACAAAGAAGTATTCAGTAAAATAACGTATACCATTTATCGCTTAAAAAGTGGGTGAACTAAATGATTTACTGCAAAACGATCTTTTTAACCTTCAAGAACAATGAATCCGCTTTGTCTACTAAGTCATATCTACAGGTCAAAAAGATAGCCTGTAAATTGATTATGAAAAGTCCAAGCAGCAAGTGAAAAAGGATTGTTGAAAGAGGGTATTGTTTTGTTTATATTATGAAAAAAGTCCTTTAAGTATTGATTTTATTGAATATTATTTTTTTTGTTAAATGCATGCTCACATGACTGTGTTCCGGTTTAGAAGGGTAAGGGTGCTGGTGAAATGTCTAAAAGTGACGGGTGCAGTGGCAGTGTCCTCATATCTATGCGTTTTAAAGCTCTCAGTGGCACTACAACTATTATGGACAGGCGTTTCGCTTACTATCAGGTGCACGACTGCTTCGTTCCGTCACTTTGTATCATACAAAAACGCCAATGTCACTGCGGTCGTCACCATGAGATATAAAGTTGACAAGTCCCGTGTGTCTATAGTTTCACCAGTACTCTTCAAAAACCATTTCGCAGTAATTCTCACAGTTCTGCTTTACGCCAAACATAGGTAAGGTGACAGTACTTCCCTGGCTGAGCTCTTTCACAAGTAACTCTACTGTTACTAAAAACTACAGTAGAGCGTTTTGAAAATAAAATCTTAATTTTCTTGCTTTGTAACTCACAGACCGTATTAGTCATTTTGAATGAACGAACGAACGTATGAACGAATGAATGAATGAATGAAATATGAATGGGGCAATAATCACAGAAACCGTTGGGTAAGTAATTGAAAAGGTTAATCGTTAATCCTTGAACTAGGTCTTGAAATAGACTTCCTTAAAGTTGTCACATCCGTAAATCGAATAACACCACAATTCTCCGTGCTCTCTGTGCCGATGACCGCCTCAACGGAAGTGACCGTACATGGCGTACAGCAATAGGGCTGCCTGATAACTGAGTGGAACACCAGTTATATTTGGTGCTTTATTCTCGAATAATAAAGTCCAATACTTATAAACTTTTTAAGCTCCAACACAGTCCTGGCTGCACTTACTGGTGTGTTCTTTGTACTCAAACACCTGCACTGTGAAATAGCTAAATATACTCTTTATGCAAGTTACAAAAAGCAAAACAAGATAAAGCGTTATGACGCTTAACGCATGATTTAATAAGATCGAATATTAAACCGTCAGAAGAGTAAAAACTACACACTTAATAATATTATAAGTCAATAAATTGTAATAAAAAAAATTCTTCGAAATCTTTTGAGTACAATTTGTACTATGCAAATTCCTGTATAGTTTTCCTATGTACACTATTTGACTTACTCTAAAAAATTTGACAAAATCAAATTATTGACGTCATAATATAGAACATGAAATTGTGAACCGAACTATGTAGTACAGCAGAGCTCCTCGTAAAAAAATTCGTCCAGGCACAACTATTTCTGCCGCCAAGCATTACTGTGAGAACTACTGCGAGATGGTTTTTAAAGAGTACTGGTGAAACTACAAACACATGGGACTTGACGACTTTATATCTCGTGGTGACGAACGCAGTGATATCGCCGTGACGGGTGACGGGTGCGTCACTCTAAGACATAAGTTGACAAGTCCCAGGTACCTGTAATTTGCGGATGTGCGAGGACGCGGCAGACGCGCATCCGCTTCGGCGCAGACGCACGGGGAGAAGGCGAAGGCAGTTCGCTGCTCGCCTGATCCCCTAGTGAGGCCAGCGGGCTTTGGACAGGAACTCCGGAGCTTGCATTGCACGGACTCAGTCGTCTGGGGGCCGGGTTCCGTTGGCGTGGGAGCCCTGTCGCAAGTTAGGGCTCCGTGGTGAATGTGCACCTATCCCACGATGCCGACTCAACCGGCGAGAGGTAAACCCGAGTGGGTTTTTATTGGGGTAGGCCCTCCAGTCTGGAGGGAGAGTCCCCACATAACCCTTGAGTCTCTCCCTGGGCTCAGGGGTATAAAAGTATAAAAATTCCCCCTGTAATTTCACCAGTATCCTTACCCTTCAAAACTGGAACTTGGACGAACTCTCTCACAAGGAGTTCTACTGCTACTAAAGTGCCTTATACATCTTTGCATTATAAAACTTTTACTACATTTGTCATGGATAGGCGTGTTGCTCACCACATCAAGGCGGTCATTAAGCCTAAAGGAATCAGCACTCCTGTCCTAGTCTTTTTTTATCAATATAAAGTGACAGGACGAACAAGTCTAGTGCCTGATGATAAACTACACGCCTGTCGGTAACAGTTGCAGTGCCACTCAGAGCTCTAAATCGCAAAGATATGAGGGGCACTGAGACATAAATTGACAAGTCCCATGTGCCTGTAATTTCACCAGCACCCGTAACCTTCATAACCGGAACGTAGTAATCCTCACATTACTGCTACAAGGAGCTCTACTGCTACTTAATTTATTTTAGGGTGATAGAATTGAGTATATGAGGTTCTACATATATGTACCACAGAAATCACGTTGTTCATCGAGTTGTTGCACAAAAGATATTATATAATACTGCATTTTACGAAAGAAAGCATTAAAGTGACGTTTATGCTGTTAGTTGTTTGAGCGTTTGAATCAATATCCAATTGGTATAGAGTGTTCAATCGTTTTACGACGTCTCGGCATTATAAATGCGGAGATGTAAGAAGTTTTCTAATTGTACCTTTATTGTATTTATGTTTGGTTTTGGCACTTCATGTACTATTTTGTGAGGTTAGTAAGTTTTCTTGTTAGATTTTTGTTATAGTCTGTCTTATAACAATAAAAAAATTCTGTTTATTTACTTAATACATTAAGACTCAATTTACATTGCCGCGGAATAGAATGTTATCAAATTTTGCAAACTGTCCGGGAGACGGTAACCTGTTTTTTGCCTCGTATCTAGTTTGTAAGTTACTCTATTGATATTAAGTTCATTATGATGTGGTTCGTTGAGCCCAACTTAGATAATAATTATTGATATTTATATGGTATTGCATACTGTAAAATATTCTATACATAATTTCTGATTCAAATCATTTCTGATTCAATTTCAAATTCTGGACACAATATAAGAGTTGGATAGTTGACTGGAATTTTTTTAAATATTTATCAGAAAAATAAATAAAATATAGGAGATAAATTTGAAAAATACTCGGAAAATGTTCCAAGTCTAGGCAATCTTACGTAAATGTACAAACATAAGCCGTGTGGTATGACCAAAACGTACAAAGACATTGAGAATGTAAATAACAGCTCTTATCATCATAAATACACTATTTGTCAACCCTAGGAAAGCAATAAAATAATGCCAGATGATTTATTTGTAAACAGTCGCGAGCGCGCCGTCAGCGCGCAGCCGCAATATTGTGTGCGCACACGCACCACATTGTGTATTGTAAGATTGTTACTATTCGCATTTATGAATTTGTAATGCGTTATTACGTGTTTGGTGCTTTAATATTTCCATAAGGCGAGGTTTCAAATTTTCTTTTCAAAATATGAATTTGTTATGCTTGCAGTCGATGCGATTTTATGCGTTTCTTTGAGATGAAAAGTATCTAATACGATGTACAGAGTACAGAACTATCTGTTCACTGAATTTTATCTAAATTAATAGAACCGTTATATTAGTGAGGTGCTACTCGATTCAGAGTAACTAGTAGCAGAAGAGCTCGTTGTTTAAGAGTTCGCCCAGGGAAGTACTGCCACCTTACCTCTTTCTGCCGCCAAGGAGTAATGTGAGCATTACTGCGTTCTGGTTTTGAAGGGTAAGGATGGTGGTGAAATTACAGGCACATGGGCCTTATCATCTTATGTCTCAGAGATGGGCGCAGTGGAAGTACTCGTCAGATCTTTGTGATTTAAAGCTTTGAGTGGCACTGCAACTTGTTATGGACCGGCATGATGCTAATCACCAGGCACATGACTTGTTAAACTGTGCTGTCAATGGTATCATAAGAAAAAACTAGGGAAATGTTATGAAAGACGAATTTGTACAGCCACAGGGTGTTGAAATATCTTTTCAAACCGCCAAATATCACAGCGTCTGTACATGTAGTCCGGACCCTTTTGTTTACAAAGATACTGTTTATTTTTCTAATGTATGGATTAAAAAGCTTCTAACGCCAAATATAGTCTGTTTCCCAAACACAGTGCATTACTTTTATAGTAAACAATTAATGAATTTATTACTGAGAAACTTTCAAAGTATAACATCCGCATTTTTATTTGGTTTATTTTTATTTTTGACTTTCTTAGGGAGAAATGCTGTTAGTTTATGTTAAGTTGATTAAGCTTCAGGATATGATGGAATTATCAACAACATCTTCAAATAGGGTTACAGTTTACAGAATCCTTGAGATCGACAAAGAGCATGCACAACTCATCGTCATCAACCCATTTATTTGTCTCACTTATGGGCACGGGTCGTCTTAGGCTAGTGTGTGGAGCATAGTTTCCCAAAGTGGTCCCATCCCTGTGAGCGCTGAGAGATTGGAGGGCATTGATGCTGTGCAGGGGGTGCTACCGCATTTGAACACATGTATATATAATTTTTTTTCTTGTGATTTTTTGTGTTAATATAAAAAACACGTGGTTTCAACTTTTTGTGGTGGTCGGCGTTTAAATTCTTTTATCTTGCCTGTATCCGATATAAGGATGGAAACAATTACTGTGAAATAAGTAATATTCGACCAAATTAAAAAAGGCATGATGCGAATGAACCTTCATACTTGACATTGTCGAACGGAGAACGTAAGTAGATCTCCAGATTTCCGACTGCATCCCAATCGCTATTTAGCAGTCTTAATGCAGCTCTTGTAACTACACTCTTATTGTGTAATAAAATAAAATTTTCTTTTTCGACAACATTTTTTTTTTTACATTCAAACTGTGTTGCAAGTTTTATCAGTTCAATTGCAATGAAAAGCATCATAACATTCCTAACAATACAAACTTACATTTAGTGTTTTAGAAAAAGAATCACAAACAACGAAACACATTCTTTAAATAAATTATTCTAATCTTCATGCCGGTGGTCACAGATAAAAGTTCGTCCTATTCTATGCGTAGGCGCAAATACATTATGTTCAACAATAAAAAGTTTATGGGCCTAAATAGAGATGTAATGTACACTAGTTCTCAATAGGGTGTTATGAATGTTTTATGGTTTTGGCGGTTTATTCGGGTGTTGTGTAACTTATTTTCAAAGTAGACGTACTAAGTGCAGCTCTAGTGCATAGGTTCCCAAACTTTTTGTCTAACCGCCCACTCAGGCAAGATAAAAAAAATTTAACGCCCGCCACCACCAACAATAATTGAAAACACTTACTTTTTATATTAACTTGACACAAAAATCACAATGAAAATATAATGATATATTTTTAGTGAAGTTTACATAGATAATGCAGGCTTTTTTTTCAAATGCGTCAGCAACCCCTGGACAGCATTAGCCCCCGAATTGCCTCCGAGGTCCCTACTTTGAAATCTTCAGCGCCCGTTGGGTAGGGTTCGTAGGGATCACTTTTGGGAAACTATGCTCTAGTGTCTTTGGATCATATAATCTAGCATAATAATATCGTCTCTTATAACCTAACCTTATAACAACGTATATAGATAAAATGAGTTATTATAATGTTATTATATTAAGATGTTATATAAAGATTATGATATTCCGAATCAATAAGCAGCATTGAAGCGTGTTGACTACGCCAAGGATTCATGTCAGGATCGTAGCAAATCTCTTTAAAAGATTCTTTGAATTTAGGTCCATACTTTCATGCCCGTCTCACATCGGGAAAGATTTTTTTTATTTTACCAAGTGAAAGGACGAACAAGTCGTGCACCTGATGGTAAGCGACACGCCTATCCATAAATGTTGCAGTGCCACTCAGAGCTTTAAATTGCAAAGATCTTAGAGATAAAGAGCCCGTCACCCTGAGATATAAGTTGACAAGTCCATGTGCCTGTAATTTTTCCAGCATCCTTACCATTCAAACCCGGAACACAGTAATGCCCACACTACTGTTTGGCGGCAGAAATAGGTAAGGTGGCAGCACTTGTCCGTACGAACGTTTTACAAGGAGGTCTACTGTATAATCATATCGGAAGTAGAAAGTTTTGAGCGAAAATTTTAAAATGTAAAAGAAATGCCACTTCAACTTCAACTTTCTGGGTAATTCAAAAGAACCTACTCTTTTTTAATTTATTTATTCAAAATACACAGAATACTAAAGCTCAACTCACACTGGAGCAGCGTCGAAGCGTCATGACGCGTCGTGTCGCCTATAGCGTATTCATCTCTATTTTCCCACTATTAAGGTACAAATTCAATGTTATGCAAGCAAATATGGAGTCGCGCGTTACTTGAGCGCAGTGAGGCGTCAGACGCCGACCACACTGTGATCTGGGCGCACTAATGCGAGTGTAGTAACGCGTCGACGCGCGTCGTCAGGTGTTGTAGTAAGACAGGACGTGACGCGACGCTTCGCAGTGTGAGTTGAGCCTTACTCTACACTTATCAATAAGATACTTTCAAAAACCCTTTAAAGGGTTTATGCGAAAGGAGAATGCAACGCTTTTGTTACATTTTTACATGCCCAAGTAATACTTTTTTAATGCTTGTTTGTATTTCCTAACATTCATTAACATATAGCTATACGGGTATCTTATTTAGTATGATACTACGTAGAGTTACCGTTTTTGTTACATATATTGTGTTTAAGTCAAGGAAACGTTAATTAGTCCGTTAAAGGTTTATGTCTTTAGTTTGTTTAAGTCATAATCTTTGCAATGAGTTGTTGTTTTATTGTTTGTGTAAACCTGGTTATTAACTAGCCTTTTTAAATTGTGGAGCAAGATACGATGTAAGTAGTAATTATTCGTGAAAATACTTTTAATGAATTTGATGAGTTGCTTTCGGTTATTGCAATGATTTAGTAGCAAGTCCATGTGAAAAAGTTCGTTCAGGGAAGTACTGCCACGACACGTATCTTACTTATTTCTGCCGCCAAGTAATAATGTGAACATTACTGCGTTCCGGTTTTAAAGGGTAAGGATACTGGTGAAATTACAGGCACATGGGACTTGTCAACTTATGCCTCAGGGTATCGGGCGCAGTGGTAGTGCCCTTCAGATCTTTGTGATTTAAAGCTCTGTGGCACTGCAACTGTTATGGACAGGCGTGTCGCTTACCACCAGGCGCAGGACTTGTTCGTCCTCGTCGATATATCTTAACATCGATTCTCGATAATTCGATCGATTTCACTGTTCCATCATTGGTTCATGAAGTTTTACTTTCCCGCTTATTCTTGAAATGCACCCTAAAATAAAATTATTATAAAATTACCACAGACAATATAGCGGTTTAAGAAAAAAGTCTTTGTTTTTTAAAGTTATTTAGTGGCTAAAACACCACGTACTTTTTAGCCAACAAATTGCATAAATAAATAAATACGCAGAGTCTAATTGTTTCATTGTTTTGGAATATTTCAAGGCATTTATCATTTGAACGGCTTGTTTATATTAAAGACAAGTAATTAAGATTATGAAAGGTGAATAATGAAACTTTGACAAACAAAATTATAATTGTATTTTTACTATAATTAGTACAAAGATCGAACAAACTCAAACAAAAAAATGTTTCGTCTTATGCGGACAAACGAATCGGGCGGGCGAAACTCTCCCAACTGCGCTACGGAATTGATATTCAATTATTTTTTGGGAAATTATTCCACAATAGTTTGTTATAATTAGTAATACAAAGATCATACCGAACACATAGAAAAAATCCTTCGATCCAGCCGAATTCGAACCGAAGACGTGTTCTAGCAAACCTTGTCAGACGCTATGCCAACAGCGGACATCACGAATTTTTCTATGTGCTTGTTGTCTGATCTTTGTGCTTGGTTTTTAACGACTTTTAGCCGTAGCGCCATCTATAAGAAATCTATGAAAGTATTATTTAAAATATTGTATTTTTATTATTATCGCTTTTACTTAGGTGTACGTAAATCTCAATGACTGTACTGGCTATCAATAATGCTCAATTAAAATTGGCGCGTAATTCGGCCTTGATGAACTGTGATTAATCATTGACATACACGCACTGCGGTTAAGGAATTCCAGAGACAGAAAGCGGTCACGCATTTTGCGTACTTTAACGTCTTGCGCCTGAAGGCGTTCGTAGTCCTTAAATAATCACGAAAGAAAACGCAGACACTTGGTTTATTTTTTATATCAAGTGACGGGACGAACTAGTCCTGTACTTGGTGATAAGCGACACGCATATCCACAGCAATTGCAGTGCCATTCAGAGCTTTAAATCGCAAAAATCTTAGGGGCTCTGTCACTGCGCCTGTCAACCTGAAACATAAGTTGACAATTCCCATGTGCCTGTAATTTCATCAGCACCCTTACTCTTTAAAACCGGAACACAGTAAAGCTGACATTACAGCTTGGCGGCAGGAATAGGTAAGGTGGCAGTACTTCCCTGGACGAACTCTTTCACAAGGAGCTCTACTGCTACTCAACCATGGAACCTGCGAAGGGCTCGAAACGTTAATTTGTTTGAAAAACAAGTATACGTCTGCCTGTGCAACCAACACTGTCACAAGCAACCGACACACTTCACCTTACATTTTATTACAAATCAACCCTGATAAAGTTCAACGCGAATATCTTGCCGTAAAATTTTAACGATCTCGTAAAATGGCGTAGAATAATATAAATCTTAATGATAACATCAGTGTGACTTTTAGTGCTTATTAAAATTTAATTAATTATAAAGTTAGTTAGAATTTTCGAAAGGCTTCTGGACAACAATAAAAAAGTAATGGAATACATAAAGTCGATGATAATATTGATTTCAAGAATAATGAATAAATTAATTAAAAAAGAATTTATTAAAGTATTAGAAAGTGAGGCTGAAGCGAAGTTTTTAGATGGTCGCTTTAATAAAATTTTAGATTATGTAGTCGTGATAAATAATTTTTTAAGTAATTTAAAAAATTATTTATTTTATGATTTTTTTTGAAAATGAAACTATGTTTTCGGATCTAAATCTCGTTTATTTGGTTTTTCTTTTCAGACAAACCCTTTTGGGCCCTCTATAGGTCTCATGGTGGCAGATAAATGAGATAGTGAAGTTATCTTTAATATTAATGCAAACCACACTATTCTGAACTATAGTTACAGAAGTTAGACTTGTTAAGGGGCCCGAAACGTTGGTTTGTTTAAAAAAAAATGCGCGACTTTAATGCGAAAAAAATGGATTCATTTCCAATGTGCTCGTTTATTAATTACTACGTAATTTTTTCGGTACAGCTTATTTTTTCATAACAAATAAGTTGAAAATTGAAATTAATAATAATTTCAAATAGGCCCGTCAGCTACACAGGACTATGGTGTACAAAGACGTCGTTAACATTCTATCGTAGCTTGTAATACTTAAGGACGTACTAAAAATTAACCAACACAGACACACTAGAGCAAAAACTGTAATTAAAAATACAATAAAAATTAACAGTAACTCTCGTCTTCTTTTTAAAAATCTCTTGTGTAACGTCTTTTAATAGGTCTTGTATACCGTAATACCATAGTATAATAAGATAAGAAGTGTAACTCCATACAAACTTAGCAGCGAGACTTGTGTGCGCCGTGTACGGACGCACACTTTCGCCTAATCTCGCAGTGCGCTCGCGTTGCGTATCGCAGGTCATTGCACGTGCCTTTAATTATAGAATTGAAGCAGTCAATATCCTCCGGTCCCTCCAGCCGCTTAGGTTACTGGGAACTGGAGAGACGTTTCGGCGTCGGGAGGTCAGCGTGCCTACTGCGCCGCCACCAAAGAGGAGATTTGAACTGCACAGCTTAGCGGTGGCAACCATTACTTGCGCAATGGGAAGTGAGCGTGACTATAGCTCCGGTACCTATCTGGAAAATAGGGAGGGTACTGTGCATGCACCCGGGGCAGCTCACCCAAACCTTTTGAGAACCGGATGAAGACTGCGCAAACTGGCTATCTGGGGTCAGGACCTGACTGAGAGGGTACGGGCTTGTTATAGTAACCCTTCCCGTTTAACAAAGAGATTGATAAACAAAACTTATGTAGAAAAATATGTTTATGGTTGTTTAGACAAGAGTGATTCAAATTCAGAATTGTTCAGCATTTTATCTCTATATTCTTATTCAAGATACTAATCCGCGATGATGATATAAAAATATCAGCACGTAAGTAAGTTCTTTTCATAAGGGTTATTTCAATGTAGCACGAGAATACTGCGATGAATAACCTGTTTTTTCAATTTGTGTTTACAACCTGTAGGTACAATTGAAGTAATAATGTGACAACCCTACGCTCTGAACAAAGTGTAGGCATTGACACGCCAAACAGGCGGGAGTTGCACTACTTGTCTATAATCTCTTTACATATAGGGTTGTTGCTTTTCTAGAATATCGGGTCAAACCAAAATAGTTCGCTTTTTAACTTACCATGCAGCTGCATTCCCATTGGTTAAAACAATCACGTGATATCACTGAGTCGGCATACGATTCGTCGACTTTGTGCGCCAGATACGCCTCAATTTTTTTTAACTCACTTCGTGATTAATTACGTGTTTTTGAGATAGATCGTTATTGCAAAAAAATCGATATTTTTTCTTTACAAACTCTACCTAAACTTAAAAGCTATGTAGTGAAACAAACACAAGCAAACCACAATCTACGCTAAATCTATAACAACTTAAAGCTATATCACTGGTATATGCGCTTACGCAGCTACACGCGCGATCAATTAGCGGGCACCGAGATAATCATGCGATAATTGATACGTACGCTTATAATGTTCTGCTGATGTATCGTCGCAAATGGATTGTTATTATTTGTAATTGTTGTGTTTTGTTGTCGGTGTAATAATAAAATTATACTTATCGGTTACATTAGTATAATTAACTGCGTTGTTATCTATCATAGTCCACGTTTAGAATTGGATGATTGCGATGGGTTCATCATCATCCTCCTTTAAGGTCCAATGGGGGTTGGGAACATTACACTTTTCCCAAAGGCTATGAACCGTCTTCGACTCTTCGATATGTCGTCGGGTGGTGCTTTCGCTCTTTCTATAAAATACCGACAATATAGGTTTTATCACATTGTTTTCCCTCACTGTTAGAGGTACTAAAGTCATCATCAAATCGTAGGTCACTCATAGGTATATGACGCCGCAGAGCCTCTCAATTGAGAAGCAACCGTTTTTCCACTGGGCTACTACCGCGCTGGTCTAATCTTTATTCTTCTTATCGTATACAATTTAGTAATGCTTGCCACAGTGGTGAAAGCGTGTGCTCATCTTTTACCATTTAAAAAGACCATTTATTTCCACACGCATAAAATACAAGTTATCTACAAACTATAGCCGAGACTGTCCCCCACATGAGATGGAAACACACATACAGAGTATGGAAAAAAAATAAAAGAAAAATTCACAGCACTGGTTTTCAGTCTGGCCCCGAATTTAGCAAACACATATTTGCATATTGAGCCTTCTCCGTAAACTTAAAGACTAGGTAATCTGTTGCAATAATAAACTATTAAAATAAAAATATAAAAAAAAAAATCTCAAAAACAAACCATTGCATAATAATACAATCTGAATTATTAAAAATTAAAATTAACATTTTACTCGTACAAAACCGAACCAATCATTTTCGGTGTAATTGTACATCTGAATAATTGATTTAAAATTAGCGAAAATGTGTATTACTACAAAAATAAATCTGGTCCAGGGGTATCTCTTTTGGTTTAGACAGCATTACCATAATCAGCGTAAGGTACGCCAGCCATATATACAGGATAGGAATATTGCGTCGTGCGGGTAGGCTCCTTTCGTGCACCCCAATAATACTGCCTATAACATATAAAGAACCGATTGGATGGGGTTGTAAATCACGTTTTTCTGATCCCAGAATGTTATTATCATAAACACACACTTGTTGGGATAACTATCTGTAATTTAGAGGTCAAATCTTAAGTCATCGTGTCCTACTTATACATCAATACTCAGCCAGTATATATTCTGGAAAATCATTATTTAAGCAGTTTCTAGAACGTCTGTGGATTTTTTCTATATCTATGGTGGATATCGACTGTGAACTGGCAACCGGTACTATCTCAATTTTAACAACTTTACATGATGAACAATAAAATCATTTATAGTATTGCCTTCTGGTTTATTGAATATAAATACGTAGTGTATACATGTGTAAAAATATTTAAAAACTATGTATTTTTTAGAGACCGATTGCCAGTTCACAGTCGATATGTCGAACAATTTTAATCTCTGTTCTATCACTGCTACAGTATATTTTAAAGCGGCAAAACACACACCGCTACGACTTTCATATTCTTATAACTACCATAAGTGCAGCCTCACATAGTGTTAACAATTTATAACTAATCCACTAAACACATGTGCGACACTGACCACGGTGTGACCGTGAAATATGTTCGGCAAACAATAGTGCGGCTCCCGCTGCGTCCACTCGAGGCCTTCTCGGAAGATCTCGAGGTACAGGATGACTCAGTTTTGTGATTAACTGACGCCCGTGACTCTGTAGACATTAATTCTTCGAGATATTTTTAGTTTTCAATTTAGATTTCTATCGAAATCAAATATTTCGCAACCGATAAAGAGTTAAATTTAATGAGCATTTTAAACACAACCCATTACTCATACCTGTAATGATAGTGAATCTCATTAAGGCGTTCACCTTCGCAATATCCTGTTTTTCAATTCCGCTAATATTGTAGATAGAAAATAATATATTTTACAGCTTTAACAAAATAATCGTGTAAATCTGAATTCCCTACTGTAGATACTGTGAGTTTTCAGTAAATGGTACCTGAGGCTAAATTTACATTACTGTGAAATGGAATGGAAGCGAATATTTGTAACCATAACATAATGAACTTTTGTGGTATGTCCAATTTCGTTGCAAAATCTTACTTCCATTCCATTCCGCGACTACGTAAATTTAGCTTCTGGTACCCTTTACTGAGGAATCACAGTACTATATTACTGAATCCAGATTTTCACGACTGCTTTGTAAAAGCAGTAAAATACATTATTTTCTATCTACAATGTTTGTGGAGTGGATAACAGAACACTGTGCAGGTGGACTCCTAAGTGAATGGGAAGTAGGTTCCTATTAGTAGTAGGTACCTTTGCATTTTTCAACACCATTGTACATTTTAAAAACCACGGAACAAATAACAAGAAATAGAATCATATAGTATTATGTATATTTACAATGGTAACGTCTATCTATAGATATACTTTAATTGAGCTGCCACTCATAATCAGTTAGGAGGATTAGCGCGACGTTATATGAACTACATAGCATAATTTTTTAGCTTATACTTTTAGCGCATGAAACACGTTATAATAACATTGATATCATTATTATTTTGAATATATTGTCTTTTCTTTCTCTGGCAATGCATCTTTTCGGTTATAAATAGCATATCTTTTTTGTTTTTTTTTTCAAACCCAATGTTATTATTATATAGGAATACGTTTCAAACCACTTTTTTTTTCAGTCAGTGACCGTGAGACCTGTAAAAAATGACAATAGAATTATGAATCAAATGTAAATTTTATAAAAAAAATCAGTTTTGTAGAATGTAATTAAATAATAATTTCGTAAACTATAAACCATAATTGCAATTGATAATTTTCACGTGGAATAAGATGTCATGACATGGTAAGACGCCTGTTACTGTTAAGCATGACGTGACCATCGTTAGTATAACTATTAAAATATAAGCGATCAACTTGTTAATACAAAACACAGACTTTAAGGCCTAATCAGACATAAGCGACATTTGCTACCTCTGTGGGTAGCGAAAAATACCGCGCGGTATCCCGCCGGGTATTTGTAAAAAGTGGAACCGGATACCATGCCATATCGCCAAGATCGGCGGTATCTTTTCGCTTGCTTTGCGAAAATTGTTTGCCCGACAGCGCGATGCTCCGTCGAACATCAGTTAGTGATGATTATTTGACATAATAGCATGTCTCGCTCTAATATGACGTCGAAATATTGAAATGGAAAAAAATATTGAGATTATACGTTACACAGGGTTATAGTGAGGTCTTATGCACTAACGGCAAAGAAGTGATTGTCTAGACCGGCGAAAATCAAGAAATTTTTCCTACCCACAGCTGTAGCCATATCCGCTTAGGTTTGAACAGCAGGAATACCGCATACCCGTTCAGGTTTCGATACCTATAGCAGTAGCGAATATCGCGTATGTCACGTATGTAAATAAGCCTTTAAGAAGCTATTTTATAACCTAGTCTACTTTCCCTTAAAAATAAATCCACCTGTAGCTGCCATGGCCCCTCGCCACATTCATTCTCACCAAATGTTGAAAAGGAGCTTAATTTTTTTCTTTTTTTTGATATAGAGGCCAGTTTGGGACCTTAATAAATCTGTCTTGAACCGAGAATTAAAAGCTCAAGCTTTTGCTTCATTTGTCCAAAGCTGGATGAATTGCGTTCTTTGACGAAATCTTGGATAAAGCTCTCTTCAGTTAGCAGGTTATAAAGATTTTTAATTCTTTCGTGTTAAAATCTATATTTCATATTCGTAGAATTGTATGTGGTAAGAAATTTGTATGTAAATAACATTTGTTTTCGGAAGTATCTTGCCAAACTGCTAAACAATTACACTTTCAACAATCTGACTGATTTTATAAATTAGATTATAGATATAATCTCGGACATACGATTTGAGCCATCATGCATTTTCAGTATTAAATGCACTAAGCTTAAAAAATATGTATGATTGGCCAAAAACACTACTACACGTCATTTCCGAATGTCCTTGTTGAAAAATTTCATTTTGTAAAAGTTGGTAAAACTCAACACAATTTTTGTATTCTAGCCCTTTGAAAGTAATTATGTAAGGTAGCTCGAATTACGTGTCTGGGAGTGTATATAGCTACCTGTTAATAGGTACGGTCAAAAGTACATCAAACATGACAATTTGAACTGTTCTTATGCAAGGAATTGACTTTTAGTCTTAATAGTAAAATTTGACGTGCTCTTGGCCTTGTGCAAACCGGAAAACTTTGAAAGGGGTTGCGATCAACCATTATATATAAAACCCTGTAAAGGTTGCTTCCCACGGTCCGAGATTTTACCGATTACCTCCGATGAGCTTGCATGTGTGCACCAGGAGAAGAAGCTCGTCGTTCGTGATACAGACGCGTCTGTAGCGGCGCATGTATCACTGCATAGCGAAAAATGCTGGAGCTAGGCTGGGTTGTCAATGGTTGTCATTTTGTAATTGGTTAATTATTAATATGAAAGCGCAGCCCAGTGTGTGGCTGTCGGTGGTCCTCAGCTGTGGGAGGAAAACTGTGGGAAGCCGCCTTAGCCAAGCAGCCAGTTAAGCAATTTAAATAGCTAAGTCATTAATTCTACTGCAGATACTGAAATATTACGTGGTTATTCATTAGATACTCGTTTTTTAAATCACAATATGACATTTCTCTTTTTCTTTCGATATTTTGTAGCGGTTTCCTTTTATATTTTTACGGGTTGACATCCTATTCTTTTTGTTACTAAATAACCCCTTCAATAAATTGCTGTTGTATAACACTTAATATGGCTGTGTATTTATAAAATGAATATTTTGTCACTTGCTTTAAGGGTAGTTTAAGTTTCGCACTGGACATGTTAGGATTTTTCTTTGAGAAGGACTACCTTTACTTTCATCACCGTCATTATCATTGACCATAATGCATTATGGTGCTGGCAGTATCTTATCCTCGATTTATTTTTGTGTCGCATACGGTAACACTTACGGGAATAATGTATATGTGATGTAAAGGACGGTGTGTCCAACATTTGAACTACGTAATTTTGTTCGTGTTATACAATTTATCGACAGGCATTGTTAAAGTAGGTATAACAACTATATAAACGTATTTTTAAATAACAGTCAAAATGATAAATTAATTAGGTGTACGTTTGTATGGTACTCAAACATTCACAACATCAATGTCAAGAGCGCTCCTATCTCCCATCAATGGTTATTGATGGCACGTTTGCAGGACATCATCTGATATGAAAAGACGTATCCATCTTTGTTCTTAAGTCATTTGAGGTACTTAACAAAAAACTTTAGATTTGAATAAATAAATACATAAAAGGACGTACGTTAGTGGTGATTTATATTTTAGTCAATGACACGTTATGCTCTCCTTACCATAACTAATGTAATCGGCATTTTTAGCGAAATTGGTAGGTCAATGCGAAATTGAGTTATTAATAAATCTGGGATCACCAAAACGTGACCACTTCTAAACGTTTTTTTTAATATATTTCGTTACATTTCGATACGGGGTGTTGGAAAGACTAAGTTTGTAGGTATTTCGGCGATCACTTTTAACGAATTCAAAATTATTAATATTTTTCCTTACAATTTTTATTGCTTCCATTAAATATATACAAGGAAGTGTGAGTACATGTTCTTTTATAAAAATTGGTTTGCAGCTATTTCTGGGTCGGGTATTATAGATTATACGAATCATATACGAATACACTTTTTTGTATAATAAAAAGATCTTTGGCGTCAGTACTGTCAGTTATGACAAGGAGGGCAGCGCTGGCAATTATCGTTATCAGTAAAGTCCGCAATGTACAGCCTATATGCAAGTAAAGACATAATTTTACTGACAGTATAAATTTCCTATTGCATATCAAGTGACAATAAAGCTCTATGATTGGTCGGTTTTGAATTTCCTATTGCATTCTTATTCTGAATAAACTATAGTAAAAAGTAGATTCATTAGTACATCTACAGACAAGTCTCTTCTAATCAATGTCTATCATATTTTTTGCGCACATAATGAACATTGGCGTTTTGAAATTCCAACGACGTTCGACGCAAGCGTCTCAATCACAACTTCATGCATCTTTCATATAAACCTGTTAGCAATTACAGTACCCTGTTGTACAATATACCGCATATATCTTTACACTTAACGTTTAATACGCGGTAGTGTTTTGCGTGAATGATGACTAAGTTGTGTGGTTGTTTGTTGCAACGTACTCAAAAAACCATATTATGCGTTGGTGACGTAAAACTTTATGTATATACAGTGAATTTGTTAACGATAATTATGATGCGTAGTTTCGCTTTTTAAGTAATTAACCCCATATTCCGCGAATCTCCATTAATGATAACATTCCTTATTGGAATTTGAAACCATAATGTACATGTATAATCGCGTTGAAGAGCGATTGATTAACAAATCTTTGGATAAACTGCTTATATTTTTATGATATCCGGTGATGGTAAGCGACATTCCTGTCTATAGCAGTTCCAGTGCCAATCAGAACTTTAAACCGCAAAGATCAGAGACGCACATAACTTCACAAGTCCTATGTGCCTGTAATTTCATCAGCACCCTTACCATTCAAAACTGGAATTCAGTGGTTCAGTAATTACTGCTTGGCGGTAGAAATAGGTAAAGTAGCAGTACCTCTGTGGACGAACTCTTTCACAAAAAGCTCCACTGCTACTAAAATGTAACATGTGCATGTAAAATTTAACCCTTGACTTTCTTTACAAGGTCATCCAGTTATTCTGACCTCGTGAGAAGAATGGATTTCCTTTCATACGGTACTCCTATAGAATTCCAGTCTGGATTAACATATCTCCTGTCACGCAAAATCCTTCACACCCTATTCGCACTAAATGATTCACCCTAATTCAAAAAGACGTTATTGTCGAATTCTTAAAGCGAGTGTAAATAAAAACGTCAAAATAAAAAAATGACTCGCGCGAAATCTGTAAAACTTGTTCTAAAGCGCAAGAGTTTCAAAAACTTTCTTTCATTAGAAATTGATAAAAATAAAGCTGTCCTTTTCACTCTTGAAATGTTTAGGTTGGGGTTGAAGAGCCTGAGAAGGACGGGAAACATGAAGACGTCACGCGGAGCGCAGGCGCACGAGTGTTGTTGCACTTGTTTTGTTTATTTTCTCAGCCGCCATATTTTTCTTTTTTTTTCGTATTCTCAAAGCTACGTCTTTGTTCGGGTTCGGGGGGCGAGCAATCGTCTGTTGCCTGGGAGTTGGAAAATATTTTAATGCTAAAGGACTCACCAAAATAGATTTTATATTATTTATTTATTTCATATTCATTCATTACAACAAATAAGGGTAAAATTAATCCAGACACTGAAACTGGAGGAGTTTAAAGTGTGTCACATCTCATAAATTAAGTAGTTACAAACAGTCTTCATTAGGTAATTTTTTACACTGATTGATCAAGCGTAATTCATATTTAACTTTTACCTGTGTATATATAAATGTTCGGAATCATGAAGGTATTTGTTTTCTTTGATACGTAGGGCGCACTATGAGTTTCCGGAATGTATAAGAAAAAAATACTATAAATAGTCAGAAATGAATTTATTGTTTCTGAAAATATTCTCCGTTAGCGTTAATGCACTTTTTGATACGAATGAACTAATTTTGAAAACATTTATGCCACTCCTCCATGACAATCTTTGAAACATATTTTTCATACTCTTCGACAGCCTTCAGGTGATGAGAATCGTTGACCGCGTAACTGGTTCTTAATTTTTGGAAATAAATAAAAATCACAAGGTGCCAGGTCGGGACTGTACGCGGGATGGCTCATAAGGTCAACGTGTGAGTATTAGTATTATCGTAGTCAATAACTTCCGGCAAACAAATGGTCGTGTACCAGTCACTATTCACGGTACGACGATTCTCCAAAGCAACAGTAGCCACGTGTCCAGTTTTATTAATAAAAGAATCATTCATCCGTTTAGAGCCACTTTGCACGCGCGCCACTTTGGTTGGTTTCGGTTCATCTCAATAGACCCGTACGCTCGATTGCTGCTTTGTTTTAGAATCGCAACTATAAATCCATGTTTCGTCACCTGTTGCTATGTCCCACACCAAATTTGACGCCCCTTTGTTGAATCTGGTAAGCATGGCATTACACCAAGTGACGCGATCCGTTTTTGAGCCTCAGTCAAATTGTATGGTATCCATCGAGAGCACAGCTTTTTCACACCCAAATGTTTGTGTAGTTTTGATTGTATTTGACTCATGCCTATGCCTAAAGATGCCCAAATCTCATGGTATATCACATGCGTGTCTGTTTTGATCGTACGGTACACAGCATCGATGTTTTTGTTGTTCACAGCAGTGGACGGGCGACCATCACAAAATTCGTCACTGACATTCACACGACCGCGTTTGAATTCTACAAATACTTATAAATAGTCGTCTTGCATGGTGCTTCATCGCCAAAAGCAGTTTGAAGCCGAGCGAAGCTCTCCTGAGCTGTTACATTACACTTACGGTCGTAGAAAATCATACTACGACAATTTTCACGAGTTAAATCCGTGGTGATGTAGACAACGAATTTCTAAAACGAATCCACAATGTCAAAACAAGTGACAGTCAGATGAAACAAACTGTATTCTACAGCCAAAGAGTTTCATTTTCAAATGTTGTAATTACTTTTAAATATTGTTTATGTAAGTGGCCAGTTCCGGAAACTTATAGTACGCCCCATGTAATTGTCAGATTATATGTCTGATAATTATCCTTGCTCATTCTTAGTTTTGTCTCTTTAATTTTTGACTAAAAATGTCAAACAGTGAGAAAACGAAAACAATCTTTGGGAAAATTATTTTTTTGGTGCTTTTATTGAGATTTAACTTTGACACGTTTGGATACGTCTCGGATATAAACGCATGACATTGCGAGCGGTAGCATTTTGTTGTTCCGTTAATTTTATAAATGTCAAGGTAATTAATTTATTGTATTTGTTTCCTTTTTGGTGAAAATATAATAGTAATAAGAATTTTCGTATTGTATTGTAATTTATCAAGGTACTTAATTATTATAATAATTATCACTTTGAACCCTGATATTTTATACAGCCATATCAATGCTATATTTTGCATATTCATGATTACGGGTTCCTAATAGATAACGCAGAAGGTGGATCGACGTGGTAGACTATGATTTAAAACCAGTGTATGTTAAGAACTTCACCACGCCCTCGACTAGTTTAGTGGAACTATTGACGTTAGAAGAATTGGTAATTCAAACCGCTCTGGTCGGCGAGAGCGTCATTAATTCTATACCCAAGAGAAAAGCTAAAATTGTTAATTAATTTATGATTTTAAAACACAGTCATTGTACCTGCGTTGCGAAGCCCAACGTATTTGTGCAACCACCAAAGGGTCAACACCATTATTGTGGCCCCCTACCGCGAGGATTTTTAAAAATTATATTAAGTGACGGGACGAAAAAGAAAAAGGAGCACAGTAATGCTGACATTACAGCTTGACGGCAGAAATAGGCTCTACTGCTACTAAACTTTGTTTCATTACAGTTCTCTTACTTTGAAGTACTATGCTTATTCCTATAATCTCTCCCAGTTCCTAAACCATTGCTCGTAAGTCGGATAATTTCTTTATCCCAGTGGACCCACCCGACAATTTTCTCCGGCCGCGTTATTATGAGCTTGATTTGTTTAATAATTTTATTACGGCATTGTTTTGCTGCGCTCGCGCAAGCCGCTTTGTTCGTGGGAAGCTTCATTGTTTTCATATTGCACGTCTATTATTTTAAAACACGTTTAGTAGCACGTGCTTGAATTTGCTACTAGTCGCTGATCATGAATTAACAGAGAGCCATACATTGAAAGAGACAATGTCAAGTCGGAGTCTTGGCTTCGACTTGTTGAAAATTTCAAAGTGTCTTGACTTTTTTCTACTGGCAACACAAACAAATGATACGAAAGTCAATATAAACGCCACCATTTGAAGATTCAAAGTGGTGTATAATTTACCAATGATTATGTACTACCAAAAGAAAGAAACTACCAAGACTTGGCTGTATCATTTTAAACCACTGCCTTTTCTTTAACGAAAAATGAAAAATAGCTTTATGTATATTATTTGCAAACTGTAAAAAAAAATTACAACGATTTTTTTACGACACCAAGTGACGGGATGAACAGCCTGGTGGTAAGCGACGCGCCTGTCCATAACAGTTGCAGTGCCACTTAGTTCTTTAAATCAAAGATCTGAGGGGCTCTGCCAATACGCCCGTCACCCTGAGTTGACAAGTCACATGTGCCTGTAATTTCACCAGAACCCTCACCATTTAAAACTGGAACGCAATATGAGCATTACCTGCTTGGCAGCAGAAATAGGTAAGGTGGCAGTACCTACTTCCCTGGACGAACTCTTTCACAAGGAGCTCTACTGCTACTAAAATTTCTATAATTCAATTAGCTAATTGCAACACAATCCAAAACTTTATCAGTAACAAACGAATATTAAGTTACATTTACACTGTTCTAACATTTTATCTACCGAAACAGAACATGACGTCATTGCGTAAGGCCTTGAGGTTCGCGCTCACAGACGCCAAAAAGAAAAAAAAAAAAAAATGTCATTGTGTAGCATGTTGTGAATTATATTGGTGAAAATAATATTCTCAGTTGGATACTTTAGAACATGGAACAAAAGCTTGTGTTTACTTTTTGCCTGTAACAAGTATGGTGTCAGTTTTTATTAACTGCGCAAACTGCAGCATTTATTGGCTGTACGACCTTTTAGTACGCGTTTTTTGACATTTTGTACGTTTGTATTCACACAACGCAAACAAATGGATGAGTTATCAGTACGATTTTCGTCTTAGTCGCGCGACCTGTTGTTACGGCAATGTAAGTTGAGCTATGTGACGTGGTGTTCTTAATGTTTAAGTCTTAATTGTATTTATATTAATTTTGTTTGGGCTTATGCACTCTACAGTCCTCTATAGTTAAGTCATAAACCTTATCGAAATATTTGTTTTATAATTGTGTATTTTATTGATTGTTTAACCTATTAACAAATAACATTTTTGTTCAATAGACTGGCGGCAGCAGCGGCAGCGGCAGCGGGCGCGACCAGCGAACTGAGCTACCTAGCCGCCCTCCACCCGGCTTACCGTCCTGTGCCCTACGACCATCCTCTTTACGGCGCGAATACTTTACGAGGTAAGTTTGTGATACCTGTACGTCTGCTGCAGGCACGAATTAAGACAATGAGCTCCTGAAGACAACCCTTGGTGGAAAGTTCCATCTCCAAACTTTTCGTTTTTTAATGCAGTAATATTAAAGAAACATGAGGAAAGCATTCACTACGATACATGATATTGACAATGGCATCAAATGACTTGTGCCTGATGGTAACCGACACGCCTATTCATAACAGTTGCAATACCATTCAGAGCTTTAAATCGCATAGACTTGAGAAGCACTGCCACTGCGCCCGTCACCCTGAAACAAAAAGTTGACAAGTCCCATGTGCCTATAATTTCACCAGTACCTTTCGAAACCAGAACGCAGTAATGTTCACATTACTGCTTGGCGGTAGAAAGGAAGGAAGGAGCTTTGCTACTAGCTTTACTACTATGTTACGCGTAGTAATTAGCGGTATGGTTCAATTGTTCTGTCCAACTAGTTGGACTACGTACCTTCGGCTGAGGTGGTAGTGCAATTATTACTTCTATTGGACTACGACTCCCACACTACAGACTCCCAGGTGGAACCAAAACAATATTTATAAATTCCTGCTGTCTGATCATTTCTCCTTCACTTTATTAATAAATCCAAAGCACTTTTATTACATTTAGCACTCCTATTCCTTTTTGAACTGTTCACGTTAGAATATTGTAGGTAAATTGTCTTATTACTGTGATTAACAGCATTATACGGTGTATCTTATTGGTTCCTTTCAATTTTCTACTGTATTTCACGTGATTTTAAAGTCGTTTGATTGGTAGATTCGAATTTCGTACAGTTTCGCGTGACAATAAGGCCGTCAGATTGGTTATTTCTATTTATTACTCTACAGCGTTTTCATCCCAATATACGATTCATTATTAAAAAAAAATATATTTTATGGAAACCTCGACACTTGTCGAGGTTTCCATAACTATACCATACATATTTACTTAGCTATCTATCTAAAATCTTAAATTATCTATATAATGTTATAAACTTAAATATCGCACGATAAAATGAACACGTTACTAAACGAAAACTTTTGGTAAATGACGTTTAATGTTCTGAAAATATGTTTAAATTTGAAAACATGGGAGTTTCGTTTGACGATATTGAGTGTGTGTGTTACATAAAAATGTTGTTTTGCGCCAACATTATGACGTGAAATGCTACATCAGTAGTGTAGCACTGTAATGTCAGGAGAAATACATACAAAAGCAAGACCGTAACATACTGTTTTAGTCATTTACGCTGTTAGTTTCCATTTTCTATAGCATTTTACGTGATATACAAGCCATGTAATTGGTTTGTTTGAACTTACCGATAACCGCCATTAATTCTATTGGTTGTTTGAAATATACAATTTAATACAAAAACCTCATTTGTACATGAAGATAAAATATATATTTTCGTAAATTTACATTGAAGAATTATGTAACCCTCTGATTCCTTAGACACGTTAAATACCAACTGACCTTTTGCCAGTTCATATGACCATAAACAGTAACACTATACTCGAGTGATAAACCTTAAGTGTAACTGTAGACTAATTTGATACTGCAGACGACATAACTGCATATTGCAACCCGAGCACTTGATAACGTTATGTTAATAATAGCGAGTACCTTTTTTCATGGAATGTTTCTTGTTACTTTATACTTTACATTATTTTCAAGTAAATACTATCAACGGTAATGTAACAAATCTCATCATACCTCGAACCTTTGCAACTGCATAGAGATGTTGCATCGATAAGTGCCTTTTATCGAATGTTTATTCGCTAGTGCTCTGAAGAATTATTCAACTTTTCCGTACTGTTTTACAATTTGCCGCTTTAGTGACAACTTTCTCCGTCTCATAATCTTTTCTTCCAGCTCACGTATTTAAAAGTATTCCCTTCATATGAGGTAGGCAGGGTGGAGAAAGCTACGGCAGTAACTGTGATTGTTTCAATTCCGGTCTAGGTTCTATCGCGTTTGGATCCCACTTTTCATTTAATATTAGGTGGATTGGAGACATCATCAAAGTTCATGTGTTTGAAAACATAATCATTGTCATAATTATAGTAATAAGAGTATCACCTACTACATAACATTCTACCGTAAATTATCTTAAGTGTTATTAGAAGAAAACTGAAGATAAAAGTGCACATTCAGAGCATTATCTAGTAACATGTTAACACAGAAAACAATTAGAGGGATTTGAGATAACGTGCTGGAGAAGATTGGTGGGATTTAGTTAGACAGAGAGAAAAACCAATGAGAAGTTGTTAACAATAATGCAGCAAAAGAGAAGTCTATTAAAGACAGTAGAGAACCGAAGGGGAAAGATGTTTGGACACCTGAAACGACATAACAGTATTCTTAGAAGCATTGAAGAAGTAAAGACAGGCAAAGGAAAGTTTTCCTCAGAGCTGAACTGAGTCGGTTGGGGAATTTAAAAAATAATACAAGACATAAATTTACGTTTTTAAGTTGAACTTATGAAACTATCTCTAAAAGATTTTTTGCATAGGTGAATTCCAAAACCAAATAATTACTTTAAATTACGCCATTCCAATACAAAATTCCTTCCACTCTAAAAGCTTTTCCACCATTTAAATCTATCTCGAAACCATACACCACGAAGCCCATACATTATCATACAAAAACCCGCAAATGTCTTTTACTAACACTATCAGAACAATTTATCTCTATGCAGAGGTGTTAATTAGGCTTTGAACTCACGACTTCTTCGCTTCGTCTTTCGTTCTTTGCCATTAAGAAATCTACCTTAAAACAGCTGCGTTTTAAAGTTGAGAATCATATGTTTTGTGTGGAAGATGACAGATATGTTAGGAAGACTATTAAAAGGTATTGGACACGCCAAGATTCGAAACGAAAGGGTTGTGCGACCTTGCAATTAAGACGTTCCGAAACATTTAACTTTATACTGTTTTAGAATATTTCTAAAATTGGATGTGGAGAACGTTTAGAGAAAGGAGAATGATATGAATGAATGATATTCACTTGTAGAATGTATTAACTCGCATACTTTTTCTCAGACGTTGGATTGGTAACTCACATACACCATAACCAGGTGCCTTATGTCTTATAACTACACAATATATAGCTCTGACCGCCGACTCATCGTAAGCGACGTTTTTCATGAATTATGAACTTTACAGTTCTCCCGCCTATTCCTAAAATTCGCGCTAAAATGTTATTTTTGAAATGACCATAAACTATATAACATTTAAAAGTATTATATGTTTTGTTTAAAATTAGCTTTTTAGTTTTTTTTTTATAAAATATAATTGCGCATTTGACCTCCATCTCACCTGATGGAAAGTGATGAAAACTAGTGGCAAAAACTACACGGGCTTTTTGGGGAATGCCTTATTTCTTCATTTAGCTACACTGAAAACAGAACATGCGATTGAAATAACGAAGATATTGTTTAAGGCGATAATGAAAGTTGTTTCAGTCTGAGCCTGTGAAACATAATATTGCAGCATTTACGTACTCACTCCGCTGGCTCAGCGATCCAAAATGTGCGGCCTCCGAAACGAGACGTTGCTACTTTCTTTGGGTCCTGTGCAATCTTTTGCCAATTGCAATTGCAGCAACAATTGTAACTAATAATTTAATCATATCGTGATTGATTCTATCAAGAACCTTGTTTAAATTCCATATGTCTAGTGTATCCATATCAAAGGTCATTGACCTTTTTGACTAATATCTGCTAAAATAACCTTTGGATTCCTTACAAGTGCTAGAGAAATATTTTCATGGACACAAAGGCAAACACAATGTATTAAAATACCTTCACTAATATTGTCTTATAGGCGGGACCGTAGCAGATTAATGGAATGGTACGGGGTTAAGTTAGAGCCTGGTGTGGTTTTTGTTTTAACTCTAGGAATAGAGCATTTAAGGTCTAATATTAGAGCAGAAAAGAGATGTGCGTCTGCAACCATTTAGTTATTTTGGCTAAGCAGCGTGAGGATGTTAGAAAATCCGTTAAAAAAGGTTGTATTATGATAACAATCTTAATATGAAGCACTAGCTACTTGTGCCAGAAAGTTTAATTTGAAAACAAAGAAAGACTTCAATCATCTTTTGATTTCGATTAAACTTTGTGGTATATAATATGGCCAGGGGTTCATATGAACGTTGTTATCATTATTCAACCTTTTTTAGGATTCTAAAAATATGTCCATGAGTATACTTGCCGAATTACAGCACTTCAAGAGGAGACGCTATGGTAGACAATGGGTGAATTAACTAACACGTCAGCTTTTCATTGGTCCCATAACAGGAGAGTGACATAGCGAAGTGGAGAATTTGATCCCTCTTTTTTTCCCCTGCTTTACATAAGTAAATTGACGGACAAAGGCGTCAAGATGGTGTCGACAAGAAAAAATAGTGATCGATCGTGATTACGACAGAGATTCACGTAGCCTTTTGAACACCATCTCTTTTTCAAGGCAGGGTCTACATGTGTAACTTATATTTAGGTATACCTAGGTAGAAGAAGAAGTATCAAAGAAGGGAAGTCCGAGACCGAATTAAAAAACTGTCTCACGAAACTTTCTATAAAAGATTTTTGTATATGTAGTATAGGGGAATTATAAAACCAAATAATGTCTTTAATTTATGCCAATAGCGGAGGGAATCAGTTTAACGGAAAGAAAAACCAATGAAGAGGTATTAAGAATAGTGCAGGAAAAGAGAAGCTTACTAAAGACAATAGAGAACCGAAAGGGAAAGATGTTTGGGCACTTGTTACGTCTCGACGATTTTATTAGAAGCATCATTGAAGGTAAACTCGAAGGAAAGAGAGGCAGAAGGAGACCGAGAAGTAATTATTTAGATCAGATAAGGGAAAAGGTGAGGAAATCGAAGATAGGGCGCTGAGCAGAGATGGTTGGCGACTTGTCTGCCTACAAGAACGTAATATCTTAAATGAAGAAAGATGCCTAAGTGACCTAAGATGATCACCGTGTTAATTGTATAAACTGTTAGTGAATTCTGATAAGGGAGTACCTTTATACGCTGTGATCTCATGTTTTGACGGCTATATAAAATCGGTCACATTGCCCAGCATTGCGCTTGCGCATTAGCGATTCGTCGTGGACATGTCCGCGCCTCGATGTATATTTATTTGAACCGGGTCAGATGTAGGCCGATAAATCTCGTCAACGAGTTGGGAACATTGTTTCATGAAAATTGTTTCAGTCGTTTTAGATGACGTCAGGTGACGCATTATGTATTTTAGATAGGACAAAACAAATATTTGTCGCAGGTTTTAGTTTACAGATATTTATTATAATTATTAATACAAAGATCGAACAGTAATAAAATTTCCTTTGATCTGGCTTGATTCGAATCAGTGCTTTTGAGTAAGCTGTGCTAGACGCTCTCCCAACTGAGCTACGGAACAAACCACCAGACACTATGAATTTTTCTGTTTATTGCTAATCTTTGTTTTTGGATTTTAATGAATTTTTTACCGTAGCTAAATCTGTGAGAAATCTATTTATATAAAACAACCTGTATTGTGCCATGGTGGCGATATAATACGGCCCTATCTTTTCCTCAAAGAAGTTCTTTGTTTTTTTTTAAAGTGCGCATTTGATCTTAATTTCACCTGAAGGGAAATGACAATGTGGTAGACGATGGAGCATGCCCACTTAAATAATGCCTATTCACTCTCGCCTTGAAAATGCCTAAGTTATACCGTTCAGGGAACAGGTCTGCAGGCAGGGAATTCCACTCCATAGCCGTACACCATATAAATGTGGAAGCGATACGCTTCGTGCGAATCCTTGGGGGGAACCCTTGTCTACGTCTAGTCCTCCGAGCAAGTTCCGTGTCCAGTAGTGAGTGTCATACTAGATACTTCTTGCTTCTCTGAAATGTAGCATTACTTTAAAATACACACGAAATCATTAAGCAATAAAACCAAGATTAACAAAATCACCCATCCACAAAAACACGCGAGAAACTTAACCCTTTAAACCGTTGTTATTTTTAAACGAAAAGGTTAAAAAAATCGGCGACTGGTGTCAACTTACACTGCCAACCGGGATCCGCTTACACATCTTTATGCGACGCTCAATTAGGTGCCATTTTTGTTTTCAATATTTTCTTTAATAAATTGGTGTTATGTAGAAGAGTAGCAAAACCGAAGAAAACCAATATTTAATTTCATGTAACAAGGGAAACAAGACGTCAACGTTACGTCTCGTCTGTCACGGAATAAGATACCAAATAAAAGATTATCATGAGTTACAGTAGTTTTATGCCACGATATCACTTTTGATAAAACAAAAATAACAACAACAATTTATATCACAAATATAAAAATTAGGATGTGTATTTTATATTTCATTCTTTTTTAAAATTAATAAGTTTAATGTTAGTTGAAGCAACCGTTATCAGAAAACGGGCTGGTACTTCCACCAAAGAAGAAGTTTGGCGGATGGGGAAACTAAAGGGAAACTTTGTCAGCCTTCTGGGCATGATGGAATTTTCTAATTTTAACTAGAAGAGTTCTAGATAGATATTTACAACTGTTTTCTCATCTTTCTTATTAAGCATGTTTAGTGTATTTGTTACCGTACATTTATACTATAGTTATTTTAGTAAAATCTTCGATGTAAAGAGACGATTATTCGTATTAAAATTCTTCTGTGAAAAGTATTTAACATTGTGATTAGAATCTCCTCAGTCCCCCAGGTGGTCGCAGTAAACAAAACGTTTAAATGTCCGATTGGAGTAAAAACTAGAGTAACATTCGCAATTAAGACAAAAATTCAAATGGAACCAATCGATTTATTCATTCGCCTTAATCGATTTGAGCTGATTCTTAATTTTATGCAAGATTCGAATAACTCTAACTAATGACTTCATTGTGAAATTTTTCTTTTAACCAATGATTTTTTGGGATTCGACTAATGTTCTAAAGGGTGGAAATTTTGTCTTGTTCCTGTTTAAACAACGTCAAGTATGTATTATAGAGATAATGTTGCCTTCTGCATTCGGGCTAGCGTGGAATGGCTAAGGCCTAAACCGTTTTCAGAGGAACCTGTGCCCAAGAATTTGGAGATTAATGATGAATAATATGCTCCTCATAAATATAAATAGTCTCGTGTTGAAATTTATTGAGATGTATTTAGTGGTAATATTTTGCATAACATTGTCCATAGTAACGGTGTTCACTGGAAATGTGTCAGTGTGCTTTGCGAGGCTCGGGTTTCGTCTACTGCACTGGATGGCATGCAAGGCATATAAATTTATACATATATTATGCTGACCTTGGCTGCTCGGCTACCTATAAAAATTACCTTATTAGCCACGTAAGTTACATGACAGTATCGATGGTATAGATGAAAAGCGGTGGGCTAATTTTGCGGTTATAAGAATAAAACGTATTTTTGTTTATGAGAATAAAGTGCGCATTTGACCTCCATCTCACTTGGTGGAAAGTGACGTTGGAAAGCGGTGATGGAAAGTAACGTTGAGCTCGACAGTGGAGCATGCGCACCTATAAATCCTATTCACTCTCACCTTGAAAAGGCCCAAGTTAAGCGTTCAAGGAATAGGCCTGCACGTAAAGAATCCACTCCGTAGTCGTGGGTCGTATTTTTTTGACGGCACGAACAAGTCATGCGCCTAGTGGTAAGCGACACGCCTATCCATAACAGTTGCAGTGCCACTCAGAGCTTTAAATCGCCAAGATCTTAGGGGCACTGCCACAGCACCCGTTACCCTGAGACATGTTGACAAGTCCCACGTGTCTGTAATTTCACCAGCACACTTACGCTTTCAAACCGGAACGCAGTAATAATGCTCACATTACTTGCTTGGCGGCAGAAATTGGTAAGGTGGCAGTACTTCCCTCAACAAACTCTTTCACAAGGAGATCTACTGCTACTAAAATGTACTTGTGGAGGTGCAACGCTTCGTGGAAATCATTGAATTATCAAGAGCTGAGATCTAAAAAAATCATCAAAAATCAGTTTTATATTATGTCCGTTCGGGTATACTCGACTCTAGGTGTCTTAGGTGTAGGTAGGTAAATTTTTTCACGAATTTTTGTATAATATATTTGCCTAATTTTTTTGTGACCATCAGCCAAAAGCAAACGAGACGTTGAAAACGAAACATTAATAACCAAATAAGAAATCAAATGACTCAGTAGCTTAATAGCACGAATTAACCAGAACCAAGAACTCCCATCGATCAAACTGACACTTTAAAAAAATCCGCTAGATTTGCTTCACCGTAGCGGCAGGTATACGGTATTAACCCGATTGGCACTGCTGCAAAATTTCGCAAGTTAAGTGACAAGAGGAAACTTAATAACTTACTCAGAAACGCAGCAAATTGGGAGCCACTCGACAGACCGGCTCCGAAACCCAACACTGGCTCGCCGAACCCACCGACACATATAAATTGTATTTTTATTCAAATCGAGCCTACGTGCCGCGATAAGACCCCTTTAAAACAAATAACTTCTCATTCAGCAGATAACTCCAAAGAAAAATCTACTCTAACCCAACGCAACAAAATTTACAAACAAACTAACCATTATGCATCTTTAAAGGCAGAGGACAAGAAACTTTACAGTTGCAGTAACAGAGTTGTTGTTCCTGAAATCGATGACCCCGAGACAATGTGTTTAGCATACGACAAGGGCAATAAAAACATAAAAGAAACAATGCAAAACGAAACTTTAACAGTAAATACACAAGACTTAAACTTGAATGATTCAAGACCATCTGATAAAACAGTAAATGATGATGTAAACGAAGATGGTATTCCCGAGACACATATAGCGAACGATTTAGAAGTTCATTGGGACACTTTTTCACTTAATTTGTAGCCTTTTCAATCTTGTTGTCCAGACAAGGCAAACCAACAGAAAACTCTGAGGAGATATTTGAAATATGCGAAGCAGATGCATGGATTTGGAGTTGTGCAATGACTGTATGCCTTTAAAAGGGTTCCAAGGATAACCTACCAATAAATAATTGAATACTACGTTTCCTTTTTAATAAAGTTGTTCGCACCGATACCTCTCATTATGAAATGAAGACTCCGAAATGTTAATCACCATATTTACGTGAACCTGTCCCAAGATTTTTGCTTGAAGGAATATTGTGAAACGTTATAAAACCTCTCTGATTAGACTCTCGCCGAAGTAAAAAGATGATATAAACATAAAAATATGATAATCATAATGAAAAAAAAAATGTGAATACTAAACGAGTGCATATATTCGCAATCAAAAGTGCATTTGATCGTAATAACTTCGAAGTCGTAAAAGCCTTCGAGTGTGAGACTATAAAAGTCAATATACCGAAAAATGATTATAACCACATGCACATACACAATATCTGAACGCGTATAGGTCTTTATTCGATAATCGTAAATTAAGGTCCAACTCTGGCTTAACCGAGCGTAAAAACTGAGCGAGAGATTGAGAGTTCATGTTACTCCCAAAAATGAAAAAGGTAAAAGGCTTAAGCGCTTCGATTGTGAAACGAAACCGAGAGTCGGGCAAAGGATCCAAAGAGGCGAGAACATTGAAGTCGAAAGGATGTCTCTCTGAGGAAGTAAATTGATTAATTAACCAAAACAGGATTCTGAGTAGAAAAGTGGGGCAATAAAAGCATCATGATAAGCCGTAACTTTTAAAATCTGTGCTCGAAGATTTATTGCTCTTTTGCTCTGAAATAAATTACAACAGATTCCAATTTACAGCATGTCACTTTGGATATGACATTTTCGGGTCTTGTTTTTTTAATTACCTTTGTCAAATGTATTTGGGAGCTTAATCTTTGGCGGCGTAGGAGTGAGAGAGGGAGCGGAACGGGTTTTAGAAAGGGACGTCGAATGCGCTCGCGCTTGACAAGTGACCGGATTAATGCATTTTAAACGAAGAAGGCTTAATTTTGATCTCGGACCCTTTAATTGAATGACTTTATGTTTGGCTGCTTCGAAAATGAATGTTGGTTATGGCTACTGTACGAAATGTGGAGTTGAGTTTAATGTGTTCAGTAATTGTTGGTTTGATTTGTCGTTTATATTCTTAACGAAGACTTCTTTTACGCGTACAAAAATCATGATTAATCCTGAATGTTCATTGACCCAGTTAAAATATTATACTTTGTCAATATTCACTGTTTCTTCTTTATTTAATTTGGTTTTACTTCTTTGGCAAAAGCAACAATAAAACGTCAATTTAATCTGTTACGACGTCCAGAGTATCAGTTTTATTTATTTTAGATGTATCCATTTTAAAAAGCTTTTTACAACGTAGGCAATTATCCGTCTTTAAAATCTTTGCATCAAATTTTAATACCTTCCTTTGTTACATTAAAGTTAAAAATTAATTTGATGGACATCCTTTTCGTGGTTTTTGTTATCATTAATGTTACATTTTATCGCAATCATATAAAACGAAACCTGAGTACAATATAAAAAATGCTCCAGAATCAATAAGTGACAAAGTAATTGATATCGAAGCGGGACTAAAAAATAAATTATAATTTATAATCTATTTATCACTCCTGTCGGCCCGTTGAGAGCCACCGACTGTTTCGAACTTGAAATGTTGCAAGGTAAATGTATTATTATAAGTAGTTACAGTGCCTTATTAGTTAGTTTTATTTTCTTTGGGACCGTTGTTGTTTTTTTTTACACAAATAACATAATGCCTGTATTTTTCACAGCTACGTTCTTACATTTGTTGAATATGCATGTATACTAATTAATAATAACGATACCATATGACCTTTTGCTATGCAACCGTATTCGTGACACTCTCAACCAGAAAGTAACCGGCAAATTCGACTACATATGCAGCTAGAGCGAGTCACAGTAGACATTGGCGGTCGAATCAGAGTCTGATTTGGTGTCTGAGATTGAGGTACGTTGTCGGCGGGAGTATCAGGGGTCAGAGTCGCTGTCGCCACTATTTTACATATCCTATCTTAATTTATTCAGAACGCAAAATCTTTTCAGTTGGATTATGTCGTCACTACGCAATCGTATTAATCACATAAACAATTACTATTTGTCACATGTCCTTAAAATCTTCGAAGAAGTATTTCTTTACTTACTGATTATGATACCTGTACTTTAAGTATGTGATTGACGACATCCATATCGAAATGTTCAATAGTCTTGCCCGCTGCGCCGGCGCATCTTAGAACATTTTAATAAATACCATCATCTCAATCGCTAATGTCGATAATTTATCCAACCCTTTATTGTGTTCCTACAAATGGACTACTTTATATATATCAACGCCTTTTGTGTTTTCAGTGATTTAAACTTCATTATCACTCTTATTTGTTTCTGTTGTTTTTTATTTCATTCCATCAGTAACAGTTTTTATAGTCCTTTTTTTGAAAAGGCGTTATTTGGAGTAGTGGCGTGATTTTCTTTTTATCTTTGGCTCAATTAACTGTTTGTTGTCGTAAAACGTTTAATATGTGCAACGTATTTCTAAGAACGTGCAAATGTTTTTTCCCGCAATTACTAGATACTTATTAAACTTATTATTGTCCCCAACATTCCACCTTGCTCTGTGAGTTTGAAATGTATTATAGCGAAATGATTGTACTTTAAAAATGCGTCACAAACATACAAAAGACGTCGTTAACCTTGGATGCTACTTTAAGTTATTTAAAACGTAAAAGGCGAATAATAATTGCGTGCTTTAAATCTACAATAATTTCTAAACGATTTCTTTCTACGTGTCGGAGGATGAACGATGAAAAAACGCGTGTGTCGGCGCCGATTGATCGCTTGTATCGGGATTGAGACATCTCCGAACGGGTTCCGGCTCATTGGCGTTGGCTTGGGCGAGTTGGTGCAAGTTAAAAGAGGTTGTGGATTTTAAGATTTTGTAACAGGTCCAGATCTATACAAACATTATATCTATATAAAGTTTTATTTAATTAAGATTAATATACAGGTAAGGTGAAAAAGACAATAGGAGCTTAAACAATAGAAAGTAAAAGTACGATTTTTAAATTATATGAATAAAAAATAAACTTTTTTATTCTCAAAATTTTGCTTATCCTATATATACACGGTACTTTCATCTACATTTCAACGATCGAAATGTAGATGGAAGTTTCGCCAAAACGACTAATATGAGTTAGCTGATGTATACTACAAGGAATTCCTCTCATCTGTCTGCCATTTCCGTTTCCAGATCAGCTAGAACTGAACTGGTAACACTGAGAATCTAGAGGTTAACATAACATTTTATTTTCATGTGAATTATTACACCTACATGCAAATTTTATTAAAATCGGTTAAAGACAAATGGGTAAAATTGAGTGAAGCGGATGAAAAAACGGGATGAATCCGTTTCACGCGGAATGTTTTCTTCACGGGACCATTATCGGTTCGGTTATCGGTTCGGTTATCGGTGCAGAAATGTCAGAGTAATAGCCTCAAACTTCCTGTTTTAAAGTCGATTACAAAATAATCTACGTCTTCGACGCCTGATTTGTCAGCGCAGGACGCCAGCGCATGCTTTGTGTGGGTTTACGATATAATTCCTGAACCCTGGGCGAGACTTCGTCTAAGGAAGTACTGCCGCCTTACTTACTGTTTCTGCCGCCAAGCGGTAATGTGAGCATTGCGACTTAAAACTGAGTGGCACTGCGTTATTACATATACTTTTAGCTACACTGCAACTATTATGGACAGGCGTGTCGCCTACCATCCGTTCGTTCCGTCAGTTGGTACTATAAGAAAAAAAAACAATCCTAGAGTGAGACAGGCTGTTAAAGAGCTTTTAGTTCGCGTATTTGAAGCCTCCGATTGCCAAAAAGCTTTTTACGCCAAAGGAAAACTATATCAACCCAATGGTGAAACAATGTCAGTTGTTTGGGCACGATGAAATCTCGGCTCGTGGAAAAACCTTCAATTGTATTTTCTCTCATACGCATATTTAGAAATATTTACGATTTTAAATGCGATGTAAAGTTTTCTCGTAACTTATTATACAGACCAAACACCATGACCCACGCGTCACGTACACAATAATCGTTCCCAGAAAACTTTGATCTCCGTTTTTTGAATTTCCTGGAGATAATTGCCTTATAGGACGATACCTATTGATTATTTGCTAAGATTGTTATTTGATTGCTTCTATATTGTTTTTCGAAGATATCGAGTAATAGAAGTTTTATTATTATTGTTTTGAATGTTATTGACCTTGTAACACGTGATGTTTTAACGGTTAGGCTTATGTCTTCGGTTATTTTCAGCTTAGGTTTGCCATTTGCATTAAGCGCGGATTTATCGTGAGTAGAACCTGTATTATTATGATGTAAACTACTTTTTAATTACGTATATATATCCCTAACATTAGCAGTAGACCTCCTAGTACAAGAGTTCGTCCAGAGAAGTACCTACCATACTTATTTATGTGTTCAATTTTAAATAAATCCACTGGCAATAATGAATATAAACTACCTTATTACAATAACTAATTCTCAATGTCTCCATTACTCTTGTATTCAATTAAGTATGTAGTTTTTAGCGGTTCATTCGATATTTAGTAGAAATTAAGTCGTTTAAAACTTGTTTTTGTTTCAATCGATTTTGGTTTAGTTGTGGCTCAAGAGTTTGTCTGTGTATCGAATATTCTTGTTCAAGTGATTTATGACATACTTCGTAAATAATTTATGTAACAATTTTTTGAGAGACTATTGTGTGCAGTTCCTGGTATATGCGGCGTATGGTTAGATGATACTTGCAACGAGAACAGATAAATAAATGTAGGCCATACAAATATTTCTCCCGGCCCGGGAATCGACCTGGGACCTCTGCGTGGCAGTCCGGCATAGTAACCGTTCGGCCTCTGAGGCAGTTGCGAATGATTATATTACGTTATGAATGATCTGCCCTCGTTATCAGAAAACGTAATCGACATTTTAGCGAAATTGAGTTATTAACATATCTGGAATCAGCGAAACAAGATCTAAAACCAGGGGTATACGAAGTTTTTTTCTTATTTAGTTTCAGTTTTATTTTTATGCAAATCAGTGTAATTGTTGAAAGTAGGTGACAATATCTTGAAACTTACCAAAATCCAAATGCGATGACAATTAAGGCAGAAATATCTACACACACGGTGGCAGCCATTTTCCATTAGATAGATCATCTGCCATATAGCAGGGTTGTCTACCAAAAAAAAAAAAAACAAATATTGTCACCGCCAGCATTTCACCCTGCACAAATCGACACCACATGTGAATATACCCACGTGTTAAGTTGTTAATTAGTCTTCTCGGAACAGAACGGGACAAGGTTCAATCCGGAACTATATGCAATGATTTATGTTTTCCGTAACACACATTTTTGTTGACAAACCGGGGGTCATTAAAAATTATGACGTTAAATTTTACGAGTGTCGACAGTTTGCCATTTTTGTAATGAATGGTTTATTGCTTTTTGTTTATGGCAAATTTAATTTTTCTACCAATCACGGTGAAATCAATATGGAAGAACAAGTTTATTTCATTTGTTTATGTGCGCATGCTGCATCGTCGATCTCATCATCACTTTCCATCAGGAAACATGGAGGTCAAATGCGCACTCATTTTTAAATAAAAAAAAGTTTTAGCAAGTGGACTTAAATTTGTAGTTACAAAGCGCTTTATTTATTTTTTATTTAATTGAATACACTATAGCTACTCGTACAGACAACAAATCTGTTTTGAAATTGAAGTCAGAAATGATACATAAAAGCACTGACGTACCAACATATTATTATGCAGAATGTGACATTACCAATGGTCGGAAAAAGATGTTCCACATATCGACTGTGCACCGGTACTATCTCAATTTTTCTAAAGATTTCGCTTTTTAATACCATTTTGTACTATTTCATACTCGGCAGCAGAAATTCCATTGTTTTTGTTATGTAATAAAAATATTTAAAAACTACGTATTTTTATTGTATAAACCAAGTTTAAAAACAAGTTTTTTCTTCATCCTGTAAAGTTGTCAAAATTGAAATAGTACCATTTGCCAGTTCACAGTCGATGTATAGATATAGCTGCAAGGAGCGATATAAAGTTGTTAAAACCACCAAATATTAATTAATTACTGTTTCGAATTCCGGATTTCCAGAAATGGATTTACTGCACCGTAAAACAAAACTACTGACCTAGGAAGTCGAAGTTGGATTTTAAAATAATTTAGTACCATTTTCAAAAAATTTATTATAATTTTACAATAAGTAACCAGCATAAAATAGTACTTTCTTGTGGCATACATTTAGTTAATTGCCTAAACCTTTGTAGTATAGTGCGTTAATCACACTTTGAAATACCTTGCAAAAACTCTCCAATGTTTCTTGCGTTGTCCAAGTTCTTTGATTCTTTAAATAAATTTCTTTAAACTACCACACTGGTGCCGTAAATCACAACATGTCACCTCCCCTTACGATTTATTTGCGGCTGTAATGAGAAGAAAGTATACTTCTCCGTAACTGTATTAAAGGATATCCTTGAGGTAAGATTTATGCAGAAGAAACGTATGGCGGAGATGCGACGCGGGCGCTGTCATTAAAAAAAAAGCCGTTACGTACACACGGGCACCGAAGTCGCACCACAGGGGTTTCGAAAATGTATAGGATTTAACATGTCTGGCTGAAGGTTGGGTTGTCTTTCGAATTAGACGGTTAGAGAGCCGAATAGTATTTTTTATACCATCAAGTGACTAGACAAACAAGTCGTGCAACTGATGGTAAGCTACAAGACTGTCTTTAACAGTTTCAGTGCCACTCAGAGCTTTAAATTGCAAAAAACTGAGGGGCACTACCACTACGCCCGTCACCCTGAGACATAAGTTGACAAGTCCCATGTGCCTGTAATTTTACCCGCACCCTTATCCTTCATAACCGGAACACAGTAATGCTGACATTACTGCTTGGCGGCAGAAATAGGTAAGGTGGCAGTACTTCCCTGGACGAACTCTTTACAAATAGCTCTACTGCTACTAAAGGTGGGATCTTCGCCTCCTCCACTCCCATCAATCTCTTCATACGTGTCCGTTTATTTCTGTTACTTTTAACCCGGCCTTTTTTTAAGGACATCCCCAATCATATTGAAATATGTTCGCCGAGTTCTACGCGTCTTACGCTTCCATCCACATTCGCTCTATAATTTGTGCCGGCATTCATTCTTTCTACATGACCAAACCATCGAAGAATCCCTCTCTCTATCCTTGTCAGTATATCATCTTTCATACCACAACTCTCTCTTACTATACTGTTATATAGTAAAGTATATAAAAGAAATACCAGATTTCCGACTTCTTCAGGGTGTGCCAGACGTACCTACAGGATAGGAATGGAACGTCGTGTAGGGAGGCTCCATTCGTGCACCCCAATTTCCAATTTAATGGTTAATTTACAAAAATAATTTCACAACCAATGGAAAATTTTCATTTTCCTCCCTCTCCTCTCTATTGCATTCAAAAGACATCTCTCCTCCCCAACCCTTTCCAAAACTTCTTCATTTGGAAAGAGAATTCCTTTGATTGCAATAGAGAGGAGAAGGGGGAAAGCGTTTGGATATTTGTTTCGTAATGACGAATTTGTGAGAGTGATAATTGAGAGAAGGATAGAAGGGGAAAGAAAAAGAGGAAGACCAAGAATGGCGTATAGTGAACAAATAAGAAAGAAGATCAAAGTGGACAGCTATAAAAAGGTCAAAGAACTGGCCATGAACCGTGAGGGAGTGGAGGAGGCTACACCGACAAGAGTCTGGCTCTTAAATAAGATGATGATACAAGATAGAGTACGCGTCATTGTGATATCCAATGAGCGTTTTTTATACTTACCTTCAAAGTCCACATGATACCTTTGAGATATCTCAAAAACGATGCTTCGAAAGCTCAATTCTTCGAAGTACTATTCTACCGATGCTCGAAATCTCGAAGTTTCGATTGTTTAGTACCGCGGATTAACTCTAACTTTGGCATTAGTACTCAATAAGTTATCGATAGAAATAAATACACAAATCTGAACATTTCTTTCAATACCGGGGTGTCAAAATAAACATGCTAAATTCAAATTAAAAGCAGACCTAGTAAATCAGTAATTGCAATTGTTACACTAATTCAAGCAAGTTGCATTCAAAGCAAAGCACTAAACTCAGACATAAATCTAACCACTAAATAAAACATCCATAATTTCTAACCTCACCTAACCTTCATTCAGAATCGTTAACGTTTTAACAAGGCAACGTCTATTTCTGATAATTTAGGGCCCTTAACGAATAATTAGGGAACCAAAGGGCGTAGGGTTTCACATTTCAAACGATAATTGTTGCTTGTTTTGAGTCTACAGCTGTTGGGTCGACTGTCTTATGTTTTGTTGACTTGCAATCTCAGTATGCTCTCGTGCTTCTCACTAATAAGAACGTCTTGCGTTTGTACGCTATCTAGCGTTTCTTAAACTAAAGTTCCGCTGACCCTCGAAGGTCGGAAGGTATGTCCAGTAACTTAATTAAATAAAAAGCAAATTAGATTTTTTTTAAATGAAGGTACAAACGATATTTTATTTATTTTTATTTTTAAACTCTATTGCTCATAAAATAGTACAAATGGAGGACTTAATGTCATTATACATTCTCTCCCAGTCGACTGGAGAGTTGGGTTCCGAATAATTAACAAGGATACATAACATGACAATTAAAAATAGACAGCATCAAAGTTTTTATATTATTAGACACATAATTTAAACACAATATAAATATATATACAATATGTGACATATAACAAACACATGATTAACTAATTTAACACTAATGGGATCTAGATTGAGACTCCAACATGAAATTGAGGACTAATTGTCCACGGCACCCGCGACAAAGGGTTCCCTAGGGGCTGTGATACCAAGGCACGGGATAACAAAGTTACTTGAACGCCAGCTTCTTCGACGCTTTTTGAATATGAAGGTGACAGAGCGATCCAGATTCGCATCGCCTGAAGAATAAATGAGTTAGAAAACCAGTACTGTGAGTAGGAAGAAAACGAATAAATTTGCTGTATGAGCGAAGACTGCGATTATGGGATGCACTCTAATTATAGTTTGAGCTGGAGTGGTTCGTACATAGATTAGGTTGGCAACCGCTACCATTTGGGCGTTGCGATAATAAAATAAACGCCAAGTCGTTTATATAAATTTTCTTATTTATAGTTGGGTCGAATTGGTGTGAAATAAGTATAAAACTGCTGGCATAACTTTTATTAAAAGCAATTAAGTCTGATCGGCAAATTGGTATGAAGTTGTTGAATTCTTGACTTGAATGATTTTTTGCGTGCCTCAGTCGTGCTATTGGTGATTCGGCTTAAAAATGCTATTGCGAATTGAAACCGACCAATCACACGCCATTAATATCACGAGAAATCTTAAAAAAAAACTCAAACTGACCAACCACTTTTAACGGGACTTTTTTGTGGTTGATGTACATATCGCTGGTGGTAAGCGACATGCCCATATATATATATATAACAATTGCAGTACCACTCAGAGCTTAAAATCACATAGATCTGAGGGGCACTGCTGCTGCGTTCGTCACCCTGAGACACAAATTGATAAGTCCAATGTGTTTGTAATTTCACCAGCACCCTTACCATTTAAAACAGGAGCACAGTAACAATCATTACTGCTTTGCGGCAAAAATGGTATGGTATTTATAAGGTGGCAGTGATTCCCTGGACGAACTTTTTCACAAGAAGCTCTACTGCTACTAACGATAATTGAACATGTGCTACTAATCTTATGCTTTCCTATACATTCAATAATCAAAAGTAATGAAAAAATAAACCTTTGTTATTATTAATTATAACTGATCATTAATAATTCAATTAAATTGCATTAATTATTTCAATTAACACACAACGTATCTTAATAACTCACTGAACATTATTGAACAAGTTATTATTAATTTAATTGCAGCTGAGTATTTGATGCTTTCATATATTTTATTATAGTAAATCATGGCAATAAATACCTTCTGTTGGTTTTCTAATTATTAAAAACAATCTGGTATTAAATAAAACCATTAACCAGTAGTGCTTTAAAACCGCTGATTCGTAGTTCCGAGAAAACCAAAAAAAATACAAACGAGGAACGTTTATGAATAAATCATCAAAGGAGTTGCGAATAAGGCTTTAGAGAGAGAGACGGAAATATATATTTCCATATAAGAGCGAAAGAGACATATGTAAATAGGTTCTCGAGGTGTAATTATGCTGTTAAGAACATAATTTCAGGTTGTTAAGGCGATGGATGCGTCACATTACTTTTGTATCTTTTTTTTTAAATAGTTTCCACGTTGATTAACACATCTTAATATTTTTATGAGGTCTTTGAAACTATGATTTTACGACATGTTGCGTAGTTATATAGGAGTGAATTTAATTATAATAATATGTTTAGTGTATATTCAAATAGGTTTTGATTTGTGTAGGTTTTTATAACACCCTTAACTCTTATAAATATTAGACAGAAAATGAATTAGCACTTTAAAGAACATGTTCAACGATTGGATAGAGACCAGGAGAACTGGCGTTGTGTGTTGACGCAATAGTTTTTACGACACCAAGTGACGGGATGAACTACAAGTTGTGCACCTGGTGGTGAGAGACACGCCTATGCATAACAATTGCAATGCCACACAGAGCTTTAATCGCTAAGATCTGAGCCACTGCGCGCAAGTCCCATGTGCCCGTAATTTACCCAGCACTATAACCCTTCAAAACCGTAACCCCGCATTAAGCCGGGTACTCATTAGCGAGTTATAACTGTAACGTGACAGATACAGTAACGAGGTTCTAGTGTGTACGCTTGAATCAGTCTTCGATCAGATGGCTCATGTCAACCGTACGCGTTCCGCTCGTGGCAAGCTCGCGTACCACGTATACGCTAATTTTTGGTTACATAACATGCAACTGTAGTGGTTAAAGCTCGCTAGTAATGAAATGTGTGTGTGTGTGTAAGAAAAAATGAGTACCCGGCTTTACAGCTTGGCGGCAGAAATAAGTGAGGTGGTAGTACTTCCATGGACGACCTCGTTCACAAGGATCTCCACTACTAAAAAGAATTGCCGTTACACTCACCTCAATTGCTGTTTCGTTAAACAAGATCAGTCAATGTGTAGCTTGATGTACTGCCGGGAAATGAGATAGAAAAATCGGTTTTATATACTTACAAATTGGGTTTAAATGTAAGTTAGTAGCATTACCATTATAATATAATTTATTATCTCCCAAAATAAACACATACATGAGTAAATACTCTAACATACAGCTCTACATGTCGGAGACAGGAGCTCAAATTAATTAAATCCTGTGTTGTGACTAGATAAAAATAGACTGAGAATATTCACCTAAACTTCAAGGAAGTAATAATACACATAGAGTGGAATATACCACCCTCCGAAATCCGGGAATATTGTATTGTATTTTGATTCTATATTTTTGATGTGCTCTCGCAATATTTTACAACGATAGAATATTTAAAAGAAAAGTTTTGAATTCTAATCATTCCGGGAATTGAGAAGGAGGCATTAAACACTGTTTCTTCTAATAATATTCAAAGCTCATTTAACAACAATTAATTTTCATTTTTGGTTTTATTTTCATTTATTTTGTAATTGTTTAAGTACACGTATCCTTTTGTCTTACGTATGATTAAAGGTGAAAGGGTGAACACGGGTTAATCCTAGCATGGACACCAGACTTTCACAAATGAAACTATATTCAATAACATATGAGGATCATAGGTATGTAAGTATAAATTTGTTTTGTGAAAGATAATAAAGATATTTTCAATTTCACTCTACGTGCATTACTCGAAATTTAGATAGATATACTTGCCTATCCGATCTTATTTTATGGCTCTCCTAGCTCCCCCTCTCGAAAAACAACATTCTATAAATAAAACTACGAATATTTAAATACAAAAGTAAATAGAAAAAACCTTTAGCTGTTTACTTAGACAGCAGGTGAATACTTTTAGGTTTTTGCTATTGTTACACATATGAAATGGAACTACTTTTTTGGTCTAAATCGCGTATACTTGTTTTTTCAAACAAACCAACGTCTCGGGTCCTTGGATTAGAGGTCCCATGGTTACGGCAGACTGAGATAGTAAAGTCATCAACCAATAATGCATAAATACCTTCATTTTGAAACAAACCAATTCAAAAAATAAAAAAACGGTTTTAAACTTGAATTACGAGTATATATGGTATATACCTATACACTTCACGTCAGTCATATATAAATATACACTCTATCTAATCAACCAGTCGTTTCAATCCAATTAAATTGCATTCATCTGCCTAAAATTGGTCGATGAATTTTATCGATATACTTTTTTTCTAATTCCTGAGAATCACCTGTTTATAAATCTATTTGTATTTAAAACCTCGTAACATGTGACGTTCCATGAGAAAACGATACATCACCCAATCGCATGTAAGACTTACTTATTTTTAAAATTACCTCACTGCAGTAATCTTAAATTGTCTTTCTAGTAGTACCTATAGCGACGCTATTCAATCAATATTATTATATGTAAGTATGTAATTACTTAATGTTTAATTTAATTCAATGTATCTTTATTTGACTGGTAAATAAAGTATTTCCATGAAGGTCGGGTAGATTTTGACATTTCGTAGCGGCCATGTTGTTAGGGCTGATTTTGTCAAATCTGTGTTTATTTTTCAGTCACTAAAGACAAATCATCATGACAAGTTACAGTGTCGACCAACACGTTCAAATGATGAAAATTTAATATCAAAATGGGTGTTCTAATTTATTTAAAAAAATATTATTTTTTTTTGATAAATTAATGCCTATTAAGGCAGCTTTGCACCAATGCCCGTAGCTGCGCAGTTTAGTGTATGAGAGCAATATTATCAGGTCATTCTCGGACTAGTATTCATAATTTCCGTGGCTAATTTTATTTTTTAAATATTCAAGAATATTATCGAAATAGTGATAAAAATCGAATACTTAAATAATAAAAATAGCTATGGAAATTAGGCAGTTAGCACTAGTCCGAGAATGACCGACCGACGAGCTTCTTGGCACGGTTTTCCATAATCTACACCGGCTAAATGGCACCTTTTCTCGTCTAAAATCACATTTTATGGCCCGCTACCTGCGAGTTACCACCTCTGATGGTGGAATAAAAAGCTTGTTAGTAGTTTTTTTTGCAGACTGAATTCTTTACAGAAATGATGTTCGCACTAAACGGTTTATGACGTTTTATGGTTTGATGAGGCTTCAGTTCTGGTGATTTTAGTTTTTAAAACTATCTAGCTACTTTTGGTTACCGAAATGGTGGTGGTAGTTTGTCTTCTGCCGTCAATGGTCTTGTTAACAAAATAATTATAGTGCGGCTATAAATAATGAATTACGGCTATTTGCCAAGTTTTATTGAAATCGGTTACAGGAAAGTGCGCGAAACCGGATTCATCCCCCAGTTTGCCACCCTTAGAAGTGGAATAGTATTTTCAAATTTAAATGGAACCAACATTGAGGCACACTTTTTTCAACAAAAAAGAATCATCGAAATCGGTTCACAAATTATTTGCGTAACATACACACAAAAAAAGCAACCGAATTGAGTACCTCCTCCTTTTTTTAAAGTTGTTTAAAAATAGTTTCCTTTGTCGGTTCTACGGGGAATTGAAACTTTCTCCATTAGATAAAACATCTAGTACAGTAAATGTGAGTATGTAAATAATTTGCTTGAAGAAATTGGTATACTTAATACATTTTCCGTAATAATAGTATTTTATCGAGTTCTTAGTTTATCGTAACTGTTACACATAGGAAATGAAACTATTTTTCCGGATTTAACTATAATGAAAAACCGGAGGTAACTATAATGAAAAATAGGGTGGTTTGCATCAATATTAGACATAACTGGTTGAAGACTGTACCACCTCAGTCAACCGTGACCATGGGACCTGTAAAGGGCCCGAAACGTTGGTTTGTTTGAAAAAACAAATAGACGCGATTTAAATCCGGAAAAATAGTTTCATTTCCTACGCGGATGTTTGTTTTTTCAAACAAACCAACGTTGTAATAATATTATATATTCCGATTTATGATAAACTTGTAATTTACTATTAATTAGTTGTAATGAACGACATGACGTTGGAATTATCAAAAATACGGTAATACAATTTTAAGTGAATAAATAGAATAGAATAAGCTTTATTGCACTCAAAATAAAAACAGTGACCATACAAGATATAGTGAAAGGTACAATCGGCGGCCTTAACTCTCGACAGCGATCTCTCCCAAGCAACCTTACAAATTACTACGGAGTTTTTTTTCAACTCTCGAGAGAAATAAATATAGGCCAAAAAAAACATTTTTCCCAGCCCGGGAATGGAACCTCTTCGTAACAGTCCAGCATGGTAAACGTTCGGACACGAAAGCAGTTTTTAAGTTTTATAATACCAAGTGACAGGACAAACATGTTATGCATATGGTGGTAAGTGACACGCCTGTCCACAACAGTTGCAGTGCCACTCAGAGCTTCAAATCAAATTAAACTCTCATATGCCTGTAATTTTACCTGCACCTGTACCCTTCCAAAACGGAGCGCAGTAATGCTCACTTTACTGCTTGGCAGCAGCCATAGTAGTGTGGTAATACTTCCCTGGACGAATTCTTTCACAAGGAGCGCTACTGCTTCTAAAAATGGATGAATTCTAGGTGAAGGGCAGTTAATGGTGCACAAAGCAGTTAAACGGTGTAGATTGAATCGAATATTCCTTTAAACAAACTTCATAGAACAAACATACTATTGATTAAGATTTATTGATCCATAATTTAATTAAATTAGGTATTAAGTGTGTAATTTTTTATTCGTCTGATCGCATAACCCTTACCTTATTTAATAAAGCGTTATAGTACGGGCATATTGCTTAATCTCATATTTTTGCCCATTTTTTGTAACTTGCATAAGGAGCTGTCATGTCTAACATGTTAATGTAGTCATACAGGTTGAACTTTGGCTAGCATCTTGGGTATCATGCCCATGGCATTAATTTAACCTTAATTCTGACGCTTTTGCTATAATCTAGTTCTTTGTATCTTTTGTGTGTTTAATGTATTCCTCATAGAAACATTTTACTAGCAGTAAGAGCTTCTTGTAAAAGAGTTCGTCCAGGGAAGTGCTGTCACCTTGCCTATTTCTGCCTCCAAGCAAAAATGTGAACCAACTAAAAACTAAAAAAAAAAAATACACACTATTTTATTGTATTAATCGATAAAGATAAATCTCGCCTATTAAAATAGTGAGTGTTCATTTCCTGCATTATTAGTTGGTTTACAACAATTTAAAATACAACATTAGAGAACTTACAGAGTATATCCGAATATAAAATAATGGAATCTATTTTGGAATATCTCAGCCACAGTTCTGTTGTAACGGTTCAAACCCATTTTGAACAATAAATTAACTACAAATTATGTTTATTCCATTGAATACCATGATGTTTTTATTACCACGATATTTATGTATTTTTAATAAAAATACTTGACTAGTTTGGTGTTATTGTATCCACAAAGATCGAACATAGACAAAGGTAAATTCCTTTCATCTGACTGAGCACGAACAAGCGCTTGTTTCCAGACCGGGGCTAATAGATTGCAAAAACCTGAAGCTGAAGCTCAAGCTGAAGTAGATCTCCTTGTGAAATAATTCGTCCAGGGAAGTACTGCCACCTTACCTATTTCTGCCGCCCCGAGCATTAATGTGAGCATTACAGCACTTCAAATCTTTGCGGTTTGGAGCTCTAAGTGGGCCTGCAGCTGCCACAGATAAGCGTGTCGCTTATCACCAGGCGCACAACTGATTTGTCCCGTCACTTGGTTTCATTAAAAACAAAGTCTCATTTAAAAAAATAGCAATATTAAACATTTGTGAACATTTATAGATATTTAAAAAAAAACGTTCCACAATTTGTTTTCATTTTCACTGCCACATAGAACCGATTAGCTACATTTTAATTACTCCTAATGAAGTTAAAAAAAACTCATGTTCCTTTCTTTTTTAACGGAAACGAGATGGTTCTTCTAAGGTATGACCACCGATTTTGATTGTGACCTATCATTATAGTTCAAGATATTTAGAAAACCAAATGACTAATCGAGTGATACCATGTCTAATGTCGTTCTTTTGTTAACATGTTTGCTGCGAACTATAAGGACCTTTATATTCGCCGCAAAACTCATAACTAAAAGCACCTCATTAGTATGCAGTTACAAAGATACGGCCGAACCCATTGACATTCATATTTTAACGCTAAACGTGACCACTAAACCACTAGACGCCGACGATCCAGATACTAATTTTACGCCCCATCGCCAACGATAAAAATTAATACATCAGACTATCTGAATACACCGCCAAACGAAAATCAACCGTACCGAATCAAGCACCACTCAATATTATAAAGTTACAAAAAATAACATAAAGATAATTTTCGAATAAACTTTTTGCGTGCGGTTACACCAATGTCGTTAAGGTGACCAGTTCACTAATGGAATTCGAAACAGTCCCGACTTATTGGACTTAAATTCGATCGATGATAGATATTTTTTTTTAGTTTCCAAGTTCTCACAGAATGAAGACATAAAATTTTTGGAAGTCTAACTCGTCGGCGCGTCAAAAGAAGACCACATACAATTTCGTTTGGGGTTTTTAGTATTCTTATTTTCTTGTTGGGTGAGGTTGTTCGCCAAATTGGTGGTCGCTGACGCCTTGTGGCCTAACCTATTATTTTTGGCAACAACCGCTTCGAACACCGGAGAAGCGTGATCAACAAATCTAAACCGTTTTGTCCTTTTTTTGCTTTGACCCGCAACGTGTTTGTTTTCGAAGGTATCAGATACGTGATTATTATGGAAATATAAGACCAAATTATCATCGTTATGGCCAGGTATTTTGATTAATTGTGTAAAATTTCTTGGATCACGATCTTTATTATGTTTTTTTCTACTTTTATCATTTTTCGTTCCTGTTCCTAATCCTCTATTGTTAATATTAGCTTTTTTGTTTTGTCCAAGATAGTTCTAAAATCAACAATATAGTTATATTATAATGTTAATTATAGCTTTACTTATTTTTATTTTTAAAATATACAGGTAAGGTAAAAAAGAGAATAAAAGCTTAAACACTAGAAAGTAAAACTAGGGTTTTTAAATTGTGTTAATAAACTGGGTCCCCGTGGCAAGGTGCCCAAGATGCTGGCAACGTTCCCCCTTTGTATTGCTATGCTAATGCGTTGGGCAAGGTAGCTACCTTGGGTTTATCAGACAGTCCATTAATTTGTTGGATAAAATTTTGTACAGATGAAGTGCACTAAGATCCTACGGGCCAAGGTTTATAGCTTTTGAGATGTGGTGCTGCAGAAGAATGGAAGGAACGCTGCTCTAACGTTGTATAGCACGGGTCGTCACATGCGCCATACGTTATAGAATTGAAGCGTTCTCTCATTATTTAAAGATGACATTAAATAGTAGACGTGTTTCTTGTTATGCTTATAAATATAAAGAAATATTAGACAACATGTTGCTCCAATCCCAAAAGTAAGTAACTAAAACACTTGTGGTATAGAAATCGGACACAACGACGGTACTTAGATACCACAAACACCCAGACTCGAGGCAATTTTTAAAGCATTTTTGGATATATATACGTAAATAAGCCCTCTCCCTTTCCCTTTTCTTTTCCTTTTATTTCTTCTGCTAATAAATATATGTGGACCGAGCCCTTCTAATACTATCGTTAAGACTAGGTCAGAGCCTAATAAGTCGCCCATGTTAGGGACCCTAACTATTCTTACGCCTACCTACACTAGAATTAGCGTCCCTTGAATTCGTTTAGTGTAATAAGGGTTTTAATTATATCTCCAAACTGTAGGTACAACTAAAAAGTAAAGTGACAACCCTACGTCGCATTTTTTTTATATACCAAGTGACGGGACGAACAAGTCGTGCGCCTGGTGGTAAGACTAAACGCTTATCCATAACAATTGCCACTCAGAGTTTTAAATCGCAAAGATCTTAGAGGCACTGCGACCACTGCGCCCGTGACCTTGAGACATAAGTTGACAAGTCCCATGTGCCTGTAATGTCACCAGCAACCTTTACCCTTCTAAACCACAACAAAAATACTTCCCTGGACGATCTCTTTCACAAGGAGCTCTACTGCCACCAATGTTATTACAGGCATTGATGCGCCGAACAGGCAGAAGTTGACTTACTTATTTTATTATACTATGCTAATATGTTACGAAAGGTAGCTGCCAACCCTTGGGTCTCAGTCAGTCCATTAATTTGTCGTATTAACTGCTGCCTTCCTACAACAATTTTTATTCAAAATAAATCTTACAACATCCGCTTATGTTATCTTCGTTCTCTATAATTTAATTCAGAATAACGATTTTTATAGCGGCAAGTATAATAAATTCGTTGACAGTGTAATTTACAAGGCACGTAATAAAATCAGACATTGAGTACGAAAACGCAAAATACGACTGCTACATTGTTGGAACGCAAATTTAATTACATCGTTTAGGACTAAATTAGGTGACGACTTACGCGAGTCCTCTTAATGTAAATTGTAACTTTGTGATATAATTTCTTAAAGATGACCGTCAACTTACGTTACGTATTAAAGGGATCCAGGGATGCACCGCCTTATTGCGTTCCGGTTTTGAATGGTAAGGGTGCTGGTGAAATTACAGGCACATGGGACTCTTCAACCTACGTCTCAGGGTGAGGGGCGCACTGGCAGATTAAAAAGCGATTTAAAAGCTCTGAGCGGCACTACGACTGTCATGGACAAGCGTGTCGCTTACCACCAGGCGCTCGACTTTCTCATTCCGTCACTAGGTATCATAAACAAAGATTTTAATAGGTCGTTGTGTATTACAGTTAGAGATCCGAATAGGAAGAGTATATTTACTTGAACTTCCAGGATGTCATGGTGGCTCAACGGCTTATGCCGTGGGCGCTGATTCACGGGTTCGTTGGGAAATGAACTTTTGCCCCTGAGTGAATTCCGTTGTTCTGGTACTCATAGTGCTGGGAATTCTCTAGTATGAACCCAGGCAATTGGAGTGGTTGCTTGGCACATTATTACATGGAGTGGTTAATACATTCCTCTGAAATCCCGGAATTATTGTATAGTATTTTATACTTTGTCTTCTTTTTTTATAATACCCAAGTAAGACGAACAAGTTGTGCGCCTGGTGGTAAGCACACGCCTATCCGTAGCAGTTGCGTTACCACTCAGAGCTTCAACTGCCACTGCGCCCGACACCTTGAAACACCATAAAGAATGCTCATATTACTGCTTTTCGACAGGAATCGGTATGACTGCAGTACTTCCGCGGACAAACTCTTGTTCTAATGTTACTAAAAACCATTGACAACTACTGACAATAAAGAAATGAAGATTTTAAACCCATGCGTACACAGGCGTACTTAATTTTATATGGAAGGGATTATAAGCAATATTAAAAACCATAAACTCCATAAACAGGTTTGCAGCCTCTTAAACATCTCTAAAGAGTGTTAGTCACCTCAGGCGTAGATATTGAGACGTCAACACGACACGTGAGAGAATACAAAGTACCTACTTAATGCTTTGTGCTGGTTGATTAATACACAATAGATAAATGCTCTTGTAATTTAGCCCTCGTTAAGCAAAAATGTCTTCTAACAACATTTACTTAAGATAATAGGACATTGTGTATTGGGCGGTACATAAGAAATTACCAACGAGAGTTTGTTATAAGCCCGAAACCGAAGGCTGAGTGCTTTAATGCCTAGAGTTAGTATTTAAAAAAAAAACAGGTTATCGGCTATTCTTCCATATACAATACGACTCGTACTAAAATGTTATCAAAGGCACAGACACTTGCAGCCACAATGTATTAGATATGAAACAAATAATTTCTAAAATCAATACAGCAGAAGCAGAGGAAAAATTCCTATTCTTCGATTTGAATTTAGAGGGGTTTAAACTTAAAGTTAAAAATAAAATGTTGTATGAGTAACTAGACGATATGTTCAAGCATAGACATTAATCAGAAGCATAAAACGATCAAAAATCACGAAATGACCTCTAATTTTCATGATCGACAACCGTCACTACGGATTTTTTGAATCCCTTTAGTTTTAGAGTTATTCCGCTAAAACGAATTTGGTACTTTTAATGCACAAAATTCAACATCTCCTGTCGCATGTCACGCGAACTTCAGGCATATATTTGTTTCACAAATTTGGGCGGAGCCAATGTCAAAACTTTTTTGGCATGCTCTCTCTTAAACTTAGTAAAATATAGTTTAATTGCAAATGTTTAGTTTTTTTATACTTCAAGTTTACGCCAAATATACGTTCAGATTTTTCGAGCGTAAAAACTTTTTGCCTAATCTTGACGTAAAAAATCCATAGGGCGATAATGTAATAAAAGCCCGTGGGCCTAATTTAGGACATTACGGTCGACTTTCTGTCATGCCAATATTTTCGAGCAAGTGCGATGAAAATAGAGATTCAGTATCCATTATTGGATACTTTTATTAACATTCTTAGTTCGTCTATTGCCACTCAAAAAACATTCTGAATTACCTACTTAGTTATTATCTTAAAACTGAGATTAAAAAAAATTTTTGACTGCCTCCGTGGCCGAACGGTTACCATGCCGTACTGCCATGCAGAGGTCCTGGGTTCGATTCCCAGGCCGGGAGAAATATGTGTATGGCCTATATTTATTTCTCTCGTGAGTTTGGGTGTAATTTGTGGTTGTCTATGTGTGTGTCCATGGCACCCGCGACACAGGGTTTCCCTAGTGCGGGGCTATGTTGAGTGTGTGCGTTATTATTATTATTAAATCTTCATAGTATTAGGCGCATAGGGGCGTTACCCCCGAAGTACAAAATTCCTTTCTTTTTTCCACCATGAATGACTTAATTACGGAACAACTCTCAAAGTCCGTTAACGAAAAGATGCTCCGTTCGAAACTTTATAGGTAAGTTCAAGTCCAGCCGGATCTAAGAGATTTTTCATTAGTTTGTTCGGGCTTTGTATCCGCACTAGTGGAATACTTTCACAAAAAATGTATAAATAAATATCTTTAAAGGAAAACTTATACAAATGCGTTTGTACTTCATTACAAAGATCATGTTCCCACAGGACGATCTTGTTTGCTATGTTAATCATTGCGGGAGCTAACCGCTCGATCATTAGATCGCCGATCGTGAGCCGCATGCGCAGATTGGATCCGTTGATCGAGATTGATCGAATGGATCATCGATTAGGTAATTTCCATTTTTTAATACCACCTCTATTAATCGCCGCTGCAGGTGCCGTCTTTGATGGGTTAGAAAAACATAATGAGACTTGTATTGAGAAGGGGATCAGAAAATTAAAAGCGCGCGAATGACTCGGAGACGAACCAGGAATTGGAATCTTACACACCGCAGTTACTTCTTAATCGTGCAGTGTATTATAGGGATACTTATACACACTTATGAGCAGATTAATTGTTAGTAAAGTCATCAACATTAACCCATTTATACTTCTTACTGCTGGGCATGGATCTCCTGTCAAGCGATGATTTAGTTCATAGTCCGCCACGCTGATTTTACACAATTCCCAAGGGCTGGTGAACCTTCTTCGAAGCAATTATGGTTCAATTATACCGAAGTTACTGATTTACTAAATTATATTTGTCTGTTTGTTGTAGGGCTAGAATATCTAAGTGCTGCAAGGAGTCTACATCCGGAGCTTCATGCTGGAAGTACGTTAGCCAGTCAGGATTTCCAGCTTAGCTTAGAAGGTAAGGAAGAAATGACTTCGTAAACATTTAGTCCAGCTATAATTTATTTTAGTAGCATAGTTGAACCTGATATACTTACCTAAAGAGGTCTGTATTGTGGATTGTATAAAATGTAACATAGTAAGCAGGTTAATCAACTGAACGTCAACTTTTTTAATGCTAAACTAACTAACGTAATGGTTATATTAATTAACTCTTAATTTCTAATTACTGCACCATTAATAATTATACCTTTTTCTATTTACCAAGTTTTATCGGTTACCGGAAAGTACGTGAAACCGAAATCATCCCCTAGTTTGCAACCCTTAGAGGTTATCTTGTTCAAACTTAAATGGGACCTGTTGGTCCCTCAGTATTCTGAGGTCCTCGTTTTCCAACAAAAATCGCATACCAACACAAAAAATACAGTTGAATTGCGAACCTTGTCCTTTTTGAAATCGGTTAAATTCGATTCGTACTATTTTTATTGTGTTATACCTTGTGTCGTAGCACAAAAAGTTGTTTATTATAATTATAATTATATAGTGTATTAAAAAATAACCAGTATTATCTATGTAATGCATCAAACATAATCCTTGAATATACAGAGTGGAACATTCAATTAAAGTAAAGAAGTCAAAGTGCTAAAGGAAAATTGATAACGGATACTGTTTTTTTACATATCTCAGGACGCAATTACTCTTTTGTCGGCCCTTAGAGTTAAGGCCATAAATATATCATATCGTATAAAGTAGGCGGAGTGTATTTTATCCAACAAAACGAACCCTATCAGCAAGCTCATATCGTTAGCAAGTACTTATACAGTCTTTGTTGCCTCTCAAAAGGTATTTCAAGAAACAAGGATGGCAAGTTTAATAGCTTTCCAGTATCGCGTTAAGTTTTACGAGTGTACTTGCAGAGTGAAATAATTCTTGCTACTTTTGTGCTTTTGCGAATTTCATTATTTCACCAAGAACTATATTTACTTTATGGAGTTCTTAGGGTTTCCCAAGTGCTACACATTACAAATGAAACTATTTATTTATTTAATCACTCGTTGCACAGGAAAAAACAACCAAAAGTTACTGCTTATTTCTGACAGAAATTTCTTCCTGCCGAACAGGAGTACAGAACAATAAATGCAGTAGAAGTGGTTTGTTAGCGTCTGACGCGTGCCAACTAAGTTCTCAAAGACCTATCTGAGCTCAGTTCGCCATTTTTGCCTTCTTGGTATGGTTATGTTCTTTCGTGCAAATTCTCTAAAATCATAGAAAAAAAGCCTTATTGTGTTATTTTGGAGTGCAAAAATGATAGCACCAAAAATAGTACCCGTGGTGGTATTTCATAACATCGGACAGTTTTATTTTAATACATTTTCAATATTTTTTTGTTATAAGAAACGAAAGTAAAGCTTACATAAACCACTATAATATGGTCGCTTCTTTTTTGGAGAACTAAATTAAAAACTCCAATTCGTCGTCGTTCACCAATTAACCGCTAGATGGCAGCACATTGATTGAAATTTCAATATAATATCAAAAAGTCGTAACTTGTAATAATAGGTATTGATGGTATTGAACTTTCAACGATTTGTCAACAGGATAAAGTTTAAATTATATTAACAATCCAGAATTTGTTATTTCCTATAACAAGATTTTGTAGTGTTCCAAATTAAGAATGTGTGAGTTTGCGACACCGATTCTGAAGCTTGATTTTGATTGACTCTTCCTAGTCGAGGTGCATAATTGCAATTCACAACTGGCCGATCAGACATTTTAAATCGGAAGAATAGTTGATTTAACTCACAAATTAGCAAGATATAGTAGGAATCAGGTACATCTTCTCGCTCGGAAACCAATCTGATTTCGAGACTCGGGCGGGCTACCCGATCGGATCGATTCCGATTAAAAACAGCCTGCTGGTAGTAATCGAGGCTTAAGGCATTTTCCGTTGTTTTTTGTCTTCTGTGTACAGAAATAAAACAAATAATCTAACCTCCGGTTAAAAAACCCACCTCAATAGTCATTCATCCCTGAGAGGTGGAATATTTTCTTGAAATTTAAATGGGACCACATCTGAGGTACCTTCTTTCCAACAAAAAAAGAATCACCAAATTGGTTCACAAATGGCGTAGTTGTCGCGTATCATACACACAAAAAAAAAACAATCAGACGAATTGAGAACCTCCTCCTTTTTTTGAAGTCGGTTAAAAATATGTAATAAAAAAACAATATCATAAACATGAAATTATTAAAACTATAAATACTTAGATAAATACATATTTTGTACTATAATATCTATAAAATGGATGGAACTGTCGATAAATAGTACATGTTAACTCTCATTTTGAAAATTGCTAAGGATTTACTATCATGAATAGTAATGGGAAGAGCGTTCCAAAGATAAAAACCGGAATTGAAGTATGAAAAAGACAACTGGATAACTTTTACGAATGTAAATCGCGCATTGTTTTTTTTTTTTTCGAATAAACCAACGATCCGGGCTCTTGACACACTCTGATACACTCCTAATTATAACTAACGCATGTCGGGAACTTTCAGATATTGGCACTTAAAAGTTTTTTATCACCTAAGTAGTTACTTGTTATGCAAGGCTGCAGTTGTTATTTGATGCGAGTGCTTGTATTGAAACCTGAACAAGCGAAGGAAGCAGGTTCAAAAATAGATTCATGAGCGTAGCGAGGGTTTCAAGACACGAGACGAAAACAACTTTGCTGCCGAACGAAACACACAACTTTTCACCTCACTATAGCGAGGAAAACAGTTGAACTATAACAAATCAGTTTTAATAAACAAAATTAGTTATTTTTATTACATTGTCAATTTAATGTCAACCATAGTAAGAATAAATGTACCAATGAATTTTCATCGCATAAATAATGTACGACAAAATCGCGTAGCTGAACGTGTTATTATGTTTTAAAGTTAGGTACATCATTTCTCTGATCCTAAACATGTTAATAACTCAGTTTCACTAAAATGTCGATTGCGTTAGTTATGATTAGGACGTCTTTATGTCCTGTGGTCACGGCTAATGATGTCATCAACCAGTTATGTCTAATATTATTGGAAATCATTCTATTCAGGAACTATAGTTACAAAAATTATTAATTTTGGTACCTTATTTAAAAAAACATATTCTATTTCACTCTACATACTTATTTAGTAACAGTAGAGCTTGTTATGATAATTAACACAAAGATCAAACACTCAGAAAAAATCCCTTCGATCCGGCCAAATTCGAACCGACGTCTTCTAGCATACCGTGCCAGGCTAAAAAGTCGTTGAAAAAACCAAATACAAAGAGACGACAACAAGGACATAGAAAAATTCTTGAGGTCCGCTGGTTCGTTCCGTGGCTAAGTTGGTATAGCGTCTGGCACGGTATGCTAGAAGACGTTGGTTCGAATCCGTCCGGATCGAGGGAATTATTTCTGAGTGTTCGATCTTTGTATTAATAATTATAACAAACTAGTGGAGTAATTTCACATAGAAAATGATTGAACATCAAATTCAATAAACATTTAAACAGTAGAGCTCTTTGTGAAAGAATCCGCCTAGAAGTACTGTCACCTAATTAATTTTGCCGCCAAGCAGTAGTGTGTCACTAAACCATAGCTCTGAAACATGTATTTTGTAACTTCATAATTGGTATTCATGACTATACTATGTATTAACATTTTATGGACACCTTATAACCATCTTTACATGCTTCAATCTATTCCCAAGATTTGTAATATAAAAAACTTAGAGAAACTGCAATAATGTGAGCATTTTTGCGTTCCGGCTTTGAAGGGAAAGGGTGCTGGTGAAATTACGGGCATATGAGACTTGTCCACTTACGGCTCGGAGTGACAGGCGCAGTAGCAGTGTCGCTTAACACCAGTCGCACGACTTGTTCGCCCTGTCACGTGGTATCATAGAAAAAACATTATTAATTTACAACTTTGTCAAATCCTTTTACCATGGTGGCAAGCACTATATTGTATATGATCGACATGATAAGAAGAAGAAAAAAATATTTACTTAAATATTTTGATTAATATGATCTCAAATTGATCTCACCGGACATTGAACCCTCCTTATTCAGAGCCCACAATACAAACCGCCGCTAATGTCGACAAATATAATAATCTATATCAACATAAATAAGTACCACTGTTGAGCACGGTTCTGCTAATGAAAAGAATTGAAGCAAATACTTATTTTTGTATTTTATAATATCAAGTGGCGGGACGAACCAGTCATGCGCCTGTTGGTAAGCTACACGCCTGTCCATAACAGTTGCAACGCCACTTAGAGCTTTAAATCGCAAAGATTTAAGGGGCACTGCCACTGCGCCTGTCACCCTGAGACATAAATTGACAAGTCCCATTTGCCTATAATTTCACCAGCACACTTGCCCTTCAAAATCGGAACACAGTAATGATGACATCACTGTTTGGCGGCAGAAATAGGTAAGGTGGCAGTACTTCCCTGGACGAACGCTTTCACAAGGAGCTCTACAGCTACTAAAATAAAATACTTTCTTGTCATACAATGTTCTCAATTTCTTATCACGAAAAATAAAATATTTTCAGGTTCAAGGATAGCATCACCAACTCGTCTCAGGCTATCAGGAGGAGCCATTGGTGCTTCAGTGAATAGAAAGCGAGCAGTTTCTTGGAGTCCATATTCCGCGGAATCGCTAGACTTGGCTGCAGTGATCAGAGCATCTCCAGCTAGTCTTGCTGTTAGGGCTCCTTCAGCTGCTTCCACTGGAAGCTATGGACATCTTAGTGCTGGTAAGTTAATAAAAGTTACTAATATAACTATAGCACAATGTAGTTCTGGGGTACAGTTGAACCGCTGCATATTGGTGGTTGGATTGCGAAGTTGTCGTAGAATGCAACGAAAGAAATACAAGAGACTTGCAGGTTAGATAATAAGTACACCAAGCTGTCTTAATTGATTGAACAACACTAAATTTTTGATTTTAAATTTAAAGGGAATTTAAATAAAATAATAAGTGCGCATTTGACTTCCATTTTCGATATATTCTTTACCTGATGAGGTCGACGATGTGCCGAGTTTTAGCATTCAAGGAATTAGTCTGCATGTAGGGAATTGGGGGGCTAAGTGTTCGCCGTATTACTTCATAGAACTTCAATATTCAATATGTTTATTTGCATTCCACATTGGTATACAAGGTACCATAGTACAAAGAACAGAACATGGACCCTCTTGGGCACAACGAAGTAGAAGGGAAGAGAGTAATTAGGCTGTTTTCAAATTTACATTTTTGCTAAAAGATTCCAATCAGGAAAACATTTATTTATTAATAAGTCTTTAGTTTAGTTTAAAAAAAAAATCTATCATTGGTTTCGTTTTTCAATACATTAGGCGGTTTGTTATAATTTTTTATGGACATGACATTTGGGCTATCCGAATGTAGAGTTAATCTGTCTCTTTAGGTTTGAATATTCTCATAATACTGTTACCACGCATTAAGCTGGTCAAAAAAGGTTTACGTCCATGTAACAAGAGCAATAATATCTTTTTATTTTCAGGAGCAATATCACCAGCGCTTTCTCTCTCCCACGCATCACTAGCCCAGCAGCTGTTGGCGCGTGGTGCTGGGGTGGGAGGTAGCGCAGTACTCGCAGGTGGAGTACTGTTGGATCCTGCGCACCAGCAGGCTGCGGCTGCAGCTGCGCATCATGCCGCGCATGCGCATCTGGTTGCTGGTATTCATAGGTGAGCATTGCAGTATCTTGTTGAAGTGAATTTATGTAAACAAGGAAAATATTATAACTGAAATGTATTACAATGGATGACGATGATGTGGATGGAGAATGTGACTGTAACCTACTCTTCTTTAAGGCGAGTTATTTCAACGCGAGCCTAGGTTTTAGGAGGTGAGGTGTGAAGGTCGGAAGGAAGACCCGCAATCCACGCGCTGTATATTAATCCGAATAAAATAAAGAACAGGCGGAGAAAATTTGACATAGATCCGTCGACAAGCGCCCGATGGCGACTGACGAGGCAACGAGCGGCGCGGCGTGTACCGCTGGGAAAATTTCAAATTTTGGGATTAATCTGAAATTAATAACTATATAGCTTCAGTTGAAAACCAAAATTTAGCAGGTTCTCTGTAGTACTTCAAGAGAAATATCTCCACATAAAAATTATGTACAAAGTTAGTTATTTTATTCTTAAATAATTAGTTGTTGACTTTCATTTTATCATATTTTCAGGATGTTATATGATCGGGTAAAGTATATCCTATCGTGTAACGAATTAGCACATTCTTTAGACAATATCCGTAGGTATATGCATTGACTTACAAATAAATGGACGACGGGTCTAATACAAAAACCAAGAAAAAATGTCCCAAGTCAACCTATTTAAACGTAGTGACATATAAAGGAATATGACAAAGCAAAAACGTTGAATTTAAATTGTAATGTCATCGCAGTACAGTCTTATTTTGCTTGCTTCGCTGTCAGTCGAACAAACGCAGACTAAAGCGTGAATGACGCTCTGTATACGATTTTAACGCCCTATAAGTTCGGACACTTTTTAGCGCGGACCCGACGTCCATATAATTGCAAGTCAATGGGTATATGGTATATTTTTTGTAAGACCATTATTAAATAGTAAATACCTAAAAGATTTGATATAGCAAAACAGTTATTCTCGCTTCTCCTCCTGTAGTCACAGGATGAGAAGCGGGAAAAACTGTCTGACTGCCTTAAGCCAATTTCTTAAGTTAGAATTCTATTTTAATTCTAATTTTCATTTTTCAGATCACACATATCCTCACCGACGCAACTTCTAATGGGTGGACCAGTGGACGTCAGGCCAGGCCTTGGGCTAGATGGAACACCACCTTCGCATTTGCAGCAGCCTCCTCAGCATCCTGAAGTCACTAGTATCATGGAAGCTGATAGGTAAAATCCTTTTTAGATCGATCCATAAAATTTACTATTTGCCGAAATTAAAAATTCATCTGTAATTAGAAAACTTGTTTTTATTTTTAATAAACATTACCAAACGTGATCACTTTTTTCGATCTCAGGACAAAAAGATTATGACCCCAATAAAATGAATTAATAAGGGTTTTTTTGTATTGTCCCACAGCGCATCAACAGCGTTAACCCAGCGAAAATCACCACAAAGTCTGATGTCAAGAGATCACCACAGCAACAAGCCCTTGTCTGCCGCAGCTGAGAGCACCGTTCACGATGGCCTGGATTCGAAGGACGAGCCGGGAGACTTTATTGAGACCAATTGTCACTGGGTAAATCTTGTTAAGAACTCTTTTCTGCGTTATTTAAAAAGGTCATGGTCTAACCGTAAACGGAGATTATTAGATATGACCAGGGGAAGTTTGAGAAGAACAAGGAGAAGCTTTTGGTGATAATTTCCACCAGGCACATGGGACTTGTAAACTTAAGTCTCAGAGTGAGGGGCGCATTGGCAGTACCCCTTAGATCTTTACGATTTAAAGCTCTGAGTGGTACTGCTAACTGGTATGGACAGGCGTGTCGCTTAAAAAAAGATTTAAAAAGACCATGGTCTAATCGTAAACGGAGACTATTAAATATGACCAGGGGAAGTTTTAGATCTTTAATTATTTTTTATGTCTCTACATCTTCACTAAAACATAAATCCGAGCTTAAACTAAAATTACAATTGAGATATAACCAAAATTGCCTGATTCTATCTTTGCTATGATTTCTATTTTCCGTTGCATTATATTTTAATGCTAAAGTGGGACTCCAGAATCTAGGCGAATCCCAAGTTGGCTCACATGGTTATGGAGGTAAGAATCACAGGGGTCAGATGCTGGTCAACTCCCTCGAAAAGGAGCGGCTCTTCCTGACGAACTCATTCTTTCGGAAGAAGCTCCAAAGGAGGTGGACGTGGCAAAGCCCCGATAATGTGACTAAAAATGAGATAGACTTCATCATGGCGGACAAAAAGCACATATTCAGAGACGTTTCCGTGATCAGCAGGTTTAATACTGGATCTGATCAACGACTTGTACGAGGTTCTCTGAATATCGATCTCAAGCTTGAAAGAAGTCGCTTGGTGAGGTCCACGCTCCGACCTAATCCACTCCAAACCATGGAGGGCTCAGAGAAGTTCCAGAAACTCTACAAGGCTACAATGACGAGGAACTCTACGGCTCATGACAAAAAGACGAGAAGTAACTTAGGACACTTCGTCAGAGCGGTAAGATCTAAATAAGCATATTGCGAAGATGGTACGGCGTGACCTTCGGACTTCTAATACTCGCCTCATTGAGGAGACGATAGAACGAAACCGTAGGATCCAAAGTATTCACTCAGCTGCTTGGAAGGAGCCACCTGACGAAGCTCATAACACAGAATGCTCGAATTGTAACGTCAAAGCCGGCGATTCCCGCCGAGATTGAACACTTCTACGGCCAGCTGTACGCTGCACATGCTCCTCGTGACCAACGCGACAACCATGAGCCCAGAGTTACCCTCATAGGCCACTACTCTGACGAATTGCCAGAAATCAACCAAGACGAGATCGTATTGGCTCTAAAATAGCTCCGAAACGGAAAAGTCCCAGGTGAAGACGGAGTTACTACAGAGCTTCTGAAGTCTGGAGGAGTCCCTGTTATAAAAGAACTTCGGAAGCTCTTTAACTTTGTTATCTACTGTGAATTCCTCAGGCGTGGAACATAAGATAGTATAGTTCTCTTCTTTAAAACGGGAGATAAATGTCTACTTAAAAACTACAGGCCCATCTCTTTCCTGAGCCACGTCTACAAGCTGTTTTCTAGAGTCATTACGAATCGTCTTGCCGGAAGATTCGACGAGTTTCAGCCACTGGAGCAGCCTGGGTTTAGACAGGGATACGGCATTATAGATCACATACACACAATGAGGCTGATTATACAGAAGAGTATAAACAGCCCCTATGTCTAGCCTTTGTGGACTATGAGAATGCGTTCGATTCCGTCGAGACCTGGGCTGTCTTGGAATCCTTACAGCGATGCCAAGTGGACTTTCTTATCCAGCAATCTTAGCCCATCTAATTACGCAGAGGAGTTCGACAGGGGGATGTCATATCCCCGAAACTGTTTACAGCCGCATTGCAAGACATGTTTAAGACGCTGGGCTGGAAAAGGATGGACATAAAAATAAACGGCGAATACATCTCACACTTGCGATTCGCAGATGACATAGTCCTAATGGCGGAATAGCTGGAGGAGCTACAACAAATGCTGGACAGCAGAGCATCCGCCTCGCAACGGATTGGTCTCTTATGTGGTCACTTGGATAAAACGAAAGTCATGGTCAATGATCATATTGTCCCAAGACCAATCGTAGCAAATGGCCACCTTCTTGAAGTTGTTTTGGAATACATTTTTTTAATACATTTTCCAAATACATTGTTACCTTGGGCAGATTTTGCGATTGGGTCGAAACTACTTCGAAAGGGAAGCCAAGAGGAGGATTCAGCTTGGCTGCGCAGTGTTTGGTAAATACGTCGAGTCTTCTCGTCACCCATACCGCAAAGTTTGAAAACAAAGGTTTTTAATCAGTGCGTTCTACCTTTTATGACGTACGGAGCCGAGACGATACGGTTAGTTCATCAGTTGAAAGTTGCTCAGCGACCTATGGAACGAGTCACGCTCGGAGATTCTTTGAAGGACAGGACACGGAACGAGGTTATCTGACAAAGAACTAAGATCGTCGACATAGCTGGTAGAATAAGCAAGCTGAAGTGACAGTGGGCTGGCCATATCCGTCGAAGAACCGAATACCGATGAGGGAAGCGCGTTCTTGAGTGGAGAAAACGTAGTGTAGGACACCCTATGGCCAGATGGAGTGACGATTTGCGAAGAGCTGCTGGCAGTCGATGGATGCATCGAGATGCCTATGCATTTACCAGACGAACAAGTCATGTACCTGATGGTAAACGACACGCCAGAGATAAGAGTGTCATTCATAGCTTTAAAAAGCAAAAATAATTAACCCTGAAACGTAGTGTGGATAAGTCCTGTTATTTCACCAGCGCTATTACTTTTCAAAACCGGGACGCAGTTGTGTTCAAATTATTGCTTGGCGGCAGAAATAGGCAAAGGGGAAATGTTTCCTTAGATGAACTCTTTCATTAGGAGCTCTTTTATTTGGGAAATGAAACTATTTTTCCAGATTTAAATCGCGTATATTTGTTTTTTCAAACAAGTCTGCAGTCTGTGAGCATGTCATGGATAAACCTACACATTCAACGAAGTTTGACAAACCCCAGGTCCTTGCAAAAGAAGTCCGTTATCTACCCAGGATGCTGCGAGAGGCCATTGAAATTAAAAAACATCCTAATTTCAACAAGGAAGATGGTTTCTCCATACCAGCAGTTTGGGATCCAGTATTTCCTCTGATGAAAAATCCCAAACAAACATAAGACTGCAGTACTAATTAATATGTTTTAGTTCATTCTAATTTCTATTATTAATTAATAATAAATTGAACTTAACGAAAAATTCATTCAATAAAATAATTTGTAAAACTTAATGTAGAGTAAATTGGAATGTTTTCTTCGTAAAATTAAAAATAAGGCATTTAATTAATAACTATTGTAACTGTAGTGAAAAAATAGGGTGGTTTACATTAATATTAGACATAATTGGTTGAAGACTTTACCACCTCAGTCAACCGTAACCATGGGACCTGTAAAGGGCCCGAAACGTCGGTTTGTTTGAAAAACCAAATATACGCGATTTAAATCCGGAAAAATCCTTTAATTTCCTATGTGTAACAATCGCGAAAACCTAAGAACTCTATAGTTCTATTATTATTAAAATCTTGGATAAAAATCCTTTCCTATTTTACCCAAAATTTTTCTTCCAGGTGGACTGCAAGCTTGAATTTCCAACACAAGATGACCTGGTAAAACACATAAACACGGACCACATCCACGCGAGCAAAAAAGCTTTCGTCTGCCGCTGGGTCGGCTGCTCTCGTGATGAAAAACCTTTCAAAGCTCAGTATATGCTGGTTGTTCACATGAGGAGACATACTGGGGAGAAACCTCATAAATGTACTGTAAGTACCATCATCAGTTAAGACATGATATGTAACGTTACTTATAAGTAGGTTTACTAGGTATCGGCTGCGAAGAGAAGGTTATTCAAAAATCTCTCGCTAGATGTCACTAGCGGCGACGAATGCCGAAAATTCAGTACAACGATCTATAACAAAAACACATAGGAGAATTTCGACCGCTCGATAACTGGACCCGTAGCTAGAGGAATGCTACGGTGCAGCATGGACGTGGATTCAAGTCCCACCGGGTCGACGAAAATTTTTCTGTGTGTTCGATCTTTGAATTCATAATCATAAGAAAACTAGTGGAGTTGTTTCACAAAAAAATCTCCATAAATAAGTAGATTTACAATTAATCTTTTTTTTTTAGTTTGAAGGCTGCTGCAAAGCGTATTCTCGTCTAGAGAACCTGAAAACCCATCTCCGCAGTCATACAGGGGAAAAGCCGTACACTTGTGAAGTTCCTGGCTGCGCTAAGGCTTTCTCCAACGCTAGTGATCGAGCTAAACATCAGAATAGGACTCATAGTAACGAAGTAAGTTGTTTAATATTTTATTTACCTACTGTCTCAGGACAGAAAAGAATTATTAAATAACATAAAGATAAAATTAAATATCTATCTAGACAACCTAATGGTCCATAGATCGTTGGTAAATAAAAGCCTTAATAACTATGTTAGTATAATAATAACAATTAAAAGTATAACATCAGCGGCTCGGTCACCGAGATGCACGTGTGTCGTTTAGCTTATTGAACCTATCTAGGAGACTTCCTCTCTTTCTGCGCATTAATAAAACAGATTTGGGAAGGTTTCTTTTTCATATTTAAGGGCGCGACGACAAAAGCCATTCAACAATAAATAAAATGTTACGACATAATGGTAATTCGCCCTTAAATATATTAAACATAATGCGGAAAAAGAGAGGAAGTCTGCTAGAGTGCAGTGGAAGCAACAGCTTCCAGGCTGGTTCCATATCTCGACTGTCTATCGTGACAGGTTACCTATCAGTAGTCAGAAATGACATTTTCCAGAAATAACGTTTGGTCATTTTGTTAGGAAAATGTTTTTTTCTTTTAAACCTAACTTAACCGAACCTAACTCGTGTCTTTACGATAAACAAAACAGTCAACATATCCTGAAAGAACAACTGTTTCGTTATTTTTCGGTTATCGGTGTAATGAAAATTCCAACAAACGTTATTTCGGACAAAAAATTTTCGACTTTGTGATAGGTTACCCCGTTCAGCGCCCTAATCTTGAGTTTCGATACTATTCTGATAGTGATGCAGTGTCTGCATTAACTTTTTAAAGAACTTCGTCTCCAGCCTCTCGTTCGAAAACTGTCGTGACGTATTAGATGCCTGCAACAATTAGTGTTATCATAATGAAGCCTCGTACAGCGTACCCAAGTTCTTGTAAATCGTACAGACAATCCTTACTATAATTTAATTTCTAGTAATATAAATATATATCTGTTCATTCTTTTAGAAACCCTACGTATGTAAAGCTCCTGGCTGCACAAAAAGGTATACAGATCCGTCGTCACTTCGGAAACATGTAAAAACTGTTCATGGTGCTGAGTTTTATGCCAGTAAGAAACACAAAGGTAAGTTTTGGCAATTCGTAATAGATCCTAGTTTCACTTAGTTTGACTTCTTCTTACCTCAAGAAATTGTCATTTCTTGTAGTTCCATTTAATTACATACCATCAATGTTTATATTTCAGGATGCAGTCGTGGAGACGACTCAGCAGAGTCTGGAGGTGGTGGGGCTGGATCCTCACCGCGCTCTGAAGAAGGAGGAGTACCTTTGGGCGTCCGAGGCCATACATCATCTGCATCTGTCAAAAGCGAGAGCCCTGCTTCTCCTATTCCTCATGGACTTCATACACCAGCACATCAGGTAAGGATCACAAACTATTAGACAATTTGAATTTATCTTTTCAGTGGATAGTTTGAGACGGTAAAAAAGTAAATTATTTATTTTAACTTTTATATTTTAAAATGTGACTAAGTATTTGATGTATACAGGAATAAAATTTAATGTATGGGGTGTTTAACGTTAAAATTTTGGATATTTCTAATTTCATTTAAAAATGTTATTAATATCGTCTTACTCATTACTAATGAGAAGTTAACGTACTTTCATATTAGTTTTTTAATACCCTTTATATTAAATTTAACAATTGTGTCTGGGCACACTTAACGATTACAGCCTGTAGGTATACACAGCTGTAAGTATTACATATTTCGACTCATCCGTGGAACAAAGATCTATGTGCAAGACTACTTTTTCTCAGGACATAGTACATTTCGTTCGTTCTTCTTCACTGTGGATGTCAGATCGACTGTCGCTCGATTTTATATTTCCAAAATGAAATAAGATATATAAATTTTCAAAACATCTTTACGTAGGCCTTAGTTTGAATAAGAAAATTATTCTCGTAACGTACCTACTTATTCTCTTTTCGCTATATAATCACATCGGACTCTGTTCTTCGGATGAGTCGATTTGCTTGTTGTGTATGGCATTTTGCGACTCCTAATTTTAAAATCTGGACCACATTTTCGTTAGAGCAATTTTTAAACAGATGACAGCTTATGTGAAGAGTATAATTACGTTGTTAATGAGGGGAATTTGTAAACCTTATTTTCAGCTGTCAGCTCAATGTGGTGGTGAGCTGGACTTCGGAGGTTCTGGACTTGGTGGATTCAGTGACGAGAACGGTGCACCCTATTTCAGATTAGATGGAGAGGTTTGTACCTTTTATAACTTGACCTTCCTAACCTACAAATCTTCCTGGGTGCTAAATACATGAAATACATAAATGATTTTTATCAATAACCAAAGAAGTGACACGCGCTCGGTGGTTAGCGACACGCGTATCCATAACAGTTACAGTACCATTTAAATCTTTAACTCACAAAGATCTAAGGAGCAGTGGCACTGTACCTCTAGTTTCACCAGCACTCTTACCCTTTAAAATCGAAACACAGAAATGTTCATATTACTGATTGGCGACAGAAATAGGTAAGATAGCAATACAGTCCTGGACGACCTCTTTCACGAGGAGCTTTACTGTACTCACCTTATACTTTATTTACAGGTGGAACAAGAAGTTGTAGGTGAAGTAGGCCAATTGCCTTTAATGCTCCGAGCTATGGTGGCCATTGGAGAACCTCGTGCTCATCATCACACGCCTCGGTTCGGTAACAAGATGGGCGTTGGCAGACTCATGCCGCCGCCGCATGCTGCTGATATGGGTGGAGGTAAGAAGTCTCATAAACCATTCTGTCCTCCTTATCATAACTAATTTAATGGACATTTTTTTCCGAAATCAAGGTACTCACATAGTTGGGATCAGCGAAACAAGATCTACAACCCCTTTTTATTCGATTTTTTATATCCTATTTAGTTTCAGTTTTATTGTTACATGTAAAATCAGGGTAAATTTTTTTAAAGAAAAAAATACTTTAAGTGCCATCATCTCGAAAGTTACCAAAATACAAATGCGTTAGTTATGGCAATGCTACCCATTGGAAGCGTGTTCGGAAATAGTACTCATTGGTGGTGACCACATTACACAGAATGTCCTTTACGAATGATTTTTAGAGAACTTTGCCCGGATCTTATTAAATAGTGTTAAAGCTTTTTCATCTAGAGCGATGCCACACGTGCGTTGCGTCAGCGTTGCTTCATCGCAACGCTATAATTTCAATGCACCGAGTGCCACACAAACGGCGCGGTGCCGCAACGTAACGCCGCTTATCATTGCACCGCAACTCCTGGCCCCTTGTCCGATGCGCACGCCTTGCGACGTTGCAACGCAACGGGAGCGCCCGTGTGGCATGTTATTACAATTTATATGCAGCACAACGGAGCATCGCCGCTCAGGCGCCGCAAGGCATCGTGTGGCATAGCTCTAAATATACGTAGTATAGTGGTTTAAATGTGGTATTTTCTCTGTTTAGTTTTAGGTACATTTGTGTTGTATTGTCCTACTAAATTTAGAACGTGAGAAAAAGGTACTTAATAAATTACTAACACTATTATGGATCATAAATGGTTTGAAATAAATGATTCTCTTTACCAAGGTTATATAAGAGGTGCTCCTGCTCTCTGGACTCAGGACTCTGGACTCAGGACTGCTCCTGTTATGACAGTAATTGAAAGAAAAACATTTGTCCATCAGTATCCGATGATCCTATTGTTTTCAGGAGGTGGAATTGCAGGTCGAACTGAGCTAGGCAGCACGAGTGTAGCAGTTGAAATAAAAACTGGTCTTCCTAACACAAGAAGGGATTCAGGAATTTCTTCCGGTAGTAGTCTCTATAGTGCTAGGTACGTACAATACATTTTTTTAATGTAAAATAGACTCTAATGCTTATGATGACGTTTGCGATGATTTGGCCGACGATGTTAGACGTTAAATCATTAGGATTTACTAAATGAACTGGTTTCATGCTACAATTTTGGAATTAATGAACGTTGGTCTTTTTTTATAATATCAAGGGTCGGGACGAACATGTCGTGCGCCTGATTGTAGGTTACACGCCTGTTCATAACAGTTGCCGTACCACTGAGAGCTTTAAATCGCAAAGATCTTAGAGGCACTGCCACTGTGCCCGTTAGCCTGAGACATAAGTTGACAAGTTCCATGTGGCTGTAACCCTTACCCTTCAAAACTAGAACACAGTAATGCTCACATGACTGCTTGGCGGCAGAAACAGGTATGATGGCAGTACTTCCTCGACGAACTCTTTCACAAGCTGCTACGTTAACTTGGTCTACTTAATTGATTTCACACTTTTGAATGTGACATGACAAAAGTCTCGTCACATTTTATGATAACTCGTGTGATAATTAATGAATGATGATTAATGCCTTTGTGCACATAATAATAGAAATAATGGACCACACAACCATACAATACTTACTTGGCCTTAAAGTGACGAATTTCCTGTACTATGTGTGTGATCACATACATTGTTCGGTGGTTATTGTTCGTAGTAGGTTCGTTACCAACTGCCTACCGATAGATAGATAGATAAAATCTTTATTCACCACCATGACAAATACATACACAGACACATGATACAGACATTAACTTAGACGTAAGACAGTAATATCTTCTACAAATATCTCTCTTGGAAGCCATGGCAATAAAAAGACGCAGACTCAGCATAAATGACGCGACTGTCCGCGGCGCTGGTATTCTGCCTGGACCCTATAGGGACATGCCACTCGTAGAAACCCAAAACAAAACAATGTAATTCAATTCCAATTCTAACCAATTTGATTCAATCTAATTTCAATTCAATTTAACTCAATTCAATCCAATTTAATTTCATCCAATTTATTTATTTTTTCTCAAACACCTTAGCCACTCATATTTCCAATTTTTGCATATTTAAAAGACACTCTTGCAGCTTCTGCTTGAACATTCTTTTTGATACACTTAATCAGGGAAAGATTTGCCACCATATCACCACCTATATACTTTTAACGGTTACAAAAGCTGCTGCTGGACTGTACGCAGAGTTTTATTAGCAGTAAAGCGCCTTATGAAACAGTTCGTCCAGAGAACTTTGCCACCATACCTATTGCTGCCGTCAAGCAGTAACGTGAGCATTACTGCCTTCCGGTTTGGGAACGGTAAAGGTGCTGGTGAAATTACAGGCACATGGCACTTGTTAACTTATGTCTCAAGATGACGAGCGCAGTGGCAGGGACCGTAAGATCTTTTGCAATTTAAAGCTCTGATTGGCACTGCAACTGTTATGGGTAGGCGTGTCGCTTACCACCAGGCGCACAATTTGTTCGTCCCGTCATTTGGTATTGTTAAAAAGAATACCGGGTTCGATTCCCGGGCTGGGAGAAATATTTGTATGGCTTACATTTATTTCTCTCGTGAGTTTGGATGTAATTTCTGTTTGTCTATGTGTGTGTCCATGGCACCAGCCATACAGGGTTTCCCTAGTGCGGGGTTGTGAGTGAGTGCGTTATTATTATTATTATTTTCTTTGGAAACTACAGTACATATATGGAACAAGGTAGCCCTATAAGTAACGGAATTCACTCCGTGGCATTATCTAGAACACTCAGACCAGAATCAATCAAGAAAAGTTAATTTTCCAAATTGGTTGTACTCATCATTTTCCTCATCCAAAGTTGTCTCCGTACAGTACAGTTTGTCTACCCAAGTGTTGGTCTTAAATTTAAATATTAACTGCTATACATTGACGTTAGTAGATCAATGCCGCCGTATTTTAATTTTCAATCATCTATTTCATTAAATGAATACAAAGAAAAAATCCTTCGATCAGACGACTCGAACGAGTGTCTGTTACCTCAACGTGGCTACTGCCAACTGAGCTTTCCTCTACGTGCTTGTTGCGGATCTTTGCATATATTAACAACCATTTTTGTTGTCTATCAGGTCCTCGGATATATCCCGCAAGAGCAGTCAAGCTTCAGTAGTGTCGGGCGCAGTGGCGACAACTACTGGAGTCGCCGGGCAGCCAAGACTAGTCTCACAGCATACCAACGTCTACGACCAGTTGTCGCCTGATAGTAGTCGAAGGTATAACTACTGCCTGCTTTTAAAACAACGCACGCAAAATATGAAGACACCCTTGTTTATCAAATACAAGAATGACTTCATATTTTTGAAAAAAAAAAGCACTCGATTACTCCATTTGATTCCCTGTGTTTAATCAGTCACATCTTTACGCGTTTTGAAATAAATATCTCTATCTTATTTTATATACTTACCACAAACTTTTTTTAATTTTATTTATTCATTTGAATCAGGCAACTAGGGCCCATAATTAAGGACTAACATACATATAATAATGTAATATAAAAATGAAATAACTAATCTACATCAATTGCTCTCGTCGGCGACGTGTAGCGCAATCTGGTGTCAGGTAAGAGCTTCATCACATTAGCGACAACGCCGCGGCCGCTTTGCGATTGAAAGCGATGCGACAGCGTGCTCACGGTGTGCACGCCGCGCTGTCACATCGCTTTCAATTTGCTCGCAAATCGCCTGTGTGATAAGGTTTTAACTGGCTGCGGAATCGCCAATACATGACAGCCTTCGGCCAAAACTCGTCCTTCAGGAAGGTCGACAGATGCTCGGCCGGCACTCTGACCTTACCACAAACGAAATAAAATCATGTGGTGGGGGGCTCCAACCGCGCGACTCTCAGGGTGTATTTGGCTTTTTACGAGATGTGTCGACCTGCTAATGTTTCTTAGATTAAAAAGTCTGTTTCAAGATTTGTGGTAGCGTGATTCTAAAATACGTCTCCTATTGTTTATAGATCTAGTCAAGTGTCATGCGTGGGCTATGCGCCAGCGCCATCCTCAGCGCTTGCTGCTGTCCAAGCCGTCAGAACATCTCAAGGAAACCAGGTATTATTTTTTTCCAGAGAAAGAGTACGTACCTAATGTTAAATAACCATAAGTGAACTGTTAAATTCTACTACACAAATTGGTTTGAAGATATTTTTCAGCAATTCTGTAACGATTTATTTTTCTAGGCCGTTCTACTTCGAGGAGTGACCTGTTCAGAAGTAAGAGCTGAAGAGTTGGCATTGGAACTGGACCCTAACGTTCAGATCAAGGAAGAGGCGCGAAGGCTGTCTGAACAGTCCAACCTGAGTGACCAGGCCCAGGGTTATCAGGCTTACCCTTGCAGCACTGACGATGTGGTGAGTAGTTTTACTTTAGTAGCAGTAGAGCTCCTTATGAAAGAGTTCAATCAGGGAAATACTGCCACCTTACCTATTTCTGCCGCCAAGCAGTAATTTTAACATTACTGTGTTCCGGTTTTAGTAGGGTAATGGTGCTAGTGAAATTACAGGCACATGGGACTTGTCAACTTATGTCTCAGGGTGACGGGTGCAGTGGCAGTGCCCTTCAGATATTTACGATTTAAAGCTCTGAGTAACACTGCAACGTTATGGACAGGCGTGTAGCTTACTACCAGGCGTATGACTTGTTCGTCCCTTCACTTGAAGCTTAAGCTTAAAGTTAAAGCTCAGTAATTACTTTTAAGTTGACACAAAGTGTGTTCGATCTGCAATTGAATGTTTTGTTATTATTTAGGGGACAAACTATCTGAAGTTTAATCAATATCAAATTAGATCGATTGATGACATTCCTTATTTCTTTTATAATATAATGTACAAAAATATATAAATTTCTTACTTTACATTTCCCAATTTGTCATGTACTTATGAACTTAATTTTATTTACAGGGTGATGCTCCTTTCCCGTTCAAGACAGAGGACGACCACGAAACAGTGACCTACAAAGAATCTCGTTCCAACTCAACCAACACTGTGGTAATCACCACTGCTCAGGTCCACCACCCGAACCAGGAGGTTAATCTGGAACAGGTCGGTATCACACCTGGTTAGATTTCGCTTACATCATCCTTATATCTTTCAATGTATTACATGCTTAGTGTACGCCATAACTATGGAATAAATATGTAAAAAACATTAATCGTAATGTATTTTCAATATTATTATTTTCTTTTTCACAGGTCGCAGAAGGTGAAATGGTGGAGAACAAACTGGTAATACCAGACGAAATGATGCAATATCTTAACCAATCAATATTGGGAACCGAAACGGTAGCACCAGGCAAGACGGACTCCACCAACGAGCCTGAGACCAAGAAAGACAGTGCAACCAAAGACACCAGTGAAATACCGAACACGAACAATTCAAATGACAAAATCAGTGACGTAGCGACCAGTGACGATTCTCTACTCAAAAACTTAGGTGCCATAGGAAGTGATCTCAATATAAGTGATATTCCAGTCGATTTAAGATCATTAGACGTTAGTATGTCGGGTAACAGCGGTTCCTTGTTGGCTGCTAAATCTCCCGATGACAAGAATCCTCCACTACAAGAGCAAGTCATTCCTGAAGTAACCACAGAACCCTGTGAAAAAGAATTTTCAAGACCACCTTCGAATGCCCCAGTTAATAATCCGCTACAATCTTTACAAACCATGGCAGCGAATCAAACTGAGCAGTCAAACAGACTGAGAGTAAATAACCCATTACCTCAGAAACAAAATCCCGCGATGAGCCCAAAAACTATGGTTATGAGTCCCCAAAACATGGCGCATAGTTTGATGAGTCCTCAAAGTCACCCTCACAGTACCATGAGCCCGCAAAGTGTCATGAGTCCGCACAATATGCATCATAGTGTCATGAGTCCACCAAGTGTATACAACGTCATGAGTCCACAATCTGTCTTGAGTGTTATGTCTCCTCAACATAACGCCATGAGTCCTCAAAGCATGCAAGGTTTAATGAGTCCACAAATGTCGAATCAGATGATCATGAGCCCACGACACAATAACATAGGCAGTCCAATGTCTCAGAACATGGCTAGCCCTTTGGTGAACATGGCTAGCCCTATGACGCAAAACGTAGCGAGTCCCATCAGCCACGGTATACCAAGTCCTATGCATCCTGGTTTGCAAAGCCCAATGGCTCAAGGCATGACAAGTCCAATGATTCAGAACATGTCTAACATGACAATGAACTCTCCAGTGGCAAATCAAAACCAGAATATAATGATCAACATGAACCAGCAACCTATGCAAGTGAATATGGCTCAGCAACCTCAAATAGTACCAAATATGAATCAACAAGGTCCAATGCCGCCGATGGCTTCAAATTACATGAACAACCGTCAAAATCCTAACCTGCCAAATAAGAACTTCAACAACGGTCCTAATCAGTATCAAAATCAGAACTTCAATCAAGTTCCACCATATCCTCAAAATCAGAACATGACGAGAACTCCAAACATGCAGCAATACCAAATGGTACAACAGTTTAATCAAAATCAAATGCCAGTAATGCAAAGCCAAAATATCCCTTATAATCATATGAGTTATCCTCAAAATCCGGTTAACTATTCCCAAAGTCAGATGCATGCATTGCAAATGTCAAGATCTTCTGTGATGAGTGTGGATAACAGTGGTAATATGGGCCGAGGAGTTATGAATAGCTATTGCGAACCAAACCCCCCATTGCAAAACGTTCAATACAACCAAAATGTTCAGTACCCTCAACCTCCACCCTATAACTCAGCTGTGAACGCTACTAATGTCATGGGTCCTCCACCACCGAAGAACAACCACCAGTACAATCAGGCTATGATGAACAATAATCAGTATTTCAACCATCAACGACCATACAACCAATGGGATTATCCAGGGCATCAGTTCAACAAGCACAACATGCAGAAATCGGTTCAGAATTCCGTGAATATGTCAACGGGGAGTCAAAAACCTGTCAATGGAACGAGATTGTCCCTTAACTGTAATCAAATAAAGAATGACCAACAGACGGATTGTAGTATGAACAGTTTGAGAAGTAATCAGCAAGCTGATGTCCAAGTTTGGGATATTTCACAGTCGCAAATAGAAGCAACAAATGGCAGAAAGAAGAATCAGAATTCGAATAATATGCGACAGGAGACGTATCAAAGAACATTAGAGTATGTTGAGAATTGCGAGAATTGGAAAAGTTCTGAAATGGTATCCAGTAGTACACATCCTTTGCAAGGTGGCGACAACATGGTTGTGAACGATCTCCAGACTTCTCTGTCTTCGTTTTATGAAGAAAATCAATACCTCCAAATGATTCAGTAGTTTTTTTTTATACTGTGTTCAATTTAGATCTGTTAACTTGTATGATAGACTAATTAGTGTTAACTTACAATGTCAATTAATCTTAAGATTTTTTTACATTTCTGACTAACTTTGATGGTGCAAAATGGTTGTAAAACACGAAAACAAATCTCTAATAGAGACTGATTAATTTTTAAATATTCTAAATTTTAAGTCGACTAACATTTTTTTTTGAAGTACATTAGCGTTAGAGCTTTGGGGTAAAAAAAGACAGCACAAATTTTATTGTAAATATAAAAAATATTGTTTCTAAAATGTTTCTAAAGTCTTCCACAATTTAATTAAGTACAATATTTTATAAAGAAGCGTTTTACATAAAAATGCTATATTGTATTATTAAGGGTCGTGTACATTATGTACAGAACAAATGTTTGAACAAGGGAATTTTCAGTGCCTTACATTTTTTGACGAATTTTATACGTCGTTTGATTTAACCAATTAGCTGTAGTTAATTAATTTTGTGAATCGTTTTACTTTAATTTTAAATATAATGATAATTTTGATTAAGTGACCTATGAGATTACTAGATAAATCAAAAACAAGATCTGTACAAAAAATAGAAAGTTTTTTTCTAGAATTTTTACGGCGTTGTTAAAAATTTTAGACTAAATTTTAGCAGCTGATATTTTTATATTAAAGACTAGTACGTATTATTGTAAGTAATTTTATAGAACAACCTGTATGGAAAGAGTATGTATGACGTGAAAGATCATCCGTTCCTGGCTCTTGGTATACTCAACACAACGACCAGCTAAGAGTAACGCTCCATGCACTTTCACCAACTTGCACAGGCAGATTGGTTTTTAATTGGTAATTTCTTTGATTAGTCAGTACAGTCAGGTTTAGTTGAACTTTGACGTTACATGCACTTGTTACGTGTACAAGGGAAGTGCGGAAGTTTGTGGACTTGGAAATCTCCTAATTTAAATAGGTATTGGTGTTCAATTCTTTTATGCATACGTATGGGTGTTCGTGTGTTAGAGTCTTTTTGCTTGTATGATGCTAGCTGCACGTAATATGCTTTTAAAGTATTTGTTAATCTAGTTTCAATATGAATTGTAGTTCGATCCACCTTTGTTTAAATTCAAGAAATGTTTGCACAGATCGGACTTGCGAGTTATTTTTACTAATTGAAACTTTACAGATATTGTAATTAAGTTTCGCTCTTAATAAGCATTATAAACGCTTACGTCGATATACAATATGAAGAAAAACAATATGAAGAAAAACTTGTATAGATTTCTTACAGGTAGGGCGCTAAAGCAAAAAAGCCGTTAAAAAAACAAACATCCGTACGAAACACATAAAGAAATTCGTAAGATATAGTGTCTCCGTTGGTAGAGGGGTGACCCTGGTTTGGCATATAGAAGCAGATTGGAGCCCTGTCCTGTTGTATTAATAATGTAACAAACTTACTCCTTTGGCTCAGCGACTCGAACTTGGTCTCCGATACGAGTTGGCGCCAGCGCGCCCTGTCTTGTGCGATTTCCTATCAGTCGTCTGCGTGCAGAGCGCGAAAGTCCTTTTATATATATATCAAACAAGTGGGGTAATTTCACAAACTAATTGAACATAATGGTAGTAACCCATCGTGATTTTCGATAAAATCAACTTTATAAGCAGTTGAACTACCCTATAATTGTTATTTCAAAACCCCGGCAATTGGAGCCACATAATTCAGTTCGTTTGAAAACTATTCTAATGACTTTTATTCCACATCCATGTATATTACAGCTCATTACTAGACTCCATATCTCTAGAATACAATGATATGCCACAATCTTCACGCTTGGCTGGCATGTTGCGTTACAACCTTAGGGTTGTTCTTGTCAACCAAAGACTCAACCGTATTTTTATTATACACGAGGTTTTTTTTAAAAAAAAAGGACATTTAAATAAGGAACCGGGTAAGCTTCAATCTTTACTTGCAAACAAAATACTTTAAAACAGGGAAGTCTTCAGTTTTGGTGATAGTACATGCCAACGGCAGGCTGATGTAAGGTAACCAGCATGTCTTTACAACAAAAAGGTACATAATAGTAGCAGGCGGTTAAGTGTACCCGTAGATACGTACAGATACCTCTAGCAAGCAGATATGACTAGCATGATTATAAATGTTAAAGACAGACGGTCTACTTTCGTTCATCGTCTGACATTCGTCCGAAACAATAAATGTTAATTAAGTAATACTCGGCCATATCAAACGACAATGTACAGTATGAAGCTTCATCCGCATCATGCGTCCTTTAATTGGTGTGGTTCTTTGCGACGTTTTTCTTTCTTGTCGTGTCGATGGCATACACTATATCATTGTGACCCAGAAGGATTGCCGCAATCCACGTCACTAGTATTAGCCGCCATGCTGAAGTGTGGGATATGTTTGCCTTCGTAATGAAAGGATTTGCCAATAGTCGTAACATACTCGTGGATTGTTGCGCCGGGTGCGCCGGAGAACATGAATACAGAGACTCCTTTCGCGCACCCCAAGACCTATTGTGCTAGCCCATCGAGTATATAACCAGAAATAGAGACGAAATGTCATTTAACTTGTTTGAAAACTATTCTGCCGAATCATTACGGTGACAACTGCGCTCCGATTGGCCAACGGTGAAACAAATGACGGTGAGGTGTCGTCAATTGTTTCACTTCAAATCGACCAGTTGAACATGAGCTTTGCTGTAACGGACGAAAATTGTGATTCCGTTTGTTTTGTAATTAGATATGCTGTTTTTCCCATACCATCGAATGGAACAGCCCACCATAGTCAGAGATGTTATCTTTATTACAATAAATAAATACAGAATATTTTTGGAATATACGGAGACGTTACAGGTCAGTTGTTGGCGCTGTACTCAGCTTTCTAATTTGTGATTTTTCTGACTTTATTTCTGGTTATATACTCGATGTCCTAGCCTACTGCTTGTATGAACCTTAACGTAGCAATTAAATTACACAGGGAACGCTGCTGCCCACAAGGTGCATAGTTGCATATTTTGAAAATGAAGCCATCAATTTTATGTATGTAATGTTTGTATTGTGCTTAAAAGAAAAGAACACCATTTTTGAGATTATTAGCTCTTAAGTTCTTGTTAACTTTGTTAATTTAATAAATTCGATGTGGAACGCACAACACTAAATGTAACTGAAAGTGAATTACGTAATTTGTAGTAAATTATTGTTTTTAATATTTCTGAAGAACACATTGCGAACATCTGTGAACAATATTTTAATGAAACTATTAAATAAAATGTCTTATCATGAAAGTGTGTTTTACTGAAATTTACTTCATATATTTTACTGTCCAACCCTGAAAAAAAAAGCTCAGAATTTTTTAACCCTACATGGGTATTTGTTGTTCATGTACTTTGGGTTTACACTTTTAACATTTTCATCGTGCAATTGACAATCAGTTAAAATGATGATGATAAAGTTGCATAAGAACGAAATTTTGAAAAGAGGGAATCTATATTATTTGATCGCAAAAGGTAGAAAGGCTCTTCTGTTTCTAATTCAGAAAAAGGTAAATTGAAGGAAAAATAAAAAATAAACTGTTGAGAATACTATGCTGTACCACTTTTGTGATGATATCGGTGGCCAGCGGTTTGCACTGTGGGCGTTGCATGCGGAAGTCCCAGATTCGGTTCCCGGTACGACCAATTTGGGAAATGAACTTTTCTAAATTGGTTCTGGTCTGGGTGGTCCGAGTGAATTGTGTTGCTTTGGTAACATAGTACAGGGAACTCTCTAGTTTAAGACTAGGCAATTGGTTTAGTTCTCTGTCACGTTATTATTATTATTATTACTATAGCCCAGGTATACGAAAATCTATGGCTATGCTTATAATTTCACCGTATTCAATAAAATCTGCAGGCGTTTCAGCATGACCACAGTCGAATTTTTTAAATTGGACAAGGCTCAATTTATATTGCGGCGGAACGGAATGAAAGCGAATTTTTGGAACTTTATGGTCAATTGTGGAACGTACAAACTAGATACGAGCCAAAAATCACGTCGAGCATCTTCCGCGGAATTCTCGCGCATGCTCGAGAATGCTCACACATTTGCGAGAATTTCGCAGCTCTGCCGTCTGCTACGCCTGGCGATCCCGCGGGAAGTGGCGTGAATGCAGGTGCAGTAAAGTAAGCGAAATACTACTACTTCAACGCGCCGTCGCGAGAAAGCTCGCGAATACTCGAGCATTCCCGCGAGTGCTTGAGCATTCCAGCAACCGCCCGTGCCTTCTCGCGCAGCGAGGCGAAATTGATACTTCTGTGCCATTCCCTTAGAGGATGGAAAAAAAATAAAAGAAAAGAGGTGCCCTAACTACGGAATACGGTGCATACCTAAACAAAAATTGAACGAACAAATGGCGGATTTCGTTAGTGTCGTGCCATAATCTATCTATAAGTCATTATCGACATGCAAACATTTAATTAAAGTAGATCAATATTCCATTTGGGAATATTTTAGGTTATATGGGAATATCCGGGATTGTCACATGCAATTTTGAATTTATTGTTTTGCGTTTACAAATACTCAAATATTACGAAAAATGAATTTGCACAGAAAAAATGTAATTTGAGAGTATATAAAAAAGAGAGAACTGAAATATAACTCCTATACATTTCCAACCTCAAGATTCATATTTTCATAGAGAAATTTTTAAACAGATTCCAAATAGTGTAAGCTTTTTTGTATTTATGCATTGGTATAGAATTAATATCAGTGACTGATTTAAGTGAATTTTTAATACTTCCATTTAATTTTGGGTATAAATGAAAGTAGTAATATTATCAACAATAATATTATTATCATACGTTTATTTGCTTAAAACATGGTATAACAGGAGATGTACCAAGAGACAGTGTTAGTATAAACATGTTTCGCGTATATTAGATAGCATGCAAATGTCTGATTATACAATGTCAATTGGCTACTATTGGCCAGAAAGCGCCTACGTACAGAAAAATCAACACTTCTCCGAAGTGAGACGAAGTGAGAAAAATAGTCACGACCGACTGCGACTTGTGACAAGCCACGTCAAACGAACACGTTAGCGCTCGCCTTCACTCGGTCAGCTAGGCGAGTGACACCGAACGATGGCAAGGCAAGGCAAGGCAAATAGGCTGTCTATACGTTGGTACTGGCCTTCATCCAGCAACGTTGGACCAACATGGTCTTTGTATTGCTGGCTTTATAAAATAAGAATTTTTAGTAGTTAGAGTTGTCAGTGGGAAAAAATCGGAAATGAGTGGACAATTTTGTTTTCAGGAACTGAGAATGCCTAGTAAATGAGTCTTGTTTAATCTAAATTAAATATAAAAATATTTACCAATAAACCTAATGATGAAATTGCATTATCATGTAGTGTAGTTACATTCAAAGTTATGTTAAAATTTGACTCTTCAAAATGAAGCGAATAAATGAAAATGGTCTTTGATTCAATGTTTATATTCGGCACTATTATACGGCGGTATGATTTCTAACCATTCTTTTTTCTTTTTTGATTTGTAGGTAAACTTGAAATGGTAAAAACAATAATAATAAAATAATAAAAACCTCGTAGTGAATTATTTTAATAACAGAATATCGATAATATGTACGCTTCCAAGAACAACACTATCTCAAAAAGAATCGTTAACAACAATCTTCAAAATGTACAAACAAACATGCAATCTGAAGAAACCAAAGCAAAATTTGGCAAGATTTTGAATAAACTACTTAAATATGTCTAATTACATGAGATATTTAGGCTTTTGTGTGATTTATAGACAGAAAAATAACACGTGCCTGTACAATGTTACATTCGGTCGATCTTCGCTTTTTCAAATGCCACATCCCGTAATGCTGCAGCGACGAATTTTTATTAATACTTAATTGTTCTCACTGTCAATATTTTTGTCCATTTTATTACAATACATGCGAATAATTCAATAAAATACTTGGAAAAACATTTGTTTTGACATTTGATGTACTTCCCTTTGACAGTCGTATCATGTACCTCATGTACTACGAAATGGACACGCTTGACATTTAAGATGACGTTACGTATTTTCGATTCCCAAGTTTGAGACAGACCAGTGTAATGCTATCTCTTTTCGCTTAAGACGGCATGCAATAGTTAAATAAAGACAATAACATGTTTATGTTTTCAACATCCAAATGCATCATATACATATAACGTCTGATTTATATATGTCAACATAACATGTCCTTTAGTTTCCATAGTCTAAGGCCATTCCAGTTCGCCACAATGTAAATTCAGCCTCTGTCAGGTAAAATGACATCATTCAGTTGGTTTTAGTCGCAAAAAAATCTATTTAGTAGATCCGCCATTGAAAGTTATATAGGTAGGTGTTTAACTGTCCACTCTGGAATTATCAGCACCTTCCCTCAGTCTTTTTTTTTATGATACCAAATGACGGGACGAACAAGTCGCGCGCCTGGTAATCGTTGTAGTGCCACCCACTAAGATCTGAGGTGCACTGCCACTACGCCCGTCACCCTGAGACAAGTTGACAAGTCCTATGTGCCTGTAATTTTATCAGCACTATTAGGGAAGACGTACCCAATATTGGATATGTGCCCAATACTGGATACCCCGCCATAATGAAAACTAAACAACACCATCTTTATTTAAAAACTAAAACTACTTTAGTACAACGTACGTTACCAATATTTTGCTAGTTGTCTGCGTCATTTTTGCCTTCAGTTCGCTGTCTTCATTGAAAGTGTATGGGATCATTAAAAAAGATGACTGTTTAGATTTTTTTGCCCACTGCTTTTGCAAATTTAAAAGGATCATTTAAATACATGCCTTGGTTAATAGAGTTTACCATATACTGGATATCCAATATTGAATGGTATACCCTGTACTGAAAATCCATTAATTAGGGTACATATGAAGACATTGTGGATTTTTCTAATTAAAACAAAATAATTATGTAAAAAATAAATGAACATAGACATAAGTTTAAATTATTTTCTAATGTAAAGTCTTTAGATAGTCAATGACTGTGACTGCAATAAACATAAGTTTTTAAATATTATATTAGTGCTTTTTTCGAATGTTCAAAAAGTATCCGATATTTGGTACTTGTCCCTTACTATTAAAATCGAAATGCAGTAGGTAATGCTCACGTTATTCCTTGGCGGCAGAAATAGGTAAGGTGGCAGTAATTCCCGCGACAGACTCTTTCACGAGGAGCTTTATACTGCTACTAAAATACTGTCTCTAGAACCACATCACCGAGCATAAATCTGATTGCATTAAAAAAGTTGTGATTTAATCGGGTCTTGTCTTTTTTTAGTGCAATCTGATCTAAGCGGAATGCTGCCACTGGAGTAAGCTTATTCCAGAGTGGACAGTAAAATATCATACATAAATTAGTATTCTTCCGCCAAGCAGTAATGTGAGCATTACTGCGTTCCGATTTGGAAGGTTAAGGGTGCTGGTGAAATTACAGGCATATGGGACTTGTCAACTTGTCTCAGGGTGACAGGCGCAGTGGCAGTGCCCCTGAAATCTTTACAATTTAAAGCTCTTAGTGGCACCGTCACGAACAGCCGCATAGTTACCACCACCAGGCACACGACTTCTTCGTCTCATCACTTGATATTATAAAAAAAACACTATGTAACTTTTGAAAGGCGAATCAGATAAATCTCGTTTGTTTCGATTAGTACCTTAGGGGATGGAAAAAAATAAAGGAAATTAGAACCGATTAAAAGACTACCTATTTATCTGACTCATCAAATTTCAAAAAGTCGAGCATGGTCACACTGAAATAGACGACACAATCTGCAAACTATATTTAAAAACTACATTTCAACAAGATAATCGATACAAGGCATTCTTAAAGCGTAATATCAGAAATATCCGTCTTGTAGACATTCCGGCGCGTTACGTCAGAACGTGGAAATAGATACATTATTTCAAACGTGTTGCCAGATGACCGCCATAAAGTTACACAGTATTGGGTATAAAAGATAGCAGATATAATTGAAAATTAAGAAAAAGCGCGTAGAGTATCGGAAACGAGATAGGTTTTCATTTTGGTTATCACCTTCTCGTATTTTCTTGTTACCAAAATCCTTATTTTCAGCAGTAGGATCCATACGATAACAAATAATAACGTACACACTCATGGCCCCAGACTAGAGAAACCCTGTATTGCCATGAACACACAGATGGACAACCACAAATTACACCCAAACTCACGAGAGAAATAAATGTAGGCCATACAAATATTTCTCTCGGCCCGGGAATCGAACCCGAGACTCGAACGTTCGGCCACGGAGACAGTTGAATATGGATTCATACTTCATCGGTTGAGCTAACTGCTTTTTCAGCTTTTAGTCTGTTTCAGGATGATCAGATTAGAATGTCAAGACGCGAATATCCCCAACATATTATCAGTATCGATCAATGCAAAGGCAGCTCCTGTAGCTTGATTTTGATTGCCTCTCCCGATCGGAAACTGCGACATTTCCGAGTCGAGGCGCATAATTGCGATTCACAACTGGCCTATTGGAAACTTTTAACATTTCAAATCGGAACAATATTTGATTTAACTCACACATTAGAAAGATATAGTAGGAATCAGGTTCATCTTCTCGTTCCGAAACCCATCTGATTTCGAGACTACCCGATCGGTCCGATTCCGAATAGAATCGAAATCAGCAGGCTGTGCTCTCGTTCTCCGTCCGATATCTGCCCGGAACAATTACTTACTGTCAAATAAGTAATACTCGATCAAATAAAGAGGCATGATGCGAATGAAGCTTCATACTTGACATTGTACAATTTGTACATTACAGCAGCATCACAGTATCGAGTATTGAAAATTATACGAGTGTAGGGACAATGTGAAAAACCGCGCAGGTAAACGTTGTGGTTATGTGGAAATAAAGTTATTTCCGCATGGAAAGTAAAACACTTTTCATAACGATTGTATCGCCATCTTTGCGACATTTTTAGATCGCATAAAACTAAATAAGATATGTGGGTGTCTTATTTTGTTTTATATAAACTCCTTTCTATTCCCGATCCCAGACCTCTTTTGATTGTTTTTTTTAGGATACCAAGTGATGGACGAACAAGTCGTGCAGTTGTAAATCTGTAAGGCCCCTGAGCTGTAAATCGCAAAAATCTGAGCAATACTGCCACTGCGCCCGTCACCCTGAGACATGAGTAAAGTTGACAAGTCCCATGTGCCTCTAATTTCACCAGCACCCTTACCCTCCAAAACCGAAGCGCAGTAATGCTCACTTTACTGCTTGGTGCCTCGAAAGGCAGTAGGTGAAACAATTAGGCTACCGCGGCATCTTCTTAATATCAAAATATCAAAACTGGGACAAAAAAATTGAGAAAATGTCAAATGAAAGTACCTAAACTGTATTTAATAAGTGTCTCAAAAATATAATTAGCGTAAAAATAATCTAACTCAGTGAATCTGCCGCTAATCAAGACATCGTCTGCTAAATGCCACTATACAATAATAGAATTTTTAGTGATGGGACAATTATAATCCTCTAGAGTCGATAAACCTCCGACGTGTACTTTCTCCGCAATTGCCTAAAAACTTAGACTTGTTATCGAAATAATGACACACTATGCGTCGTCTTTAGAGGCGATAATGATAGAATATTTCGAATTGGGACAACGTAACCCCCACGGTCTAATCACTACGTACATTTTGCTTCATATGTCCAGGAAGATGGACGTCGTTAATAAATGGATGGCGCTGGCATCTCTCGTTTTTGCCATACAATTTTTAGATAATTTTTCAGAAGTCAAAACATATTTCATAAAGGCAGAGTAATTAACATCAAACGTTTAAATAAAAAAATTAACACAGAAAGCCAGTAGAAAGGATGAATTTGGAGACGTGTATGTAAATTTTTATTGAATTGATATTCGATCCGGCCGGCTTCGAACCGACATCTTCTAGCATACCGTGCCAGAAGCTATAGCAACTAAGCAACGGAACGAACCAGGGGACTTCACGAATTCTTCTATTTGTTTGTTGTCGTGTCTTTGTATTTGGTTTTTTCAAAAAAATTTTAGCCGTAGCGCCATCTATGAGAAATCTTAAGTATTTCGTCATCCAGTTAGATACCTTTACAGCTACCAGCCTTGGCAAGAGATGTCGCTATTCATTGTATTTAAATTTTCATAGAATTGATATTCAATTAATTTTCATGTGAATTTACTCCAGATACATATATGTAGTAGATATGTGTATGTAAGGCTCAACTCACACTGACGCAGAGGCGAAACGTCGCGACGCGTCATGTTTTTCACCTATAGCATATTCATCTCCATTTTCACATTGTTAAGGTGCAAATTTATGCTATGCAAAAATGGAGTCGAGTGTCGCAGAATTGAGCGCAGTGAGGCGTCAGACGTCGACCACACTGCCCAAGCAGCACATCTATATCTAAATATATACCATAAGATATGTAATAGAATTTAATTCGATTGTACATTTTAAGAGTACAAATTCCCTCAAGATATCTTGAAGAAGGTTTCTAGATAATTTAAAGTAAAAGTGGGCACAACTTTATTAGTAGATCACAAGAGTGCTTTGAAAAATTATCTGTAGGTAGTATTAAGAGTGATTCTTAGCTTTTTTCTCAAGTAACCCTTCTGGAGTGCTACAATACCATTTGTAGAACAGGATTTAGTCTAGTCGACAATTTTAAGGTAATTTATAGTCTATAATAATTTTATTAGCAATGATATTTTAAAACCAAAGTAACTAAAGCGTTACAAACGAAAGACGCTATTCTCTTAATACTAATAGATTTCAAGTTTAATGGCTTACAAAATATAAGCTATCAAAATTGCAACATGGCGAAATTAGATATAATACTTCTGAATACGAAAAACTTTAGAATACGAAAAGACTATTTTTACTTGCTTTACTGTGATCTTGTAGAAGAATATTCACTCCTATGAAGCTTTTATGATTATCTACAAAACGCGATGTTTCTATGCGATTTTTTTTTACAGTATTACAAAACCTTTTTATGGAGTAAACGTTATAGGAATGGTGAGCGTATTACGCAGCAAAAAAATTTTCAAAACATACAAGGTCATATAACAATTTAAAAAATCCAATTTGTCGCAAAAAACCATTATTCTTGTATAATTATATGGAATGTGTTATATATGACTAGAAAGGTGGATAAATTCCCTATCAGATAAGGATATTTCAATGACATACCTAACATTATGTTGGAAGAAATAAAATTATCATTACAAAATTGAGGTTATTTCTTCACGACAACCACATTTCACACAATGATTTCATTGTATTCTATTGATAGATGGCACGATACACATACACAACACTGAAGTACAGTAGTTTACGCGCTCATTTCAATTGTTTTTATTACTTCAGAACACGGAATTACTTCACAACAACAAACAAAAATGCATCATCCTCGCCTCGCGCGCGCATCTCCGACTAATGTATCGAATGATGTGACATAATATCCAAGGGTCACCATCCACCATTTACAGAGAACTATTATCTAAATCTATAGTATGATAAGACTGTTTATAGATATAATAGTTTTGAGGCCTATAAAGTGTGGTCCTTGAGTGGGTAAAGTGCGTCGCCAGGCGTTGTAGTTAAAAAACAGGACGCGATGCGACGCTTGGACTCTGCGCCATTGTGAGTTGAGCCTATAAGGAAAAGGTACTTCCCGCGTTAGGCGCCAGGGGTCCTATAAGCTTATGACTGTGCTTGTTTTGTATAAGGTATTCTTTGATAACCTCATACAGCCAAAATAACCCGACTTGTACATAAGAGTCGATATAACTTCAAAAGGCTTTGTTCGATTCCGCATAGCAGCGAAAGTGTTGTATTATTTTCACTAGAAATAAAAACACAAACTTACCTCGAAATTTTACAAGAAAACTGCTGTATTCGATAGGTACTTTACTAATGATTTTTCTTTTAAATATCAACTAAATTAAATAGAACACATATAGTATACATTATAGAACACATATAGTACATATTTAATTTGATTTATAAAAAAATAAATTCTGAATTAAAGCCACTGTCCCATTAGTACCGGAAAAATTTGAACTCGCGCTGAGGTAGTTTCGACGTTTAATGAAATTTGTGAAAAGCAGAATTAGAAGCGAAATACCCAAAACATCGTACGTCAACTGCCAAGGCGATCGCTTTGTTGTGCCACTATTAATCGGATATTTCTGGCGATCTATATTTACTAGAGGTTAGCACAGGTGCGCTTGTATTGACCGACCGGTGGATAAAGATTTTTTGCTGTTGCCTTTGTACGAGAATACTTTAAAGAACCCGAACTTAGGTTCGATATCGTGGTACATTAAATATTATGGTTATTTCAAGACGGGGGCGTTAATAAGGTATGTTAATATATATTTGATTCAGAATGCAACATTTTATTGTATTATTCAGTATACCATAAAAATAGAAGAACAGATAATATTGGGCGATCTCTAAGACTGTTATAGTATACGTATTATAGATAAATGTCTATGGTTAGACACAAAGAACGACATGGACTGAATATAACCTTTTTTTTGTTAATCTGGGGGAAACTGTTTACAGATACCCCAGCCCCGCGGGGGCAGAGCCGGGGTTATGTGGGACTGGACTGAACCCTGAAGGGGAGCAGCCCGACCGCACCAAACCCCCGGGGTGTTCCTCCTCTCCGCTATAGGTGGGGGTACGGGTACGCTATTGATGCTCGCTCGCGAGGCTCGCCGAATACCATCAGCCTTCCATCCCGGGCCCCTCTATACTGAGCAACGTACTCCCCCGAGAGAGCTACCCAGGGGCCATATACTGATTATAACCTAACCTAACCTGACCTGAATGTTAATTAATTACTGTACGAGCAGTATATTACGTATGTCACAATTTAACCTAAATATGTAGCTAATCGCGCGCATTGTCACGCTTACATTTTTATATATTTATTTCTTTTTTTTTGTTTTACATACATAAGCTAGCAACTATCATTCAAGTTCAACATTATCAACTACATTTTTTTTAATAATAACGCACTCACTCAATATCCCTAACCCTGTGTCGCGGGCCATGGACACACACATAGACAATCACAAATTACATCCAAGCTCACGAAAGAAATAAATGTAAGCCATACAAATATTTATCCCGGCCCAGGAATCGAACCTGAGACCTTTGCGTGGCAGTCCGGCACGGTAACCGTTCGGCCAGTGCGCAGTGGCAGTTATATTATATTCAAAATTGCATTGTATCTACTAAAATTATATTATACCTATAATTTTAGTAGATACAATGCAATTTTGCACTACAAACTGTTATTATTGCCTTACATATTTTACATCAACCTACCTCAACCGAACAGTGTACTCTGGGAAACATATAAATCCCATCATACATACATTACAACGAACATTCTATATTCACACACATTGGGTACGAGCCCCAAGAATTACTTTTTTCTAATTCCAGATGTCTGGAAAATATTTTACAGCATCGTAGGTTAATAAAAGTATCTAAATTCGTTTTAGTTAAAACAAACTGTTGCTTTTGGCATATTAAAAATGTTTCGTAAAAAGTTAGAACTAGTTATCTACTGCATTTTAATAACATGGTGCCACTAGAATTACTTAAAAGTTCAACTTCAGCTTCTTAAGTGAGTCGTTTTATCTTATGACAACATTTTATAATTTTAATCATACAATGTATTTAGATTAATCATAATATTGAAGACAGATAATGAGTACAGTTGTTGATTTTAACAAGTCACGAGTATACGACTGGAGTCGTCTTGTTTTGTTAAATATTACCGTTTAGGAACCTAATTATACAGCCTGATTATTATTGTTCATTAACTATATATCACGTAAGTAAATAATATATTGTCTTTACTACTATAAGTAAATTTAACTGTGGTTTCATTGCACAAATGTTAGTCTAATCAGTGTTGAGTATTAGGGTAGTAGGGTAGGGGTAGTTAATAAAAACTGTGATATTGGTAAAATATTCAGTTCTGTTGTAGATTTCTAGTTTGAAAACACGTGTAAACGAATAGTGCAGAAATGGTGTTTCTCATTTTTATATTTAAGATGCAGTAAAACTATTTCCGGAAATCCGAAATTTGAAAAAGTAATTAATTAATATTTGGTGGTTTTTAACCACTCTGCGTCGTCCTTGTCATTTGAAGATATTTATGGACTCATTAGAATCATCCGATCATTGCTCAAGAAGAAAAAGCTTTTAATTCTATGTCGATTTTTACGAATCTTCAATAAGAATAGATTTTACCATTACAGTTCCTAATAAATATGTTAGACCTTATTCAAAGGCTTAATACCTCTTCAGTTAGATCGAAAGCAAGTCTGCATCCTCTCGTTAATTTTCTATATCTAAATTGACGTTACTTATTACAGTCATCAATTTATATGCTTCACGAGCTCTTTTTGCTGTCTGGTGGTAATGATTTATCATTGAATAGGTCAAACACGTCACTTGGTCTACAAACATATCGTCGTGTCGTTAACATTGATGTGATGTGATTATTCTTGACAGATTTTTTCTTTTCTGGTTCCTGGCCACTTACTTTTGAAATTTTGAATCTTTGAATATAATCTACATCTTCTTGATCTCATGATAGCTGGTCTTACGGCGAGTCTATACTGCAATACTGAAATTCTAATAACTTGTTACCTCTCATTAAAAATCTGCGCGCAAAACGTTTTTGAAATTCGAACTTGACGACGGACTGTGGTGCACCAACGTTTTCTTTCGATGAAAAAAAAAACATGATGACACGTTCAACTACGCGATTTGTCGTACGTTATTTATGTAATATAAATCCGTTGGTATATTGTTGACATTAAATTGACAACGATGACTAATTTTGTTTATTAAAACTTATTTGTTATAGTCCAATTGGTTTTCATTCATCTACCACTTTCCTCGCAATAGTGATGCGAAAAGCAGTGTGTTTCGCTCGGCAGCAAAGTTGTTTTGCGTCTCGTGACTGGAAACCCTTCCTACGCTCAGGACTCTATATTTGAACTCGCTTCGCTCGTGGTTCAATATTAGAATCCTTCGCTTGTTCGAACCTTGCATAACAAATAACTATTTTATCGTTTTTATGACGGATTCACTAATTAACAAGATTTGCAATTTACATACTTTGGTCTATAATGGTCTACATCGTTCCCTTGGTATAATAAAGCCATATGTGATCATACGTCAAAAGTGCTTTCATCATATGCGAGTCATAAAAATAATACAAAATATATTAAACAAACTAAAGATTTGGTCATCCAGTCACTTAGTATTATAAATAATAATAAAATTTATTTACTTACCTATACAGGTGCACCGAGAACTTCAGGATGCAATACTAATATTGTATCGGCAAAACCTTCAAAATCCCGTTGTGACTACCTCACATACGGCCCAACAGAGACGCAATCCGCTTTCGTCTTTTGACATAAAAATCATCGTGTAGCTTACCGTCAGGCGCACTTGATATTATAAAAAAAAGTTAAAATTTTCATTTGTCTTCTAACTTCTCTCCTGAAAAGTTGTCATTTTGCAGATGCGACCTTAGGGCGCGATGTTATCTAATGTAAATGACAGCGCAGTGTTAACAAATTTATATCCGTTCCTAGCATGGGGTTTTGCTTTTATTTACGCGGTGTATTTGAACGTGAGCCTAAATTTTACACTATGCCAACATAATTAAAAAAAATCGTTTTTTTTTCTTAATTTTTTTCCACAAAATTCGTTTTTTTTGTTTTCTTTTTCAATTTTGATTTTGGTTTCTTTAATTTTTTTTTACAAAATTCGGGGAGCAAAATATTAGTAAATAAAATAAGGTAAATATTAAGGCAAATATTAGTAAATAATAAAAAATAAAATATATTAAAAACAGAAAATACCCAAAAAATTAATTTGGCATATGAAAGTATCGCAATGCGCGATGGCGGCCGCTATGTCGTTCAACCGCTAGGTTATTTTCAAGTTTTGGAATAAATGTCAATTTTATAACTTTATATAAAAATTATGTGCAAAGTTACTTATTTTATTCTTAAATAATCCGTTTACATAATTTTAGCCTGTTTTCGGGATTTTATTGATCGGGTAAAACCATCGAGTATCTAACCAGAAATAGAGACGAAATGTCATTTAATTTGTTTGAAAACTGTTCTGCCACATCATTACTGTGACAACTGCGCTCCGATTGGCCAGCCTGAATTCGAAACAATTGACGGGTGTCGTCAATTGTTTTACTTCAAATCGGCCAGTTAACTTGTGCTTTGCTATAATCGACGAAAATTGCAAAATCACAATAATCACATATTTAATTACCGATGAAATTTGATTCCGTTTGTTTTGTAATTAGATGTTTTGCTGTTTTTCCCCACACCATCGAATGGAACAGCACGCCATTGTTACAGATTTCTTTGTACTCTGATCTTTATTACAATAAATACATAATATTTTTGGAATATACGGAGACGTACACACAGGTCAGTTGTTGGCGCTGTACTATTTCAGCTTTCTAATTTGTAATTTCAGTGTAAACCAGAGTATCACTGATGAGTTCCCAGGAATGTATGGACCTTATTTCATCTCTATTTCTGGTTATATACTCGATGGGTAAAACACATCATATCGTACAACAAATTAGCACATTCTTTAGACAATATCTTTAGGTATATCGTATATTTTTTGTGAGACTGTTATTAAATAGTAAATACCTCAACCATTTGATCTAGCAAAGTTCTTCCCGCTTCTCTTCCGGTGACTCGTCTTAACCAAAAAGCATTACTCAATACAAGGCGTATACGAAATGTAGGTCAAAATGCAAGATTATAGTGTATAGAAGATAGTGATTGCAAATTCGTGAAAATATTGTTCTCTCTACCGGTGGTATACGAAAGATATTTTAAAAAAGACTTAGACATTCCGTTTCTCATATAGATACCAATATCTGCCTGACACGTATCTAACCCAGGCAAAACAACAGCTCAAAGAAAAATAGAAGATATTTCGAACTTCAACAAAGTTTCATCACAGCTTGCTATAAATATCAACGTGTTCTAATAATAGATGGTATTATGGCTTCGCGCTCAATTTCAGATATCTTTTGGATCAGCTGCTTTAATTAATTGTTCTTCCTGTGATGCGCGGGAGCATCAAGCGTTGCATTCTTAATTGTTTGTTTTCACCCTGTGTGTGATGTGTGTGATGTGCAAGAGATTTTGTTGAGATTGTATCTTAGGCTACTAACAGAATGACTGCATGTTAGCAGTTAATGTTTGCAACTTCATGCAGCCGAGACCACGATTGCATGAGGTTGATAATGACTTCGCGCATTGACTGCATGCAGTCGATCTTGGCTGCATGATGTCGGTTTCGACTACATGCAGTTAATACGTGAAATCATTATCCGACACCTCGACTGCATGAAGTTGATAACGACTGCAGCAGATAAGTTAATGCCTGAAGTCGTTATCAACTTCATGCAGTCGTGGTCTCGGTTGCAAACATGCAGTCCATCTGTTAGCCTTGTTTTATGAGTTCAAAGTCTACGAGGTTGTACCTGTTACCATTTATCTCGAAAACTGTCAAACCGTTTTTGTTTGGATCTTCAATCAAATCATTTATTGTGTACGCACATCCAGAAAGACTTTTTCTGGATGTGCGTACGTAGTAGAATTACGTTGTCGTGTCAGTACCTACAGCACACAAAGTACTTAATTAAATTAATTTAACTGTATGTACATATATACACAAACAGATTACAAATTAGTTTAAGAATCTAAACGATGTAATATAAACCATATTGGGTTTTACCGTACATCGTCATATCGTTTCGATGTCTTTAAAGTACTAGTTGCTATGAACGAGTTATTATAATCTCAAAAACCTTAATTATAATTTCAATTCTTAGTCTCATGCATGTCATTATTTTATAGTTAACTATTATTCTATATCCTTATCATGTAAGTAATCGCTGACTTTATACGCTTTCCAAGTAAATAAATTAATAAACGCTTTTTAAAATTGACAAATTGTCTTTTATGCCAAGTATATATATGATTTGGCAGCTTGTTGTACAGTTTTGGTGCCATCGCACTAATATTTTATGAAAGAGGGTAGTCTTACAGGATACCAATTTCATTTTATTGTGTTTTCGTGTACGTTTTAATTTGCTGATGAGTGTGAGATTTCTCCGGACAAAAAAATATTTTTCAATAATCTCTCAGTACAACCAAAACTGACGACAAAGTTATTCATCTCCTAGTTTGCCACCTTTAGAGTAAATAGAACCACTACTGAGGTACCATCTTTCCAACAAAAAAGAATCATCAAAATAGGTTCACAAGTGCCAGAGTTATCGCGTAACATACATACAGAAAAAAACAACGCAAATTGAGAACCTCCTCTTTTTTGAAGTCTGTTAAATGTATAAATTGAAGGAAAAATCTTAGATCATCAAGAACTAAGATATATACATATACGCATTGACTTACAAATAAATGGACGACGGATCTAATACGAAAACCACGAAAAAAATGTCCCAAGTCAACCTATTTAAACGTAGTGACATGTAAAGGAATATGAAAAAGCTAAAACGTTGAATTTAAATTGTAATGTCATCGCAGTACTGTCTAATTTTGCTTGCTTCGCTGTCAGTCGAACAAACGAAGACTAAAGCGTGAATGACGCTCTGTATACGATTTTAACGCCCTATAAGTTCGGACACTTTTTGGCGCGGACCCGACGTCCATATAATTGTAAGTCAATGCATATACGTCACAACCCGCTAATCGCCCGAACACGTTTTTTTGCATTCAATACGTCCGGATAGCTTTACCCCAAAAATTGATACCGTATCTCATGACTGAGGTTACATATCCGTAGTAACCCACTATACTCGTATATCTACATGTTTATCTATCTATCTTGGTTATTAAATGATTATCACTAATATCAGGTTTCTTACCACGGTATGACTTCTTTTTATTTTCCCGATATTTCGGAACGGTTGCAACACTCGGGTTGTCAACCCGTGACCATGGAGCGTGCAACCGTTCCGTAAGAAACCTGATATTACTGATAATCATTTAGTGAATAACCACGAAAGTCTTAAAAAACTTGGTTGATTAAATAACCAAGTAAATATTTTAATTATATCGGTTTTAATAATTTAATTTAATAATATAATTTACTTTTATCGGTAGGTAGCACAGCTGTGAGAGTTCAGACACCGATAAAAGCCTTTAATAAAGCTACCACGTCCAATATGAAAGCTTAGTATAATGCTCACTTGAACCCCTTTTTCCGACTGGCTTCATATCTCTCGCGGAATAAAGCTTTCTGGATCACTCGCTTACACCGCCAAAGACAAAACACGTTTGTTTATTTCTTTTTTGTGGATAACTTACGTCTAGATGTCGCTGCCAAAGTTCCTAATACACTGCTGGTAGTACTTTCCTGGACAAACTCGGTAAATACCAAGAGTCACAGTTGTCATTGTCGCTAAATGTTAAGATCTTTTTGAGACTGCTAGAGACGTTAATTGCAATTTACCATATACAATCGTGAATTTTTTAATCAGTAGTTAGCGACAACGTTAATTTCATGGTAGAGGCATTGAATTTGTAGCGCAATAATTTTCAACATCAATGTTCGTCTCCGCAAAGACCTGTTGTGTTGTACTTTTTTATGATGATATTAAGTAACGGGACGGACAAGTGGTGCACCTGGTGGTAAACGACACGCCTATCCTATAACAATTGCAGTGCCACATAGAGCTTCAAATCACAAAGATGTGAGGAGCACTGCCATATGTCATCCTGAAACATACGTTGACAAGTCCCATGTCGATGCCTTACCTTATCAAACACGTATCTTACAAAGATTAACTGCCTCTGTGGCCGAACGGTTACCATGCCGGACTGCCACGCAGAGGTCCCAGGTTCGATTCCCGGGCCGGGAGAAATATTTGTATGGCCTACATTTATTTCTGTCGTGAGTTTGGGTGTAATTTGTGGTTGTCTATGTGTGTCCATGGCACCCACGACACAGGGTTTCCCTAGTGTGGGGCTATGTTGAGTGTGTGCGTTATTATTATTATTATTATCATTATTATCATTATTATTATTATCATTATTATTTTCGTATTTATTTTAAACTCTCGCCTCTCCCAAGGCCTAAAAAATTAATTTTGAATTTTTAAATGGGAGAGGCGGTATTTCCCGGCAATGGCACATTATTATTATTATCGTATTTATTTTAAACTCGTTTATTTTTTTTATTATTATTATTATTATTATTCAGGAAATGGCAAAACCTTCTATTCATTTTAAAAATTCTTATCAAGGGTGTTAATTTGGATAGATTAGTTTAAGAATAGGTAAAAGCCGGTGTGTGAATATGAAGGAAATGTGAAGGGAAATCAGCCTGCAAAATTTATATATACGAGTAATTTTTTGCATTTCAGCTACTTTGTGCTTTAAGATACGAGTTTGAGAAAATAAGGCGACTGTGTGATTGTTTGTAATTCCACCAGCGCCCTTCAAAATCGAAACGCAGTAATTCTCACATTACTGCTTGGCGGCAGAAATAGGTAAGGTGGCAGTAATTCCGTGGACGTACTCTTTCACAAGGATCTCTACGTAAATGTATGCTAGACAACTTTTTTTATTAATAATACTAATAAACGGGACGAACAAATCGTGCGCCTAATGGGCGATACGTCCGTCCATAACAGTCGCAGTACCACTCACAAAAGCACAAAGAACTGAGGGGAACTGCCACTGCGTCTGACACCCTGAGACATAAGTTGACAAGTCCCATGTGCCTAATTTCACCAGCACCCTTACCCTTCGACACCGGAACGCATTAATGCTCACATTACTGTTTGTCGGAGAAATGGGTAAGGTTGCAGTACTTCCCTGGACGAACACTTAAAACTCTTAACTTATTGCTAAAGGAGAAAAACAAAACAGTTATTGCTTTTCAAACAGTCACACGGACCTATTGTATTAATAAGAAATACAAAAGGCAAACGTAAGGCTAAAAAACGAATTTCAGCATGACAATATCACATGGCAGCCAATTTTAAAGCTTTCCATTTGAACACACCATTTTTTCTTGAGAAGAAATATAGAATAATGTTAAACCTACTTAACTGCTACATTTTAATTTCAAAATCAGGTAGCCCGTCTAACTGCTTGCCGTTATAAACACAATACAAAACTCTGAAAATGGCTAAGATATAAACTTATCAAATTTAAATTAGATACGGAGGTTACAACAAAGGCTAAATGTAATATATCATAGCATAGTTTGTTTCTGCTTTTGTCACGTTAATATTTTGTTAGCGTACATTTTTGATCATGAAATTTCATTACAGTAGTGACGTACTCTATATCCCTTCTGCGTAGATATCATGCCTTCATTTATCTTTAATCCTATTTTAAATATAATTTTGGTTCTGCTTTTCCATATTTCCCTTTTATCTTGTATTTAGTTCGATTCAAAATGCCTGTAAAAGAAGTATATGAAAAAAATTAAAAGTGCCTCTAATGTTGCTAAAACTAAACTTGTTTGAAAGTATCTAATTTTCAGTGGTATGTTTTTGATAGCTTTAAATCACAAAGCCCGTCACCTACGTAGAGACAAGTTAACAAGTCCCATGTGCCTGTAATTCCACAAACGACCGTAGGTACCTTTCAAAATCGGATCACAGTAATGTGAGCATTAATTACTGCTTGGCGGCTGAAATAGGTACGGTGGCAGTACTTCTCTGGACGAACTTTTTTACAAGGAGATCTACTAAACTACTACTGTTTTCCTGTTCTTTTCTTTTCCTTACTGTTCAACCGCTCGAAAAATTCGATAGCATCACGAATATAGATATTCATAGTGAACAGTGCCTCACAACAAAAATCCAATAGTATTCTCTTGGTCTCTATTCTCTATCAGTCTTGAGACATTTTTGCAATCTTAAGGGCACCTGCAAACTACAGACTTTCTCTCCACCGACAGTTAAGTGGAGTCGGGCTGCTAGCGGGCACACTGAAATAACCAAACAATCTGGTGTCGAAAAATTGTGCTAATTAGTGGCTGCTCTCGAATTGCGTATTAAAAATTAAATTATCCAGATAAGTTATTATTGCTTTTGTACAATAGAGAAAAAGAGAAACCGTATTGGGTACATTGGTAAACTTAACAATCGATAACCATTTGGTCGATAGTTTGCCGACCAAGTGACGGGACAAGCATGCCGTGTGCCTGGTGGTCGACGATACGCCTGTCAATAGGAGTTGCAGTGCCAAACAGAGCTTTAAGCCGCGGAGGTCACCCTCAAGGTCATTGCCACTGCGCCCGTCACCCTGAGACGTACGTTGACAAGTACCATGTGCCTGTAATTTCACTAGCACCCTTACCCTTCAAAGGATCACAGTAATGCTCACATTACCGCTTAGCGGCAGATATATGAAAGGTGTCAGTACTTTCTGAACGAACTCTTTCACAAGGAGCTCTACTGCTTCTAAACCTAGCAACCCGTCAAACTTATTTGTCGATTGACATCGAGTCGTTATAAAGTGCGCACTTGGCACCGACTGAACTGTCGGCCGACAGAATGTCTGCAGTCTACGTGTGCTCTAAATTGACAGAAAATATAAATCAATGTTTAAAAAACGGTATAAAACCACAAACAATTTACCAGGCCAGTCAAATTAAATAATTAATATTATTAAACCTTTCAGTTATATCTTCGTTTTCTATAAAATTGGAAATTTAAATTCCTCTGTTCTAATCACAGAAACTCAATAATAACAATAGAATTAATCGAAACATAACGAAGAACTGTAACGAAGATGTGAATGAAATCTTACAGGTTCAAGTTGACGGATTGGTTGTGATTTCAAGATTTTTTAAACCACAGTCAAGCTTGGACCATCGACTGAAATCGTTAAAAAAACTGAAAAAGAAGTTTTGGCATTGTGAAAATACAGAAACATCTCTAGAAACTACCTACACAATATTAATGTCACACTACTTTGGGTAGGGTTTTAATTTTATACAACATTAAATAATTAAAATAAATATTAGACAACATCACGTACGTTGCTCTGATTCTAAAGTACGTAACTAAAGCACTTGTGTTATGGAAATCGGAAACAACGACGGTACCAGTGTATGCAGCCAGTCCACCATTGAGGTCGTCGATATTCCTCTCGATTTTTTATTGGTGAAATTATTAATCAGAAACCGAAAATATTAACCGAAAATAGACGCGATAATATAATAAAAATAATGAGCCAGACAATCACATTAATAACCTGGTCTAAAAACTAGGGACATCCGGGGCATTACCCAGAACACCCCGACAAGAACAAATTTACAAAAGTTTGTTTCCTAAATTGGTCCTAATTTAGTCATGAGACCGTTATAGCATCCACAACGTTAACCACTGAGTAACCGAGGCTGTCAAGCACTGGGGTAGGCGAAGCTCGGATCCTGACCTTAAATTCTAGAATTTTTACGTGTTATGAAGTAAAGAGATACTAGCATCGTCGAAAAATTGGAATAATCAGGAAGGACTATAATCGGCTTTTTGATATCTTATTTAGTTTCAGTTTTATTGTTAATTGCACAAAATATCATAATCAGAAATTGACATTTTTTAGGTGCTAATATCTCGAAAGTTACCGAAATGCAAATACGCTAATTATGATAAAGAAGGCAGTATGCATTTCGATTCTCTGTCTAATATTAATTGTTGGGTATATATAATTCGTACCCTTGGTAGAAGAAAGCCACGTATGATCACAAGTCACATAAAAATAGTACGTACTACAGACCTGCCTAAATGAGTCGGTTCCTGAGGTAGCTGTGCCGTGCGGGAGGAGTGACTGTTTATGTAACAGTTATGTCGCGTTGCACATGGGATAATTTCGACAAGATTTTTCTGACGATATTCAATAACAAGTTCATTGAAAAAAGTGCCAAATTACATGTATATTCATCAATTAAACAGTTTTTTTAATTATCGTTTCACATAAAAAGTACTGACTCATTTGGTCGGCACTTTTTAATCAACTTGCTATTGACTTTCGTCAGAAAAATCTCGTCGAAATTATTCCGTGTGCAACGCGACATAACTGTTACGTAAACTATCACTCCTCTCGCATCGCGCAGCTACCTCAGGAACCGATTCAGTTAAGCGGTTGTCCTGTACATGAAACAAATTACGTATAATTTGAAATTTTATAACACTCTATTTAAGCAAGAAAGTAATCGATTAATTTCGTTCGTAGAATCATCAAACCTCTGTTCTGAAAAGTTGTAATTTTGCAAATGTGACCTTCTTACACCAAGGGTAAGAATTGCTTAAACCAATATATATATATCGATTGTCATAATGCGAATTTATGGATCAGGTGACCATTTTTATCGTGACAATCAAATCTGTTAGGGTAATCGAATTTTATGTCTGGAGATAGACGTTCCTTTATTGCATTTGCTTTCAAATTAGAGCCTGTGGTTGATGGCTTACCAGGACTGCGATAGGCACAAGGACACCAACGACAACAGCGGCGAAAGAAGCTATTTTGTATTTATGTTTTCTTGCGTTTACATTCACGTACGCTTCGAATCGACTGAAACTATCGACATCGTAATTTAGACGTTCATATTGTTGCAATTGTGATATGAAACCTGGAATATTATTTAAAAAATTAGGTGTAATAATTTTTAATACATAGTTCGTACACAAAGAAAAATTCCTTCTACGAGTATCTGACAGGACTCGAACGGGCAACCTCTACAGATCGATACCAACTGAGATACAAATAGATATTCAAAGGTAGCAAATGCAGATTGCTATACAACGTGACGTCAATGGTAATGGCAGATATATTTATAACAATAAAGTCAATATCTAACGTCAAAGTTCGGATATTTACGTTCGTAAATATCCGTAGTTTCCAAGTTTTCCCAATCTGTAATATTTCCGTAGACAAACAAAGTTCCAATTCTACTTGAAGCAGTTCTTATTATCACTGACGTTATCTACCGACCCGAGAGATAGGGTTTTCCGGAGAGACTATGGGCTCGATGGCAAGACCAGGGTACAGTGGGCGTCCGGGACAAGCCCTCCGCCAGTGATACGCCTTCACGGGTGTCTTTGGTCGATACGGACGTGGATATGGACTCGTGGATATGGTTTGGTGAGCTGTAGAGACGGACATGTTTGTCTGCCCCGGTTTCATGTGGCCGGGGCGACTGTCCCGCGCGCAGCTAGCGAGTCTTAGTAGCGGTCTAGTTGAGGGCTTGAGGCGAGGAGACGCGCGGGGCACGTGAGTTGCCCTTTAATTCGGTAGCTATGCCTGGACATTGTCGCAGGACACTGCTACTTGGCATCTTCGGCTCTAGCCCGGAGAGCTAGTAAAGGATGAGCTAGACATCTTCCGGTCCCTCCGGCCACGCAGGAATTTGGGAACTGGAGAGACGCCGTTCTTTCAGCGTCGGGAAGTGAGCGTGCGTTACAGCTCGGCCACCAATGAGGAGATTTGGTAGTCGGCGGCTCAGCGGCGGTAACCGTTAGTCGTGCGGAGTACGTCGGGACGTGACCGTGCCTACAGCTCCGGTACCTATTTGGAAAATAGGGAGGGTGCTGTACGTACACCCGGGGAGGCTCACTAACCTTACAGAGAACCGGATGAAGCCCGTGCAAATGTGCTGATCCGGGGCTAAGACCTAATTTAGATGGTCCCTGTGCGGGTTCGGTCTTACACAGGTCGTAGTGCCCTACCCGCATAACCAAGAGGTTGATAGGGAGGGGTACTATAAACAAGACTTATGTAGAAACATATGGGAATGTCCTTATCTAGCAGATATAGGGTTTTTCGGAGAGATTACGGGCTCGACAACAAGACCAGGGTACAACTACACGAGCGTCTTTTGCGGACCCAGACTTAGATATGCTCTCGCTGGGGTTTGTGGTGACCTGCAGAGACGGACATGTTTGTCAGCCGCGGTGGCGTGTGGCCGGGGTGTCTGTCTTGTGTGCAGCTTGCGCGTCTTAGTAGAGGTCTAGTTGAAGGTCAGAAGCGAGGATACTTGCGGGTCACGTGAGTTGCCCTTTAAGTTGGCCAAGAGGTTGATAGGGAGGGTAATTATAGTCAAAACTTATGTAGAAAAGGTATGGGAGCTGTCCCTTTTTATTTTAGATTTCACGAATTTGCGCACTTGTGGCACAATGAAAGAAGACTATATGACGCTTAGCGCCCTATCGTCGGGGCAGGTCAACGCGAAGTGCTATATTGTGATGTACACGCCCCTGAAAGGGGGGAGGTGAAAGAAGAAGGGACAAGGAAACCGAATTTGTAGGGAGTCAAGACGCGCTTCACGGGAAGGAGCCCCGAGCAAGTACCGTGAGTGCCTCCCGTATTTACGCCCGTATGCTGAGAAGCAGGAAGGACTGTGCGAGATGGTGGGGTTATCCGTTTTTATTATTAACGGAGTTAGAGCGATGTCACACGGGCGTTGCCGGTGCGTTACAACGTCGTAACGCTATGATTTCAACGCATCGATTACCATACAAGCAATGCGTCGTCGCAACGTAACGCTGCTTATTTTCGCACCGCAGCACCTCTCCCCACTTCGTCTCCTGGCCCCTTGTCCAATGCGTGCATGCTTCGTCGCCGCGCATGCTACTATGTAGCATGTCGATCTGATGTACACACATCATTTGCTTTTTTTTAGCACTGATGCATTTTTTTGGTTGACTGATTCATTAAACGTTCTTGATCCCTATGCACTTTTGTATATGTAGTATACTCTGCGTCACCGCTCAACTCTTACGCTCGAACGTACATGTAAAAGCGAATTGAGCTACTTATTTCTGAAGTATGTAGAAAAGCCTCCTAAATGTTAAAAAGTCTTAAATAACCTGGATTGGGGTTGATGAATCGTCTTCGCTGGCGGACGTAGTTATATGCTTGCTGGTATGTCAGCTCGTATCTTTCCATAATGAACGCAATGACCAAAGTGGCTGAACGAGAGACTCCAAAATGGCAGTGAACGAGAACGGCTCCTGCGCAGTCAAACTTGTAATTTAGTAATTAACTACTATCTGATTGGTTCATCACTGTATTCATAATTCATAAACAATTGTCGGAATTGGGGGAGTTAACTTACCCAAAGTATGAACGTTTTCTTAATATGGACATAGCTATTTCTTTAACTGACAAAAATAAAAACAATAGTCCCAGGATTTGTAGAAAAGAATATCCACGTTATTCTTTAGTTTAGCTAAATTAACTCCCGATCACTGGTCATAATTAATTTATTCGTGAAAACATAGGTTGAATAGAACATGACATGTATAAAATAAGTATAATTATAGTTTCTCTATGTCTGGCCAAATATTAGGCACACAAATATTGAAGGTATAATATACCTTCAGGAAGGCATATTATAAAAAATTATATAGTAATTGATAAGCCGGAGAAAACAATATAATATAAATAAAAAACTAATTTATAAATTCGTGTAAAAGAAAAAAGAATCAATTGGGCAATAGAAATTAGTTTGTTTAAAAGAAAATTGTAAAGCAAAGCATTTACAACGAGTATCTAACTTATTATCTATAAACAATAATATACACATTTAAGTGTCTTTCTATGTATTTATCTATCAAAAAGTCTATTTCTTTATCTATCTACGTAATTTTTAAATTTATTCTACCTTTTTGCAAACCCTCGCCGATAAATGCGTTGGCCATTGGGAAGTAGGGCAAGAGATGGGTTTGAGGAGTGTCGTAGGCCCTAATAAAGAGTGTGCTAATATTGGCATTTTCAAAAGAAGATTTCGGCAGCCGATGAGCTTCAATGGTGAGCACATGGGAAATGTTAAGCTTTCTGAGAACAGTTTTGTCTGCTGCAGCTCGTGCATTGCTCAAGTATAAACCTGAAATAGCAGTAGATAATATTTGTACTATTTATTTTATGATAAACTGTTACCCTTGATAATAAAGCTGTCTTTTTGGGAGTGACCTTACATAGTAAACTTCAATGGTTTCCACATACATCTTCCTTAGTCCGTAGAATACGTGAGCTTACAGATGTTGCTACTGCTAGACTAGTTTACTTTAGTTATTTCCATAGTATAATGTCCTATGGGATTCTCATGTGGGATAAAGCGGCAGATATACAAACCATATTTGTGTTGCAAAAACGAGCGATTCGTTCTGTGTTCCGTTTAGGTTCTCGGGTTTCTCTCAGAGAAAAGTTTAAGGAGACTGGCGTCATGACTGTGGCATCACAGTACATTTACTTTCATTAAGGAAGAAGATATCCATAATATTAACCTTAGAACTAAGTCCAAACTCATGGTACCACGGTTTCGTTTAATTAAGGTAAACGATTCTTTTATGGGGAACTGTATACGTTTTTACAATAAGTTTCCAGGGAATATGTTAAGATTATCATTTCCTAAGTTTAAAACTTACAATTAAAAGTGTTTTAATTGAAAAGTCATATTACAAAATTGAAGAGTACGTTTTAGATAAAGAAATATGGAAAGACAACAAGTATATTCAAAGTGTATTCCGTAGTATTTAAGTTTATTTGAAAAGAGCAATCCCTAGAGTTTCTTGCTCCTTCTTCGTAGTGAACGAGCTTAAAAAATGACGTTTTCAAGTGTAAAAATTTTAGCTATGGAATAAAATTAAATGATTATTTGACTTTGACCCACTGTTCACTGTTATAAAAAAACGCACACAGCTCTATACGTTTATGCAATGCAAATAGAATGAACTTTAACGTATTCGGTGTGCAGTGGCGCATAGTACTAATGCATCTTTTTCACACGGCGCGAAGTCATACGTTTTTTATCGAATAGAACAAGCGGCATCCATTAAAGTATCTTTTGGAAGGAGGACACGTATAATTTTATTAATACAAAATGACGGGCGAATCTTCTGTGGATAACGATTAATGGATATCTTTAGTGTAACAAAGGCCCGTTTTTTCGTCATTTCCAGATTTTCGTAAAATTTTTCAAATGTGTTTGTACGCACTGCTTCTTGATTCATTGGATGAATCCAATACCGGTTCTGTACGGCGGCAAAGCCGTTGGTGTCTTCTATGCCAATATAAAAGTGCATCAAAGCGTGGATCCATCACAGACGTGTTCTCAGGGCGATTGCTGTATGAATACTGCTGCTATCCGTCTTTTAAACGCATGAAAATATATCGTGTGAACACCCCGCGGTCTGTCAGTTTATAATCGAAAACGTGCAGGACAATGTCGTGTGAACGAAAGCATAAGTGACTGCGGGGTCGAATATATCTGTGCCTTGAGGTTACCTATCACAAGCTATAAACATTATTCACAGAATTTTATTAACCGAAAATCTTTAGATTTTTATTGAATACATTTTATTTTATTTGTCCGAAAACACGTTATGGTTTTTTTCATTACACCATTTAATGTTTCACTATTTTGACAAGTTTTAAAAAAACAAATGATATCCATGATAGATTTTTGTTGTATTATTTCTTATCACAGATATTAAAAGTATTAGAACGTGCACAATACAACTCGTCAAATTAAAGCACCTCGCATGTTTAAAAAATATGGTAAACGAAATGCAAGTTAATTTGATCGAGTTGTAGTCGCTCGCTACGCTCGTTTCGCTCGTTCGGATCGTGCTGCTTTTTCATATACTAACCTAACCTAAACCTACAGAAAGGGGTCGTACCGTCAAGGTAATGCAAACAAATTCGGCTCTGGCATTCGCCGGCCACTTCCGC
>NW_020653743.1:6324642-6482879 GCF_003589595.1 Hyposmocoma kahamanoa | reverse complement strand
CGCTCGTTCGGCTCGTGTGGTTTTTCATATACTAACCTAACCTAAACACACACCATTGTTTTTAAATTACATTTCAGATGACAGCAAAAACATAGCACAATGCTATGACGAAAATTACGTAAGTGGACTTGCTGTGCACCAGCAAAGTACAGTCCAGAATTTTGGAGCTGTACGGTAAACTGTATGGTGGTACAATTTTATCTAAGAATAATAATTTTGTCGAAATGAATTTTCGGCAATCTAAATTATATGGAAAACAGACAGTATAACAAACATGATTAAACCAAACAAACTTCTGCCCAAAGAATATAATAATTTAAAAAAAAATATATTCTAGTAATAGGTTTTTGGACAAACGATACTACTGCTTTAAGACATTTCTGTGTTGCAAATTTATACCAAAACTGTCATCGCACTAATGAAAAAGTCGAACCGTTTTCGGAGTACTGAAATTCGGAAAAAAGAAATTCGAGTTTGTGATAGGTTACCGTGCCTTGGTACAAGCGCTTAAGTCCCTATTATTTTATGCACTTCTTACGTACTTTTTATTTATTATTTATCGTTTATTGCAATCATGGTATATAGAGTTGTTACAAGTAAATAGTGTTGGGTTTTTAAATATTTCCATTTTGAAAAAATCACATTTTTCACAAAAAATAAATATTTTTATAAATAGATATTTTTATAAATAGATATTTTTCCAATATATTTCCACATTTGACGTCAAATGTTAAAGTTACGGAACGAAAACGATGGAGCCATTAAAAAGGTTTTTTTCGCTGTTGTACAATCATTTTAAATCTCGTTTTTCTCTAACTTGCTTGATTATTTACGGTAAATAAAACTTGAAAAAAAATTTCTGAACGAAGAACATAATACGAGTCTTCGAATTATATTTTTCCACTATTTTTCAATTCTTCAGACGACCTCAGTGGTCCATGGTGTCGCCACCTCTGAGGTCTCAGGTTCAATCCCCGACCGAGTCAGTGCAGAAAACTAACTTTTCTATATTGTCTCGGGTCTAGGTGTTTGTGGTACCGTCGTTGTTTCCTATTTCCATAACACAAGTGATTTAGCTACTTACTATGGAATCAGAGCAACGTATGTGATGTTGACTTATTTTTAATTTATTTATTATTATTATTGGGAAGTTATATTTGAGACAAAATTTCCATCATTTAATATTTTTCGAAAAATTACCCAACAGGTACAAAGTAAATAATAATGTCACATGGACCCTGACAGGGTACAGCAAATTGTACTTAAATCCAGTTTGTATTATATTAATAATTAATTTCCATCGTAGAAATGTAACAAGTGCCAAGACACTTGTAACAAGCGACAGATATGTTACACTATGTTTCATTGCCACGCCATCATCGTGTGTCACGTGTGGCACAACCAGCGGTATATCGTGTGGCATACCTCGCGGATCGATAAGTGGCATATATTTATTATAGCAAATTGAGGCTGGAGAAAAATATGTGACCACCCCACGCTCGACCCTGTCCTCGCGACCGGTGCATGTTCGCAGATGGTGTACCCATCGGGAACACTGTTTCGAGCGCGAGTAAAAAGGTCGACGAGTGACGAGCTGACGAGGCGAATTTAGAGTGTTTACACATTCGCTGTAGCAACCGACTCGCCATGCAGATGCTACCAAAACGTAGACGTTATCCATCTTTGCAAGGTGATCTAAAAGTGAAAACACGTTAACGCGTGAACGGAGACTGGCGTCCGCAGCAGCTTCGTAAGTGTTTTGTCGACTCGTGAACGCGACTGTGTAAATGCGATAATAAAGATTGAGGTGGATCTACAATTCGAACAATGATCTATTCAGTAACAAGACTGCGAGATAACGGGACATCTCAAACTTTTTTGCTACATGTGCAATTTGTGTAAAATTGATCTTAATAACTATCAGTGACAGTACATGGACCCTGTTCGGGCATTGCAATTTAACATTTGAATTTATAGTAATTTATATTTATAAATTTATTTAAAAATTAAAATAAATAGATACGAACAATTCAACATTATTTCTAGGTCACCATACTTAATTAGGAATTTTATTTTCATTTACATGGATTAGATCGTAAAACACAATTAATAACTTAAATCGATATCATTATCATTAAGAAATTAGGAAATTTTATAGTTTGGTACAGAAAAAAATTTTTTCTGTTCATCTTTAATGCGCATAGGTATTTAATCTTGGATTCGGAAGTAATAATTGGTTGTTGCGGCGAGAACCACGTGTGAATTTAAAATGGGCTAAATTGCGTCTCACAAAGTTTACAACATCGAATATATAAAAGCAGGGAACGGTCAAAAATTTTGTTATTTTTGAAAGATGGTTTGCAACTGATTTTATTTGAGTTTATAGATACAAAATCATATTTTCATAGGTAAGGAAATTAAACATGAAGTCGTCATGTTGATAAAACTCTACTGCTCGTTCGTAAGGCAGATTCCCCCTAGAAGAATGAGCAAGAACCTTTGTAAATATACATTTGAATACATTTATCATTTACAATTTTTATTTAAAACATCTTAGATCGAGACTACCTGCAAGAGCTAAGAGGTCACTACCTCGGATTTTTATATTCAATTGTGGATCAGGAACAAGCAGTGATAATGCTGTGTCAGTCAATAAGTCCTGGTCCTCACAAATATAAACGTCAGAGTCGACACGCTAAGAAGGAGTGATAAATATGGATTGATACAGACCTGGAATGATTTCACTGTAACAAGGTTGGGTGCAAAGATCGATTTTATGATATAGAGCCCTGCGGGTCCAATTTTTAAAACCGGTGAACGCCACAACTGGATTGGAGATGTTGAGAAAAGCCAGGATAAAAACTACTCAACATCACCTGTATACCCCCTAGATTAATGCTTCGCCTTACATTATGTTTTTTTTTTGGTTTATGGGATTTCATATAAAAATATAGGATTATTATAAATTAAATTGGACTCTTGACCATGATTTTGACGTAACTGACGTAATATACTTGTCGTCTGTATGACATTGCATAATCAAACAACAAGAAAACGAGAAGAATCTTTATAGAGATTATTAACAGGGATTTTTTTGAGTTACTAAATAAAAAACCGGATCTCTGTATAGAGAACGCTGTTTTGGTACCCTACTTAGTTTATTAATGTATATGTATGTGTATATATATATATATATATATATATATATATACATATACCTTTGACAATATACCCAATGACTATATACCTATAATCATTGGGATAGACGATTGCTGCTGAAGTTACAGGCACATGGGACTTGTCAACTTATGTTTCAGGGTAACGGGTGCAGTGACAGTGCACCTTAGATCTTTGCGATTTAAAGTTCTATATGGCACTGCAACTGTTATAAATAGGTGTTTGCCTTACCACCAGGCGCATGACTTGTTCATCCCGCCACTTGGTGTTATATAAAAAAACACTCAGTCGGCGGTAATGACTCGATATAATCTTAAAGAAGTGAAGTATACAGCACTGTTTTCAGTTCATAAGCAAACAAACCTTTTAACCAAACAAGTAACCCTTCAATATAATAACTTAAACTTTAAACTCCCCACGCGTTTGGTCCGCTGTTATGTTTTCAATATCTTGCTGTTTGGTATGGAGTGTTGGATCTTGACCCCAGCATTATGCTCGAAACTGGAGTTCTTTGAGATGTGGCTGTACAGACTTATGCTTGACATGTCCTGGGTACAAAAGGTCATCAATGTTGAAGTTCTTCGCCGTATGAGAAAAGAGTTGGAAATGCTCAGAATTATAAAGGAAAGGAAGCTGCAGTATATTTGGCACGTAATGAGGGGCGATAGAAACCGGATTCTTCAAATAATAATGCAGGGGCAAATACGAGGAAAGCGTAGTCGCGGTAGAAGGAAAACCACATGGTTGAAGATTCTGAGATACTGGTTCCACCTTAGCTCACGTTCCCTCTTTCGCGCGGCAGTTTAAAAAATGAGAATAGCTATGATGGTTGCCAATCTTCGCAGAGATGTTGCACACTAAGAAAAGGAATTATAACTTAAAACGTTTATTCTATTTTTTTTATTTAATGGAAATTTGCTTTGCATTTAGGTGGCTAACTTCTTTTATTAATAAAAGTGCTTAGTGACCTGGAAGACTTCACGCTTTGTTGTTTGGGGTCATTGTTCTGTTTCTGTTACTCAATAACACTTTACCGAAGCGACAACGATGTTGTTAATTTTATGTTCGATTAAATATTTACGTTAGTCATAAATCCCAAAAACCGACTTGGGTAATTTTCAGGTTAAATTCCTCAAACTAATTTTGGTGGTAATTTTTATTATTTAAGTATTCAACTATATTATCGTGAAATATTAAATAATATTTCAGGATACTACATTCAAATATTAAATAATACTTCAAGATAAATATTCTGGAATATTTAAGTAATAAAAATTGCCCCACTTCTAATAACATACTATTATAAACAGTTGTTTGATGATATTTGATTATTATTCTTTAGGACTTTGGAAATACCATCTTTATACCCTTAGAATAATAACGCACTTATACCCTTATTTTTAAATGGAGGTTCAAAAATACAAAAATATTCGTAAAAATACACCTAAATCATAACATCTTGAATCACAATTTACACTAATATTTTATTTTAAATGCACTCTTTATTCTCTTTTTTCTTACTAGTTCATAAGAGCTTCATTAAATTTATTTTCAAGAGGTCCGGGAAAAGGAAGTCCGGTACAAAACTATGCAGGGTGAGCCTCCTTGTATTCCTTGGTTTTATCACGTACCCCCTGCTTAATCCTTTGTATGCAGACACTAAAGTATGGATGATTTACAAGGAGTTGCAAAAATGCATTTTCGCATGCAACTTCATCAGAAAAATGCATAGAATTCTGATTAGATTTAAATTTCACGGTACTAATCATATATCACTGTTTTCCTTGTGAATAACCCTATCCGAATATTATATTCTAATTAATAATAAAAACTTACGTTGCAGTTCTGATGCGACGAATTTATATTGAACATTTTTCTTGGTCCTTCATTAAAGTTGTCAACATAATTGCACTAAGAGGCTTCGATCCGGACATGTTCCATTAAACAAATTTTTGTATTTAATGAGGAACGTGAATTCACCAAATTGCGAAGTGCGTGTAATTCGTGAGGATGTACATCATTTGCTCATGGAGTGCGTTCGAACGGAACCTATCAGGTTGGTTTCCGTTTTGTCGGCGTCAGCATGTGGTGCCGTGAATATTTTCTATGCATGTATGGTTAGGTTGTGTTTTGATTTATTTGCCGGGATTTTATTAAATGTTCTCTTGATATATCGTTTTTATAATGTTGCTGATATGTTCAATAATGACAAAAAATTTTTTTATCTCTTTATTTATTTAGGGAAGTAAATAAATAGTTAAAAAAAATATTTTCATATCGCACCCTTAGTAATATAAGGGCACAATCCAAAAAAAGTAAATTTTTGGGAAATTTGGGAATTGATAGGGACTTAAATAATAAATGGGATCAAACTTATATAGCTCCATATTTCTGTTATATTTTTTGTACTATATGGGTCTAACTTGAAAGTGTTTTTTTAACTTGCTTGAAACTTATGGAATTTATTTATATATATTTTTTTTTTATTGCTATTTATAATACATTTATCAAAGAACAAATCTGCCAAATTTCATATTTATAACTTAAATAATAAGCATATTATTTGAAAAAATAGGTGTAATGTAGGAATCCAGAATCTTAATACGCGATTTCCCAAAAATCTACTTTTTTTGGATTGTGCCCTTATATTACTAAGGGTGCGATATGCTACTTAATGTTAGTTACTCGCTTTCTGTTGTGAACGGTTGCTTTACCAACAAGTTCTTTAATTTGTTACTTGTTTGCTTGCCAGCCGATATAAAATATAACCTCCACACTGAGAGATACAGATGAACTTGCAGATTGCCATTTTTTTAACACCGGTCATTGCACCCATCCTATCCTATTAACATTAGGAAACAGTGAAATCTGCATCGCTGATTTTCGAAAGCAGTGTCCGAGGTCATCATTTAGTCATACCCTAATCGTGGTCAATTTAACTAGTACATGGCTAACTAAAGTAATGTTCCAGATTTTGACGACCTTAGATTATAAATAACAGGTGTTCTATTACAAACGTTATTTATCTTGTGACAATTCAGGTGTTCAGACGTATTGATTTGTAGTATAAAGTACCTGAAAAGTGCGTCAATATTGCAAAGCCGGAAGACAATTTATTACCATTGTAATCGTTTTTTGTCTTCTAAATATGGAAGTGTATTTATTGATCTAGTAATTTTCAAAGAACTTTGTGTGATCTCGTAAAAGAAAGTGTCGTAAACATGAGACTTTCAACATTCCTCGGTTTCATAATTCTGGTAGTCAAAGTAAGATCCGACCCAAACCCATTTATCTATCCTAAATATATTTTAGACCAAATTATAGAAAGAGCTATAGAAGAGGAAGTAAATAGTGAGTTTCCGCACGACGATGCTAAATACCATAATGACGGAGGTGGTGATTTTAAGCAGAAAGTTGTTCATTTCAATAATGTTGTAACGAGTTCATATCAGGACAACCCAAACTCAGCGAATAAAGTAAATCCAAACGCTCAGCAAGATCAAAGTCAAAGGGCTATACCACAAGAAATTGTAAGAAAGAAGTTCTTGGAAAATTTCTTTGACGTGGAAAAAGTCCCTGAAGAAATTATCAAGAAAAGCAAGACGGTACTAACAAAATTACAAGTGCCTGGGTCTGAAACAGACTATTACACAGGTGCTGATTATTCAGGAGGTTTATACAGCACTTACAAAGAACATCCTTACGAATCTTATAACAAGAAATCAGAACAACTGAAGAACGAAGACGAACATTCTTACGATTCTTATAACAAGCACTCGGAACAACTCAAAAATGAAGACGATAGTCCTTACTATTCATATAGCCACAAATCTGAACAACTGAAGACCGAAGATGAATATCCTTATGATTCTTATAAGAAATCTGAAGAAGATAAGGAAGAAGTTGAAAATAAGAAACCCAAGGAAAGTTTCTTCGTGCAAGAATATTCAAGTGGTTATGCAACGGAATGGGATGGTAAGGACTCTGACAGGAATTACGTTCCTGATAAGAAATAAACCTAAAATAATTATAGTTATTAAATCTGAATACGAAGTTATAAACAGATTTGATGCGTATAGCTTGAGAAATATGTAGTTTCTATATTTATAGGTGAATGTTTAATATATCTAATCGTATCTAAACGCGACAGAAAGAACTCATTGACGTGCCCGGAATCTGCATTAATTAAAAATTGTTATCATACTACCGATATTTTTTATAATATTTTCTATTAGGTGAGATTGTAGATAAATATATAAATGAGCTGCGTTTTGTTATTGTTCCTAATTTTATAAACTGTAAATAATTAGTATAGTTAAGTTTGACTGAGTTATAAAATAGAAATGTTTTCATACTTTTCAATAAACATTTTGTTACTTTAGTTTTTTCATGCATACCATCTAATAAATCTTTTTTATGTCTTTATTTAAAATGACTGTATTTATATTATCATGGATCATAGTTATTCCGTGTGAAAGAGTTCGTCCAAGGAAGTACGGTAAAGTGAGCATTCCAGTTTTGGAGGGTAAGGGTGCTGGTGAAATTACAGGCATATGGGACTTATCTCTCAGGGTGAAGGGCGCAGTGGCAGTGCCCCTCAGGTCTTTGCGATTTAAGCTAAGATTTAAATAAGCTTCCAGACCAGCCATGGCAATTCGTGTCCAGGAGGAAGTGTCTCAGAAGGCTAGACAAAGATAAATGGTACTCTTTCGCGCCGAAGGTCCACCACGTCACCTGAGCTGGCTCAATGATCAGAGGATCAAAACATTTCACGAAACGTTTTCATCAAATGTGTCGATCCTCTGAGTATTGAAGTTCGAGCTGACTAACTCTAAGTAAATTCATGTAAATTTGTTCTATAATTTGACAGAGTAAACATTTATCTGTTGCAAATAAACATTTGTTAAAATCTGACCCACTCTGTAGTAACAATTCAGCTCGCTAAAATTCAGTATGACCTTATATCGTGACTAGAATTTTGATTATAATGAACACGAGACGATTATAAACGGAATCTAGTAACTCTCCAATCGCACATGATCATTGTCCCTCTTGCCTCATGTTCAGATAAGTCCACACTCAAAGAAATGTAAATCATTACACAGTGTGCTATATCATAAAATTAATTTCGATTATAAATGTAAGGTCAATGGCGATCATAACGCAGGATTACAGGTTGGATTGTAACCAAGTGTTGCAGAATATAATGCTGGTTGATTAGTTGCAGTATGAGAATTTATATTAGCTATTAGAACACAAGAGCGAAAGTAAAATAGTTAAGATAAGAAAAAGAAAATAAAATCCATTTTCGCATCCCAGATGTTCAAGGTAATTCAGATAACTTAGGCCCAATTTGCGTTATACACATTATATCGTACCTTTGGTATAATAACGCCACATGTGATGTCAAAAGTGCTTTTACCACATGAAAGTCACAAAAAAGACGAACTAAACAAAATATGTGAAATATTATAACTAATTTAAGCATAAAAAAGCTGGACAAATTTCGTTTGCAGAATCTTTAAACCTCTCCTGAAATGTTGTCATCTTGTAGATACGGTCTTTTTACACCAAAAGCTATTTATGCTTTTACTTTCCCTTTTGTTTCTGTTATGCTGAGTCACATAAATTTTACGGTGCATTTCAATACCTCCAAGTATACTACGCCAACTTAATTTTTGGACCTCTTCTGTTTTTATTTTGTTTGTTTCTTTTTCACAAAAAAAAATTGTGAAAAAAAGAAACAAAAACAAACATATTTGTTTTTTTTCGAATTTTATCTTTTGTTTCTTTATTTCTTTTCACAAAATTCGGGAAGCTTAATATTAGTAAATAAATATGGCTGTTTGAAAAAATAACAGAAAATGACCAAAAAATAAAGTTGGTCTGGTGTTAAATCAGATTTTCATTAAACCTCTAACCAGTACAATAAAAAGAAACACGTATTTCGAAGTTCTAATGCTGCTTATACCTCAAGGCATAAGGATAGGTAACCTGTGATTAGAACCTGAAGTTAAGAAAAAAGAAAAGTAATAGTTTCTACAGAAGCTGAAGATATTGAAGCTGAAGATTTATACAAACTTTGTTAAGGGCATTGACACCATCAAAAATAACGACGTAGCAACCAAAATCGAATTAAATTGGAGTACATTCTTTAGGCTTTAGGCTTCTGTGATGAATTCTCTTTCTGGAAAGATTTGGCTCGAGGTTGTAACAAATAAATCAGGGGAATAAAACGTTTGTCGCATGTGGTTTTATACGAGAATTGGCTCAGAAAATTATGGAGTTTACGAGCCGTTAAATTGTGAATTTACACATGTTGGAATCCAAAACGACAGGTGTAAAGGGGCTTAGTTTGTGATTATTGACCGTTGAAATTCGAGTTCAAGTTTGTACGTTGTAAGAAATATATTCGCTGATGTTACACATGTGTATAAGTAGGATGATTTCTCAAGAAAACAATAAGACCTTAAACATTTGAATCGTGCTCATATTAAGAACATATCGAATTGAAGTTGACCCGGTATTGATTTTTTATTCCTACCCTTGTAATCTGAAAATCTGTAACTTACGACAATCATTTAATGAATAACCATGTGTCTTAATATTCGTTTCAACATAGTGTTCTGAGAAATGATGAGTAGTAATTAATTGGGATCACTGCTAGCCACGTTGGTGGCTTGATCCAGGACGACCTCCTCATCTGGGTTAATAGCATCACTGCACCACTAATACTAGTTTAGTTTTATATCATTGTCTATTTATAAAGTTCGCAAGATTTATACGAGGTATTCAAGCTTCGGGTATAAGTGTTAATGTACACAATGAGGCGTATTTTTGGAGCGTCGGGCGGCGAGTAGGGTCCGCGGCAGCAGTGTAGCCCCGGCAGGCGCGGCGCGAGCGCACGACGACCGACCGTCCACTCCCGCGCACCCTTAGTGACCAGTGACTCGTGCAGTGACCACTAAGTGTAAGTTAGGAAGTGCTTAGCTTCGAGTGCCGCTCAGTGCTTCGTGGTGTCGCAGCAATGGATTAAGTGAAGTTTTAACTCCGCTAACATGACAATGCTGTGCTAACCTACTAATGCATGTGCGCAAGTGACAAGGGTTGAGGTCAGAGTGGTTTTTGAGTGGTGTGTGGGCGGTGGTAGGTGTGGGCAGGGAAATTTGATAAGGCGAGATGTGTGCGGAGTGGCAGGCTACTTTTGTATGCAGCGGCGGGTCGGGTGGGCCGAGGCGCGGACTATTTTTGACCGTGCGTCGTCGAGCGGGATTTCGGCTATTTTCCGAGCGCAGCCGCCGGCGACGGCCGCGTTTCATTAATCTGTATATTATGAAATTCGTGACAGCCGCACCGCCGCTCCCGCCTCCCGCCGTCCGCCACTACGCGCAACCTCACCCGCGCGTGTTTTATGGCTTATTCCAGGAATATGATACAGAACGCGCTGAAAATCTATACCACACAGTTAACACGTCATCAACATCTGTATTCTGTACGTGAAAGAGCACGATTGCTCGCTGTTGATTGAAATATCTACGAAATCAGCAAAAGTAGAACATGGAGAACACAAATGAGTATGACGAGCTTAGGCGTTTACGAATTAAAAAATTGAGATTAGTATGTTAAACTGTCAGTATGGGATTTAGTTACGACACGTTTTACGACTTGAATTCGACATCAATTGCAAGAGAATCAGAACTAAAAGAATCCGGATGTAACCCCTTAATAAAAAATAAATATGAAGGCAGTTTCTACTAAACTAAAACATTCATTCCGCCTTTAATGAGTGTGGAAACTACTATAAAACATGTTATTTATATCTCTAATATTAGTGAATTAAAGCGCTAATGATAATCGTCTAATTATTGACGTAAAAAATACACGTCATATACTTGGAATCGCAGGTAAGAGATATACTTGGGTTTGTTCCCTGTATCAAGTCTTACTACAGCCAAAAACTAGGCTCCTGCAAAGAGAAGTTTCAAGACCATTTGTTGAATAAGCCCCAGGTGGGTAGGGAAATTCTTGAAATGTTTCTTCATGATGCTATTCTTCACCAAGTGCAAATGACACAAATTAATAAAAGAATAAGTAATAACCCAAAACTTTACATAATTCAAAAAGCTTTAATGGTGCAGATCTTTGCGGAAATATGAATTCTCATTCTCCAGGATAGAAAGCAAGCGTTCTACTAGGCTCTGAAATAGACTAGGTTAAAATAAATTAACTTCCTCTAACTTAAGCCTCGCCAAAAGTTTGTGGAATCACAAGTATTTGCTAAGTTTTATTGAAATTGGTTAACGGAAAGTGGGTGTGGGATGTCATTCCCTAATTTGCCACCCTGACGTATCTACTCCCTTTCCAACAAAATCGGTTCACAAATGTGGGAGTTATCGCATAACATACACAAAAAATGCAGTCGAATTGTGAACCTCCTTTTTTGTGAAGTCAGTTAAGAAAATTTAAATAAATTTATGGTTTTCTTTCGAGTTCTTAGGTTTTCGCGATTGTTACACATTGGAAGTGAAACTGTTCACTTCGGGCACTTTACAGGTCCCATGATCAGTCAACCGTGACCATGGGACCTGTAAAGGGCTCGAAACGTCGGTTTGTTTGAAAAAACAAATATACGCGATTTAAATCCGGAAAAACAGTTTTATTTCTTAAGGTTTTGTTGACACTGTTATATGGCCGGTGTTAATTTTATTTCTCTGGAGACTTTTAATCCCGGGAATCTGGAACATTGTCGTATTTCGATTGCAACAGTCGACGAATCCCGCACGGTGGCGTACCATACCTTTTCTGTGCGTCTGGCGCACCTTAGGCAATAATCTGCTAGTACAGTCTATGTACCAAGGTTGGTACCTGACTCACCAGCCTAGATTTGATTAGATGCATTCATCAGAAACATTTACGATTGAAATTTGTACCTTGTATTTATGTAAGTATAAGTCAAAAGAACAATTTTTTTATGATACCCGAACGATACACGAACAAGTCATGGGCCCGGTGGTAACCGACAGGTATGTCCATAAGAGTTGCAGTGGCACTCGGCGCTCTAAAAAGCAAAGATTTGAGAGGCACTACCACTACGCCTGTAATATCACCATATTTCATTGACTTAAAAATTTTCGACATTCACTAATTATGTAATCAGGAAGTCGTACCAAAATGGACTTTACGACTCACAGGTTAGAAGTTGTTTAACATTTATCTACTCAGAACCAAATGGTCGGTTATAGCGTCAGGTACGAATATCTTAAGGCATCGCCTGTAAACGACAACTATTGGCAATCTTCTCACTATGTGCCATCGATAAGAAGACTTGTAACTGTACTTTGTCCTCCTATAAATAATATGTCGAATGTTTCTATTTAGTCATCATCATATATTAATCAAACACGTCACGCGAGCGAAGTCACGCGTGGCAGTCGAATCGGCACCTCATTTGACCGACTCTGATTTATCGGTTGCGCGTCGGTCAGTTGAACCGGTTTTATTTTATCTAAGGTGAGAGGTTCGGCTGCCACGCTACAGGTTGAGCACCGAATGTACAGGTTTCCTTCACGTTCAGTGGTACTCGCGGGAAAATATGAGGTCATTTTATTTGAGACTATCTGCACAAATAAAAAAATTAATAATGATGTTTTTTTTATTATGCTATGTATTATTTTATACCTAAAAATACCAATTAGATGCTTTCGTGGTTTTTTACTAAACGATTATCACTAATTTTATATATAAAAATACATTATTGACTGAGTCAAACCGTGACCATGGTGCGTATAACCGTTCCGAAATACGGGAAAAACAACAAGAACTCATATTTATTTATTTATTTAAGATTTTCTAACATTTGATTAAATTATTACAATCTTAATAACGTAAGTTAGGAACAAAAATATATCAAACAATTATAGGCAAATACCACAATTTGCCTATAATTGTTTGATATATTTTTGTTCCTAACTTACGTTATTAAGATTGTAAAAAGCAATTAGTAAAAAGGCTGTAACATTGACAACATGATTTAACATCAAGTAAAAAGAAAAATCAACAACAATTAATAACAACATCAACAATCAAGTATATAAATAAAAATATAATAATTCATTCGGCTTACTACAAAAAACTACACAATAAAAGTAAGTACTTGTTGAGTAAATGAACTAACTGTAAGAAAAAAAAAGGAAAAGCAGAAAATATTTAATATCGTGGTAAGAAATCTGTAATTTGTGATAGATAATCAATTATGAATATATCATCCAAATATATAATAATTACGTACTTTAATTAATAGTAATTAATTTAATAATTTTAAGTATGTTTTTTATTTTTTAAATTAAAAAAAACGGTATACCAATGTACAGGTATTTGGGCTATCATCTCACGGTTCTTATTTTTAAAATACTTATGACCTCTATTTTAAACTGAACAACGTTGTAGACCGAGGATACCGTCGACCGCCATTGATCGATGTAAGATAAAAACTCGTCTTCGCCAATAAGTGCATACCTGAAAATTACAAAACTTTAAGATTTTTTATTTTTATTTATTTCGTTCTTTTTATTATAGTACTTAATTACTTGTTTCAATATCATTACAACATTCACTCAGACTTTTTGCTGAGTCGTTTTTTTAGTAATTAAGTAGTTTAACTGAACTTATCGCGTTCTTTGGTAATCAAACTATTTTATTCGGGTCTAAATCGCGTGTACTGTATAGTAGAATAAAACTATTTTCCCAGAGACCTGATGTTGGATTTTAAAGTCATTCTAGGGCAGATTTTCAATAAAAAAATACAGTACAGCAACAAACAATAGCTTTTTAAATTAACAGATTATGTATTTATGTTCACCCATAAGATAAGAGATATTATTTCCCGAAAGCCGGAATTCAAAAAAAGTAAGTAATTAATTATGCGGTTTAAAATTTAATTGGTCATTTTTTGTATCAATATGTAAACATTTATCTGTATACTTGGAACAGTCTTTTCCGGTCACTGGTTATGACTAATATTAATGCAACTCATTCTATTCTGAATTATAGTCCTAAAAATTATTAGTTTGTCTGCTATAATATTACTTTATGTCAATATCACGATTTACTACTATGATATTCAATTTTTTTTTAAATTACTCCCCTAGTTTGTTATACTTTTTCTTCTCTCTCTCTTGGCGATTTTTGTCACAGGTTCATCTATGAGAAGTCTAGGAAGGTTTTTCTTCATTCAGCCAGTAGACTACTTTATTTTACATAAAACCAGCATGGTAAATGTCTCTGTGGCTGAACAGTTACCATGCTGGTCTGCCACGCAGAGGTCTCGGGTTCGATTCTCGCGCTGGATAAATATCATATGGCATACATTTATTTGTGTCGTGAGTTTGGATGTAATTTGTTTGGTTGTGTATTTAAGTGTCCATGGCACTCGCGAAACATGGTTTCCCATGCGCGGGGCTATGAGTGTATGCGTCATAATTATTATATTAAAAAACATATTTCACACGGTCAGCCATCACAAGTCGTTTCATTTCCAATTAACTAAATTTAGTTTAGTTTCTATTATAACCAGACTAAATAATGCTTATTGTAATAAGAAGCCAGATCTATCTCCACCTCGTATTTCAGCGTTCGACGTTGATCGATGAGGATCGTCGAACTCTCCGCATTTAACCAACTAAATATAGACATCCGTGATTACTGCAATAATGGAGTATACATAAGAGTGATGATACAATCTGGTATTTAGAGTAGCATTCATAGCAATATATATATAGACTAGTAAGGTGCTTAGTATAACCAAGTAAAGCTCTGTAGTCTCTACAAAACTCAATGGCCAGACCAAGCTTTTTTATGATATCAAGTGACGTAAGCGACACGCCTGTCCAAAACAGAAGCAGTGCCATTCAGAGCTTTAAATCACAAAGATGTGCAATCACTGTCACTGCGCCCGTCACCCTGAGACAAAAATTGATAAGTCCCATGTGCCTGTAATTTTACCCGCGCCCTTGCCTTTCAAAACCGGAAAGCAGTAATACTCACAATACTGCTTGGCTGCAGAAATAGGTAGGGTGGCAATACTTCCTTGACAAACTCTTTCACAAAGAGATTGTACAGCTGCTAAATTAATTTTGTTAAAGCCTCTAGTAACTTGTTCCGCTATGTAAGTTTGTCGATTTGATGGGGAAACTCTGCCTCTTTGGTACGATGTTGCAAGGCGTGGCGTTCGATGAAATTTTCTACATTTAAATCGTCTAATTGTTTGGCCAAAAAGTTTGTGCTGTTTTTGCTACTAGTTAAAAACATCTTTCTTCTTTTAAAATGTTAAATAAGTCCATGGTAATTTATTCAGATTATTTGTATAATAAATCCGGCAGTTTTTTTATTATTATGAATACAAGGATCAATCTGGATCGAACACATAGAATTTTTTTTCGACGATCCGGTGGGACTGGAACGCGCGTCCAAGCTGCAGCGTAGCATTGCTCTTACCAACTGACTGGTCCCGTGGCTCAGCTGTTCATAATCATAGCATTTTAAGAATACACGTGTTACATTTAAGCTATAACACACAACACTATAACTATATAACTGCCTCCGTGGCCGAACGGTTACCATGCCGGACTGCCACGCAGAAGTCCTAGGTTCGATTCCCGGGCCGGGAGAAATATTTGTATGGCCTACATTTATTTCTCTCGTGAGTTTGGTTGTGATTTGTGTTTGTCTATGTGTGTGTCCATGGCACCCGCGACACAGGGTTTCCCTAGTGTGGGGCTATGTTAAGCGTATGCGTTATTATTATTATTATTATTATTATTATTATTATTATTACAACACTGCAGAGCTATATTTTATAAATAAATAAAATCATTTTCGTAAAAGGGTAATTCTAAAAGTATCTGAAAGATAGTCAAAGATTGTAGATCAACATGGCCAATACATAATTGATTTAAGATTGATATAATTTTTAAATATTTTTCATTTATATTTTGCTTCTACATAGATTTTTTAGTAAAAAAATATAATTTTATTTTCTGCATTAAGCATATTTAGTATTATGTAATTATTTTCTTTACTTTATAATTATGTAATTATAACAAATAAATTAACTTTCTAAGTACATATTGTGAAATAGAATAGACTTTATAGTCAATGTTATATAATAATTACCACAGACGACATAAATACTAGTTCCGTGATAATTACAATGCATATAACGTACTCGTATACAGTTACCATCTCACACTATGACTTTTCCGTACTATGGGAACCAGAGAACCAATAGACATAGTCTTACAAATACAGTCATTGTGTCATGCCTGAAGGAAGCCATTCCATGATTCCACCCATTGTTATGAAAACATTTTAATAATTGATCACCTCTGAAACCCCGAAAATATTTGTTCGATACTAAATGTTCTTATACACGGCCAAAATGAATCAAAATCACTCTTCGTTGGCTTGCAGCGATTTATTACTCGAGACTAGTATTTTTTTCTGTAAATTGTAGTAATTGTTTATATATATAAATAATGGAAACCTCGAATATTGCGATTTGTAATAATATTAATTTTTTGTACTTACACGTCTGAGATAGGCCTGTATGACGTCACGTGTTCCTCAAAAGCAAGGGTACCAGCAAAACCAAGGTGCGTACATATTCTTCCCGAAGGAATATGAGTAGAGATGAATATGTTTTGGTAGCAGTAGAGCTCCATGTGAAAAACCTTTCCTATTTCTGTCACCAAGCAGCAATGTCAGCATTACAGTGTTCCGGTTTTGAAGGGTAATCGACAAGTTTTCAGGAGGGAGGTTTAAAGATTGTACGAACGAAATCAGTCGTTAACTTTCTTATACTTAAATAGGAGGGTTATAAAATTTCACATAAATACATGACGTGTCTTTATTATTTTTATGACTTTCATGTGATAAAAGCGCCTTTGACGTATGATCGAATGAACGAGACTGTAGTATTTTTTCTGCTCAGTGTAAAACGTTGCGGGTAATTTAAAAAGTTGGAAATTCGCCGAAATTTGGCCTCGCATTTCCTCTGTAGTGTGTATCTTGAATGAATCATAGAGTAGAATGAAATTATGAATATAAAATATATGGGCCGAGCAAGTAGTAGACTTTGTGATAAGCGACACGCGTGTTCATGCCAGTTGACAAGCACCCTCATCCTAGAAATCCGAAACATAGTAATGTAAACATTACTGCTTTGCGGCAGAAATAGGTAAGATGGCAGTACTTTCCTGGACGCTATCCATAGTTGAGGACTTAACGTAAAGCCCTTGACAAAGTCGCCATTAGTTGCACAATACATTTCATTTTGCTTTGATGGGTCTTCCATGCACTATTTATAATTATTATATTACTAAAAAAAATTTAAAAGAAAAAGAACTAGGATCCCATCAAAACAATCATCACGCATTCAAATTTAGCGCTATATATTCTGGCCATAGGGTAGGGTATCTAGATAGAAAAATACACTTTACATATCAAACTGAGGTCATACTTGCATTTAATTATATTTAGTACTTAACGGCATTTAGCGCTTATTCCATCGTAGGTTGTTGGATCTTAAGAGGTTAAGTTCAATTCGTAATATAGTCTTAAAACCAGTTTGCAATACAAAATAATTGGTAGCGGGAACAAACAATTCGTCTCTTGCATTCTCGTGTTTGGTGTCAAAACTTGTTTCTTTCTATTATTTTTGCAGCGGCTAATAACACTGTACCTTCGCTAATTGATATAGCCGTTATCTTGGCCTAGTACCTCTAGCATGGCATGCTTCCTTGTGTAATTTTAATAATTCGACACAAAACTAAGCACTTCTTTTAAACTGTGGGCTAACCGAAGGCGTACGACACCCTGGTAGGCTTGGCCATCTTTCCGGCTCAGTGTTACCGTTTACAATTATATGTAAAACTTTTAACAGTGTTGTCGTTTAAGCCACAGCTTCTATTTCAAAATTTAATAGTGTTACCGTTAAAGCCACCCTTTCTACAATTATCTGTAATTTCTTTAATAGTGTAGCCACTAGTGGTACAATTATCCATCAAAATTTATTAGAGTTACCATTAAAGCCACCGTTTTTGTAATTACCTACCAAACTTTTGACAACATTGCGTTTAAGCGACTGTTTCTACAATTATCTGTCAAACTTTTATAGTATCACCATTAAAGCCACACTTTCTACAATTATCTGTATTTTTTTAATAGTGTGGTCATTTAAGCCACTGTTTCTAACAATTATCCACCAAAATTTATTAGAGTTACCGTTAGAGCCACCGTTTCTATAATTACCTGTAAAACTTTTGACAATGTTGTGTTGAAGCCATTGTTTCTACAATTATCTGTCAAACTAAAAGTTTTGCCGTTTAAACCACTGTTTTCACTAATTACCTGTCTAAAGTATGACAGATTTATCACCAGCATCAACTCTAAAACACAGTCACGTTACAACACGCAAACATTATTTAGACTCAACAACTTTACAGCGACTCGTCAATGCTAAATGTTATATAAATTTGTAAACTTTATGAGCATTTTCATAGCGAACTTATGTTTTTCATACAAATATACATTTTGCACGTTTTAATGAAGATCGTAAACACCGATCTAAGGTTATGCTAGGAGTTATGACGATAGCATGGCATTTATTCGTAAAATAATTTACTAGTAAATGTAATGAAATTATGAAATTACAAACATAAGAGTCAATTTTCTGTATAATAATGGAGAAGAAATGAAATGAATAGCAACAAAATTTTGAGAATAATAATTATAATAATAATGTGCCAGCCAACCACAGCAATTGCCTCGTCTCAAACTAGGAAATTCCCTGTACTACAAATACCAGAGCAACAGAATTCACTCCACTATCCAGAATACCCAGATCAGATACAATTAAGATAAGTTTATTTCTCAAATTGGTCTTACTGGGAATCGAACACTGGACCTCTGTGTTTAGCGTCTACAGTACAAAACAACCCAATAATCAATCCTCGTGATTTAAATAGAACTCTACAATACTTACAATAATAACAGACCTAAGTTCAAAATGTAAAGCCTTGCATTACGTCCACTGTACCTGTTGAAATTTTATTTTATTTAAATTACAATATAAAGAAAACTTGAATTATAAACAAAGAAGAAAAAATGATATCGCTAACAAGTGTCAGAATGTGTACATTTTGACGATCTCGGTCGTCCAACGGTTTGCACTGTGGGCGTTGGATGAGGAGGTCCCGGGTTCGATTCCCGGTAGGACCAATTTGGGAAATTAACTTTTCGAGTTGATTCTGGTTTGGGCATTCTGGAAAGTACTCCAGAGTGAATTCCGTTGCTCTGGTACTCATAGTACAGGGAAATTCTATAGTTTGAGACCAGGCAAATGGTGTGGTTGAACACAATTGTCTATATCGTAAACATAGTCTTGTTGACTTTACGATACCGTCAGTTGCGTGTTTTGTGATGTAAGATGATGTATATAGTACATTTTAACAGCAATTTTGATACCGGTTTTGAAGGGTAAGGTTGCTGGTGAAATTACAGGTATATAGGACTTGTCAACTTATGTCTCAGGTTGAAAGGCGCGGTGGCAGTGCCCCTCAGATCTTTGCGATTTAAATCTCCGAGTGGCATTGCACCCTTTTGACGATCTCCGTGGCCGAATAGCCGCACTATTTTCATGCTCCCCGGTCGGGTAAATGTAGAAAAACTTACTTTTCTGTATTGTGTCTATTTGCTTTCGGGGTACTTTAGTTATACAGACCAAAGTTAATTTGGGATCAGAGTATGTGATGTATGTTGTCTAATATTTATTATTTATCTTTAGTATAAATGCAACTTCTATTTTTTTCGAGTTATAAAAACCATACATCGGCTTCAATTCAAACCAACAAACCCCCGAAAGTAATATGTTCACTCCCACATTGTAATTCATTTGTCAGTATATTTTATAATTCCTTGAAGTGTCTACGCAGATTGGTAGACAAATAATTAGTCTAAAGCGACATTGTCTTTCAGAAAACAATTTCTTAATTGTTGTTGTGTAATTTTTTGCGGCCAATTGTGTAACGAGGTTTAAAATACTTGTGTTTTTAACCGACTTGAGAAAAAGGAGGCGGTTCTCAACTTCGACTTTATTTTTTGTGTTGCTTAACATGTAATTACTCTGACATTTGAGAACCGATCTCGATGATCCTTTTTTCGTTGGAAAGGGGATACCTTAGTAGTGGTTCCGTTCAAATTTGAATATTCCACCTCTTACAGTGGAAAATTAGGTGATGAATCCGAAAAAGCAGCAGAGCTTCTTTTGAAAGAGTTCGTCCAGGAAAGTACTGCCACCTTACCTATTTCCGCCGCCAAGCAGTAATGTTAACATTGCTGCGTTCCTGTTTTGAAGGGAAAGGGTGATAGTGAAATTACAGGCACATGTGACTCGTCAACTTATGTCTCGGGCGACAGGTGCAGTGGCACTGCCCCACAGATCTTTGCTATATAAGCTCAGCGCCACCACTGCAACTGTTATGGACAGGCGTGCAGATAACCATCAGGCACACGATTTGTTCATCCTATCACTTGATATTTAAAAAAAAGGTTTATTGGGTTTCACCCACTTTCCGTTAACCGATTCCAATAAAACTTGGCAAATAGATGTAATGCAACAAACTTTTTCAGATCTTTTTATATAAAAAAGGTAAAATTGTATGCTTATTAGATTCTTTCAACTGAAACTCTTTGCAACACGTTTCTTTTCGTGATTTAAACTTTACGTTTATGATGTTTACAACCCATGTTCTATGGAATACCCTATCCACGAAACCATTACACAAATATCAAAAACTGTTTGAATAAATTTCGAAACTAAACAAACAAGAAAATCAAACCTAACATTCGGTTAACCAGAAAATTCTTAACATCACGCGAAGAAGTCGACCTTCTAAACGAAAATAGCTCTCATGAACCGAACGTCAACTATTCTTAGCAGCATTCATAGCAACCTAAGACCTTAGCATAAATATTTTTCACTCAAGTTTATCACTTGTCTCTTTTTCTCTCGTTTATTTTGATATTATTTTGACGCCGTGGGAATATCCCCATCTCTTTCTAGGTGGCGATCAGCCAAGTCGTCACAATGTTACGAAATATGATGTCTAATTATGAAAAGCTTTATTAATAAATTGCATTTGTTCTTTAATTATATGTTATTACAGTGCTAATTATTAGAGAAGTTTGTCATGTTGATGACCAGGTGGTTATCCCACTAATTGGTATATGTAGTTGTTTAAAATCACATGTAGACCAATATATGCACAGAATATACATGATATACTTATGACCTAAGAGCTACTCTAATTTCTATTACTAATACGAAAATGAAATGATTAGAGTCTCAGCTTCAAGCTGTTTTTCATCCCCTTTAGAATATTGTCCTACATTTTTCTTAAACTTTATTTATTTACTTTGATCATCATTGAACATCCCACCATCCTATCCTAGAAAAACAATACATCAAGAAGACACTTAACAGAATCCAAGCAGGTAAATCAAAATAAAAAAAAAATAAAAAAATCAAAGGCTCGTGGAATTACGTCTATTAACCGAGTTTTATTGAAATCGGTTACCGGAAAATGAGTAAAACCGGATTAATCCCCTAGTGTGCCACCCTCAGGGCTGGAATATTTTGAAACTGGACCAATACTGAGGTACCCTCTTTTCAACAAAAAAGAATCATCAAAATCGAAACACAAATGCAATCGAATTAAGTACCTCCTCCTGTTTTTAAATCGGTTAATAAATGCCTAAGCAAACATGTATCTATACAAAATCTTCGCCGCACTACATGCGGTATTGAAACCATCTATCATTAAATGTACGGAGACCTACCTGTGCAAATAACCGTACCCTAATAGGTTTAGTCCGAACACACTCCATGAGCAAATGCTGTGTGCATTATCACACAATATCGGATCAATAACGGATATTATAAATAATTATAATTATTATTATTTGTATACTTTAATTTTCTTCTTCTTTTAAATGTTATGGCTCCATCGAAATAATCAATGATTTTGCCAATGTCAAGTAAAAATAACTATGTACGGTAGTTTAATATTATTATAAAAATTATACAAAAAATATGGCGATTGCGCCAATGTCCTGTGAGAATAATCGTATACTTTAATTCGACATCTCAAATGTTTTGTCGTTTAAAAACTTCACTGTGACCCCTAATGCCGAGTATATATGTGGTCTGTGCCGAGTACCATGCAAACGGATAAGAGGTGGAAAAGCACAAACAAACTATTGAGTATTGAGGTCTTTTCAGCTTGTTGCCCAAAGAGTAGAGTGAAACATTAGGAAAAGAGAGCCCCCTGGTGAAAAAATACGCCGCATTGGTTTTATCTATCAAAAGTTTGATTGATGTTTAGTAGTAACGATGATCATGGCTGAGCTGGAAAGATTGAATAATACCACTGGCTGTTTTTCACTATTTACAGGTACAGGTAGCACGCTGGGTAGAATTTCAGTATAACAATCATAGAAAAACATATACAATTACGCGCTCTAATAGATTACGCCTTGATCACCAAAAGCAAGTGAAGGAACATTAATCAAAAAATTGTAAGCGTTTTGTATCAATTTAATAATAACAATTCTTGGCAGTGTTTTGCCATAAAATAAAGCCGTTTGAAGTGGTGGTAGACATCGTTTGTATTCGAAGAGATAGAAAAACTGGTAATAAAATTTCGTTTTAGATTTTTTTTATAAAATACCTAGTGACGAGACGAATAAGTAATAATAATAATAACGCACACACTCAACATTGACCCGCACTAGGGAAATCCTGTGTCGCGGGTGCTATGGACACACACATAGACAACCACAAACTACACCCAAGCTCATGAGAGAAATAAATGTAGGCCATACAAATATTTCTCCCGGCCCGGGAATCGAACCTGGGACCTCTGCGTGGCAGTCCGGCATGGTTACCATTCGGCCACAGAGGCAGTCTTGCGCCTTGGAGGTAAGCGACACTGGACTGGAATTCCTATGGACAGGCGTCCATAGGAATTCCAGTGCCAATCAGAGCTTTAAATCGTAAAGATCTGAGAGCAACTACCATTGCGCCTCTCACCCTGAGACATAAGTTGAGAAGTCCTACATGCTTTTGACTTTACAAGCAGACTTATCCATTAAATGCAGTTATAAAGCTTGGCATGCTTTCCACGGTGAGGCGATACTTCACACCGGAAGAGTTCAACTGTACCAAGCTCAAGTCCAGTCATGTATGGAGTACTGCTGCCACTTTTGGAATGGTTCTGCTAAATACTGATTAGCCATACTGGATTCACTACAAAAGCGTGTCAAGAGGTTTATAAGTGACACGTATTTAGTAGAGGCAAAGCTGCAGAGTCTTGATATCGTCGTAAAGTTTACTGCTTATCTGTATTCTACAGATATATATCAGATTATTAAACTGCCTCTGTGGCCGAACGGTTACCATGCCGGACTGCCACGCAGAGGTCCCAGGTTCGATTCCCGGGCCGGGAGAAATATTTGTATGGCCTACATTTATTTCTCTCGTGAGTTTGGGTGTAATTTGTGTTTGTCTATATGTGTCCATGGCACCCGCGACACAGGGTTTCCCTAGTGCGGGGCTATGTTGAGTGTGTGCGTTATTATTATTATTATTATTATAGATAGTATATCACGAAAGTGTGCAATGGAATTGCATGATTTAATTCCGCCTTCCCCGTTCCATCATTCTGGGTAGGCTGGGATTCCACGCCTATGTTGTGGATATTCCAAAGATTACGCTTTCACATCTATATGGCAAACGGCTAAGGAGTGGAATTCCCTGCCTGCAGACTTGATCTCCGAACGCTATTCTTGAACTTGGACCTTTTAGAGGCGAGAGTGAATAGGCATTATTTACGTGTGGATGCTACTTCGTCGACCTCATCATCACTTTCCATCAGGTGAGATGGAGGTCAAATGCGCAATTAATTTTATTAAAAATAAAAAGTAGCAAGTGTGGTTTTAAATGGAGACTGTGATACTTCTTTTTAATCACAACTGAAATAGTTTAGGTTTAAAATCTAGTTCAAGATGTTTTAAAAGATTTAGGTTAAGTACCATATATTTAAATACTTATTCCGGGTACACAATTATAATACAAATTATAATACTGTAATACTTAAGCTCCTTGTGAAAGAGTTCGTCCAGGAAAGCCAAGCAGTAATGTTCGGATTATTGCGCGTGTCGACCTCATCGTCGCTTTCCGTCAGTTGAGATAGAGATCACATGCGCACTTATTTTCGTATAAAAAACCCTTTAAAACCGGAACGCAGTAATGTGAGAGTGATAACTGCTTGGTGGCAGAAATAGATAAGGTGGCATACTCTTTCACGACGAGGTCTACTGCTACTACAGGAGCTCTTCTGTACACGTCCTAGAAAAGTAAAAAAGTCCTACCTTATATAATTTTAATTTCAAATATATTTTTTTTTATTAACGCATTTCTCATATTCAGAACAAAATAAGTATAAAAATAAAAAAAAGAACATAACATAGGTTGTCACCTGATTACATGATTTCTATTTGCGGCAAAGTCACGAGGTGCGATAATAAATGCGTTCTTCCAAGAACGACTGAATAATAATGTTGCATAGACATATAATAATTTTACCTAAAATTAATGCGAAAGTGTGGGCGTCACTCTTGCTTCAGAAAAACTCGGCTTTTTTGCTTTTCAAATGGAACTTCGGTATTTCGAAATAATGGAAAAGAAATTATAATTTTAGATATGAATTTTAGTATAAATTCTAAAATCGGAAATAAATTCGGAATATGAAATATGGAATAATTATGGAATTTAAATATGGAATTTTAACTGCCTCTGTGGCCGAACGGTTGCCGTGCCGGACTGCCACGCAGAGGTCCCAGGTTCGATTCCCGGGCCGGGAGAAATGTTTGTACGGCTTACATTTGTTTCTCTCGTGATTTTGGGTGTAATTTGTGGTTGTCTTTGTGTGTGTCCATGGCACCCGCGACACAGGGTTTCCCTAGTGCTATGTTGAGTGTGTGCGTTATTTATATATATATATATATATATATATATATTTAATATTAGAAAAAAAAATATATCAAACGCGGTTTCACGAATACGTGACTTTAAGGTTAAATTAAAACTTTTTTCGAAATTCAGTTTTATTTCTTAATTTAGAACTCCTTTATTAAGTCCTTCATTACATTTTTAAATTAGCGCGAAAATAAAAAAAAGGGATATAAAAAAGTTAGGTGAAGTCAACATTGGAAGTCAATATCTCCATCTCGTTTTCTCCAACTTCAACAAATGTTGAAGAAATGGTTTCACAAAGCACACACCTCATACTACGGAGTATTGTCAATACGGATCAGTGTGCCATATTATGAAAGAGACGTGTAACCCGTAATTCTGGGGGCCTACCATAACCTTTCCAAAAACAATCTTATTTCAATGTAAGCTTAAAGTAAGCTTATTATAATAGTACTCATATTCGTACCACGACAAACCTATCAACCAAGTAATGTATTATTACTAAAATGATTGAAAGAACGAATGATTTCCCAATATTGTCTATTCCTTACTAAAATGATACGAACTGTATAATGTCATTTCTTTCTTTTTTGGTGTTCCAAGTCATCCTATCGTAGTGTAATGTTAAAGCACTTAATATTATTTACATTCAGAGAATTTTAACTGCCAAAAAATAAAATAATGGATCGCATTTTCATGAAGAAAAATAAATAAAAAGTCAATGTAAGGTTAAAGTAATATTGTTTTAAGAGGTTGTGGTAGGCCCCTGGTATCTTTATTTTTTCTTGTTGTGGAAATAAGTGCGTATTTGACCACCACCTCACCTTGTGGAAGCGTAATGCTTCGTGCGAATCTTGAGTATATCCAAGACGTAGAGGTGGAACCCTAGTCTACGTCCAAATAGAAAGGAGATATAGGAATGATTTCATATAATTCAGTCACACCCTCTCCGTGATATATCCTGTAGAATACTTTATCATGCCTACATTTGCTTAAAATATAATAGTAGAGTTAAAAATACATTATAATTGTCTCAATTTGTCAAGATTTTAAATTGAAGTGTTTATGTCAAAATAGAGACAGAATGCAGATGCCAAGTACATAGCAAAATGTTGTCTAAAACAATTATTTTTACAATTGAATTAGTCCAGTACTATTAGTCAATGCCAAAGTTTAAAACGTTGAACATGTTGGCACAGGTTTTCTCTAGAGTAATTGTGAAGGATTTCATGGATAACGTTCAAGAATATGCGCATAACGAAGTGAGATAATTATTAACAGCTGTGATTGTAAATGCAGGTGTGAAATTTCAATATTAATTTATGAATTAAAACATATGTTCCGTTTGCGAAGTAATCTATCGCAATAAAATTTAATTCAACCTTACTATCTTATTCAAGTGATTATTTGCTACGTACGTGTAGCACATGCAAGCATGACTGGTTGTAGACCTACAATATGTGAACCTCTACGTCGGTGCGTAGCATATCGTAGAGTTTTTCAAATCTGCTTAGTTGTATAATTTTATAGCAATTTTGCGTATATATTTAATTTCATTTAATTTCGTTCTATATATAGAACAGATCTCTTTGGTTTTTTCTACTTCCATAGATTTCTGTGGATTTTTTAATTGAAGAACTTTTTAATCTGATTGAAAGATCAAACTTAACACACATCATTCGTTCATTACTAATTTCTTCAGTTTTTGTTTGTATACATAAGGTTCTAAAATTAAACTTAAAAGGACTTCGGTGAAAGAATTAGGATCTTATGTATTATAATAATAATGTACCAGTCTCCCTTATGTTACATACCTCTCAAAACATTCGGATGAAAAATAATTTAGAAACTTTCTTTGCCAAATTCGCTCTACGGAAATCGAATCGAGATATTCTCACCTTGAGCCTACAGGGCTAACTGTTAGACCACTAAGGTAGTACATAAAACTATAAAGCCACAATTTCTAGTATCTATGAAAGTATTATCACCCAGTTAGATACCTTTACTGCTACCGGCCGTGGCGAGAAGTGTGATCTTTGTATTAATAATTATAAGAAACTAAAATAGTAATTTCACAAAAAAAATTGAATATCAATTCAATAAAAAAAATTAAAATACAGTGAATAGTGACATCTCTCGCCAGGGCCGGTAGCTATAAAATCTCACTGGGTGATAAACCTTTCATAGATTTCTCATAAATGGCGCTACGACTAAAAAGTCGTTGAAAAACCAAATACAAAGATAAGACAACAAACACATAGAAAAATTCGTGAGGTCCGCTGGTTCGTTCCGTGGCTTAGTTGATATAGCGTCTGGCACGGTATGCTAGAAGACGTCGGTTCAAATCCGGCCGGACCGAAGGAATTTTTTCTGAGTCTTCGATCTTTGTATTATTAATTATAATTATGCTTATTATCATTGAATGACATTTGCAAATTTTTGTCATACCTTTGCTACGTTCTGAATCAAATGTCCTTTTTTATAAATCTCCTAACAACAAAAATCTTATTTGTATGTGTAGCGTAATTAAACAATTTCTAAAAGCTTTGCACACGCGCCTCCGGTCATTGGTTCCGGCACTAAACTATTTAGTGCAAGTTTACGATACGACTGCGCCAGCGCATACAGACTAATACTACTGGTATTAGTCGTTTTTGCTAGTCGTTGCCGCGGCCATAAAAACCCGATAACGGATGTAGTTTTAGATTTTCGGGAGGAATTTTTATTTCTAACAATTAAACGGTTTTTATTGGAATCTCGAGATAATAAAGTTCTGTGGTCCCGTTAATTTCTGGTATAATTAAGCACGGGTAACAAGCGTGTTTTAACGCAATCACTTAAGTGATTTAAAGAGAGATATAACGATCACGCTCCTGGTAAGCAAGTCAGTGGGTCGTATACAGTGCAACCTTATCGATGGCTTTCTCGAATAGTAGTTCTAGAATCTCAAAAGCTTTTAATTCATAAGGACGATGGTTTAAAATGCTGAGAAGCGTCTGCGGCCCAAAGTTGATGAATCGTAGACCATTCGAATATTGCTAACCCAATCACTTGGAACTCTATCACAATAAAATATAGTGTTTTCTGAATAAATATCACTAAAAGAAATTTTGATTTCAGATACCATTTTTTATAAGCAGCGTTATGTTGTACAAAGAGACTGTTGAATTCACCTCTTAGGCAGACAACAAATGGAAAACCGTCGCGTGACTCATGAAAAGTGACGGGACGGTCAAGTTGTGGGACTGGTGGCAACGACATGCCTGTCCATAACAGTTGCAGTGGCACTCAGAGCTTTAAAACGCAAGGATCTGAGTGTACTGCCACTGCGCCCATCATACTGAGACATAAGTTAACAAGTCCCATGTGCCTGTAATTTCAGCAGCACCCCTACCCTTCAAAACCGCGACGCAATTTTTATTAATTCTGATCATTAAACTGAATTAATTTGAATTACAATGCAGTTCTATCTAAGGATCATTTCATTGTACGGGACGGAAAAAATAGGGACAGCTGAAGTTGGTCAAATTTAATAATAGTTATTTTTGATACAAGTGCGGAAAGTTAGTCATTATTCACGAGTCTCGAGACAAGTGAAAATGACAAATCCGCATGTATATCAAACAACGTTTTTTAATACATTTGCGAAAAACCTACACTGAAAGTAAAATAAAATAGTATTTAAAAAAAACCTCATTTTATTCCTTTGTCAATAACAAAATCAAATCGTAAAAAAGTTAATGAAAAAGGCGGGAATGTAAACGATGAAAAAAATTAGTACTTTTTTTGGCCGACTTTTTTCAATATGGCAACTGTTGCCAGTATTCAGCCACATTAAAATTACTATTTTATATTACTTTATTTTCTACATAATCGCTACTAAGGAGCATTTACTTCATAGGTGTAAAAATGCGGTCTCTCCATAGATATAGTATAGTAATGACGAATGACTTACGTCACAAAGCACATAAATATGAAATAAATATACAATCTCTTTAGTTCTATGTTTAAGACTTAAAACAACAGTAAATTAAAAAAAACTGGAAAAGTAAAAAGCACTAGTGCGAGAAATCCAACTTTCCGCACGATTTGTAGTGCGAAAAAGACCACGTTTTGAGCAACTGTATTAAAAAATTATTTTTCGTACAAAAATTTTATGGGTAACTCGCGCTTGACCAAAAAATTTACTATGCCAAAATTGTTTTCACAAAAAAAGACTTGGCGGTTACTAACAGTTTCCTTGTATTTTCTATGGTTTCGGATGCCCCCATACTGTCCCATTAAAAAATACTGTATAGTATGTTTCTCAGTACCATAGTAAGTATAAGCATGTAAAACCAAAGCGTGTATTTCACTATATTAATATTTAAAGGAATAGCACTATCAGATAACTTATGTGATATACACATCTATCAATTTATTTTATGATGCTAAGTGACAGGACGAACAAGTCGTGCGATTACTGGGAAGTGATACGCCTGTCCATAACAGTTGTATTGCTTTAAATCACAAAGACACCCAGCACTCTTACCCTTCAAAACCGAAAGTTAATAATGCGCACATTATTGCTTGGCGGCAGAAATAGGTAAGACGAAAGTACTTACCTGGACGAACTCTTTCACAAGGAGCTGTAAGAACCGCGCTGCCGCGTAGCGAAGCGGCGTGCTACCTATCTATGTCTTTTTACCGGCCGCCGCCTCTTGTGGCATACCGTACGCCACCGCGAGAGATCTCACATAAATAAAAACAATCTATATAATTTTCACTGTGGCGAGATTATTCGGAACCAAGAGTAATTCTTAGAACTGTCGTTCAACAAGCATTATACAACGTACTGTTACATAAAGTAATAGGTGTGTTCGGCATCAAAACAGCAGCTTCATCGAGATATTTATAGAAAGGAAATGGTCCGCATTCACGAAGAGCCAGAACAACAGCTGGTCAGGTATCAACTATGCATTATAAAAATACGTATTGATTAATTGCTGTTCGTTTGAGACGGGATCTTAATTTAATTCTGAGAACTGTTTCGTTTAAGATTCAATCTGGTAAATAGTCAGATGGTTCACCTATTTGAAAGTCATTGTTAACTTTATACATTTGCGGTAAGGATATGCACGTGAATTTGTTGAAAGTAATCTCAAATTATTTATTAATACAAAGATCGAAACACAAAAATTCCTTCAATCTGGCTGGATTCAAACCAGCACCTTCCAGCAATCCATGCTAGATGCTCTGCCTGTTAAGCCACGGAACGGTTGGTTCGTTCCGTGGCTTAAAAAAGGCAAGACCTCATGAATTTTTTTATGTGTTTGTTGCAGATTTTTGTTTTTGGTTTTTACGTATTTGTTTTCATTAAAAATAAATATTTGCATAAAAAATATAATTGTCTATTATTATTATTACATGGTACTAAATAATTTAATATCAAAAAATTAATCATCAAATTTATCATTAAAGTATTCAGGATAAGTTATAATAGCTCTTATTAATTAAAAAAAAAAACTTGCCTTTTGAAAGCTTGGGATTCGTTGGTACACTTTATACGGTTTGGGACAAGGTTATATATTTTTATTAAAACCGGAAACAAGTTGATGTAAAAATTCGCTTAATGTTAGTTGAGTCAGTGAGACAAGGACGAATTATTTTTCAAGTAAAGTTTTTGTGGTAATGACATTTTATTATTATATAATTCATTTTCTTAATATGCAAACACTTTGCCGATCGTGGGCATAAGTCTTTAAGTCTGAAATCTTAATCACTTCAATCGGTTTTGATTTAAGTTTTTTTATATAATTTAGAGTACGGTCGCTGGAAAATTATTAGACATTTGATACGACACGACAACCTCTTTAATACCAAGATCGAGGGGAAGAGGGGAAGAGGTCGACTTAGGCGCAGTTATATAGACGAAATAAAGGAAAAGCCAGTGTCGTGTCGTATAAGGAGATCAAGGAGCTGGCTCGTAGGAAAGATGACTGGAAGAGGCTCCACCGACAAGAGTTTGATGATGATATAATTTACGTTGGGTATTTGCCAAGATTTCTAAAAACTTGTTTACCTAAATATATATCTATTTTTTAGGAGGAGGTTCTCAATTTGACTGTATTTTTTTTATGTCACGCGATTACTTTGACATTTGTAAACCGAATTTCGATGATTCTCTTTTTTTTTTAAAAGGGGATAACTCGGTAGTAGTCACATTCAAATTTGAAGATATTATTCCACCTTATTTATTGGATTTCATCCCGTATCCGTCAATCGATTTCAATAAAACTGACGACATTTGTCATCGGGTTCCTTTTTATGCAAAAAAGTTATAATTATACTAAAACATGTTTATAAGAAACACATAACACAGGGAAATGAAAAACACAGAGTGACGTCGATGTAGTTGACTGTAGTTAAAATTGATAAAGCACGAAAACGGGATGAACAAATTAACAGATTTGTAATAAGATAATTAAAATTTAACAACATAAAAGGTGGCAATTCTGACGATGTAAATCTTGAAAAAAAATTTAGTAAAAACTACAATTCAATAAATAATGACAGTAGATGGAACTAGGTCGCCTTGTGTGCAATATTTATCCACGATAGAGATCGTACACTGTTTATTTTCAGTTTCGTTTCTGAAATTTTTGTTGGCTTGGTTTGATTTTTGTTGCACTTGAAATTTTTTTGCGAGTTCTATATAATTAATACTGAGCAATTAGTTTCCAAGCTGCAAAACTTTTAATCAAAATTATTTAATGAGTTACAAAATAAATTATTGGTTGCGTAGGTTTTGAGGCGTGTGAGAAATTGTGCACAGAAATTCATTGCACGATATTTCAACATTTGCACTTTACAAATAAAATATACTTCCTTACTGTAAAATAAGCTCATAGTCCCCTGACGCATTTATTATGGAACATGGGAGAAAAATTGTCATTGAAATATCTCTAATAAGATTCGAATGAAACTGAATTTTCCGTTGATAAGCATAATAAAAAATGATAATTTTGCGGACCTCAGTGATTTTTAATATCGAGCGAAGTTTAGCTAATCGTCTTTCGGGCATCACAGTCCTTTATCGGCTTCTTTAAAAAATTTAATAGAAAACTCATAAAGAATTCATATTTTTTAACGTCGAAAAATTAATTTTCTCCATCTCTTTGGGGTCTCATTTCATATTAACTTTTTAATGGTCCCAAGTAACAGCACTAACACGTCGTGCGTCTGGTGTTAAGTGACATGCCTGTCCATAGCAGTTGCGGTGTCACTCAGAGCTGTAAATAGCAAAGGTCTGAGGGACACTGCCACTACACCTGTCACCCAGAGACTTACGTTAACCAGTCTCATGTGCCTGTAATTTCACCCTTACCCTTCAAAACCGACACACGGTAATGCTCACGTTACTGCTTGGCGGCAGAAATAGATAAGGTGGCAGTACTTCCCTGGACGAGAAGCTCTACTGTTACTGCATTTGCATAATTAGCATAGAATAAATAGTTGCAATTTTACAAAATTTTAATTGCAATGCTTTAAAATTATATTCTTAATTAAAACTACGGTGCTCCAATGATTTTATGCATAACAAATTTTGAATCTAACTCCGGCGCGTGGGCATCTTCAAACAAACGTCTACACCTACGATAAGCGATCGATTTCAGGATGTAGTCCAATTATTTTAATCCTACGCAAATTGTTAAGCCATTTCTTGGCCGCTGATTTGTACGTTTAAAATTAAAAGGTGATGAATAAAATTCTGATCATTGTAACTCGGCATTGCTTTCTTAGTCGGTAAGTGCTGTTATTAAATGTGAATGCTATTCTTATAATATGTATTCTTATAAGGAACAAATCAAACAAGATGGCTACTGAAGCTATCTATGTATACCAAAAGTAGTTTTAGTAGCAGAATAGATACTTGTGACAGAGTTCGTTCAGATAATTCCTGCCACCTTACCTATTTCTGCTGCCAAGCAGTAATGTCAACGTTACTGTGTTCCGGTTTTAAAGGGTAAGGGGTGCTGGTGAAATTACAGGCACCTTGGACTTGTCAACTTATGTCTCTGGGTGACAGGCGCAGTGGCAGTGCAACTGTTATGGACAGGTGTGTAGCTTAACATCATGTGTACGACTTGTTCGTTCCGTCACTTGATATTATAAAAAAAAGGATTGCACAGTAGGTAGGCTACAATAAGTAAAACTCTAATTTGTCGGTTTTGAAAGAAATAACTACCGTACATTATATAGAAGGTCGTATGAATGAATGAAATATTCTTTATTGCACATTAAAATTACAATGACAACACAGAACAGTAACGTAAACATCACAGAGTAAGCCAATGTACAAGAGGCGGCCTTATTGCTAAGTAGCAATTTCTCCCAGTCAACCGTAGTCGTACATTGCATTCAAGGTACAATCTAATCAATAAATGTACTTATACAAAAAGTTCGAGTTTCGGTATCCTCGGTATTTCGGAAATTCAGAACAACTTTGTATTACTTGTTGTTTCTTAACTTGGTAATACAGATTTTTCAGGCTAAGGTATAGCCTAAGGGTATAGTCATACGAATTGCATCGTTCGTCGAATCTTGAAACCTCTCTTAAAAGTTGTCATTTTGCAGTTGTGGCCATTTTACACCAATGTATTCAAATTCAAATTCAAAGTAATCTTTATTTCATAGGTAAGCATTATTACACTTGAAATCGTCACAATGGTCAACTCTACCGCTCATTCGTAAGGCAGATTCCCCTGAGAAGAATGAGCAAGAAACTCTAGGGGTTGCTCTTTGTAAATAACATTTGTACACATTCAACATTTACAATATTTTTTTTTAATTTGAAACATCAGAGATCGAGACTACCTCCATGAGCTAAACGGGTTACTACCACGGGTTTTTGTCATCCAAGTACGCAGAAGTTGTATAAAGTTTTTTTTACAGATCCAAAACTGATTCTTATTTTTTTTGTACCTTTACTATAAAGTTTTTGTTTCACTATAGTTTTATATTAATATGGTTTTACGTATGTAAAGTATTTTATAATGTTAAAGGCCTAAAGGTTTACACTGTGGGCGCTGGAACGAGGCTTGGTTTCCATTCCCGGTAGGACCAATTGAGAAATGTTCTGGAAGGTACCCCAGAATGAATACCGTTGCTCTGATACATGAATACCCTAGTTGAAGATCAGGCATTTGGTGTGGTTGTCTGGCATATTACAGTATATTAATTTTATTTATGTACCTGTATATAATGTATACACGTAATAGCACTAGGTAAACCCTGTATCGCGCGTGCAATGAACACGCACATAGACAACCACAAATTACATCAAAACTCACGAGAGAAATAAATATAGGCCATACAAATATTTCTTCCGCACCGGGAATCGAACCTGGGACCTCTGCGTAGCAGTCCCGCATGGTAACCATTCGGCCATGGAGACAGTTACATGGTACATATAAAGCGGGTAGACACAATTAGACAATAGAGTAGACTATTCCGTTCTTATTTTAAGTATACTTACACATTGTAATACGTAAAAGAGCACAAAATATAGAGTTTCTCTGCGAAGCGTGTGTGTCATTCAAGCGCTGTCACTCAGATATTGCTGTTGAAAAACAGCCGGTCAAATAGACTCTAAAAACATGTCACGGCCTGTGTTTGATCTTTGCACCAGTTTAGCGAGAACTTTGATTTAAAAGTTGATTATTTAGAATAGAATATAAAATAGAAGCAATTCATTGTAACGCCATTGGTAAAAAAAAAACACACAAAGTAATATAAATAAGAATAGGAAATGAAACTATTTTTCCGGGTTTAAATCGCGTGTATTTGTTTTTTCAAACAAACCGACGTTTCGGGCCCTTTACAGGTCCCATGGTCACGGTTGCCTGAGAATATAAATAAGAACACAAATAACACAAAAAACAGTGTAGCAAAAATGTAAATAACAAGTTTTATTATATAACTTAATACCATACTAATAAATGTGGTTATGGCGTATGCAAAAGGATCTCATTTAGCTTAGCCACAGATGAGAAATAGAAAAATTGTAAAGAGGCTATGACGCTAGTTTTCAATGGACCCTGGCCTAGTGAGTGAAGCACGTGTACGTCGCGAAGTGGAATAAAATAATCTGCGTAAATACTTATTATCTGTATATCGTGTTATTGCAGTGTGCACTCTTATATCGAACAAATACTTACATAATCTTTGCAATATACGCATACAGTTATATAGTACATTATTGTAGAGGCCGGGAAGTAAGGGATCGCTGGACGAGTATGAGTTATAAGGACAAGCGCCAGCCAGGCCTTGTGTTAATACGAGTCAAGCAATCCCCGTTCCTGCCGAGGCTTATACAGTAATTTTCTCAAACAATGTAAGGAAATAATAGAAAACTAAAAGAGAAGAAAATGTATAAAAATAAAGTAAAAAAAAATGTTTATTAAAATCAAAAGTAATACTCGACATTATTATTATATATAATCGATATAGTATTTGCATGCATTTTCGTTATCGCTCTTCTCACTAGAACTTATTTTCGCGAAGAACATAGAAAAAAGGCCAAAAAATCAGAAAATAATATCAAAACAATTTACTTTATATTACCGCCATTAAAAAAAACTATTATTTACGATGCAATTACGAACACTTGGCAGTTGGCTGTATGAGTTTTTGTTTTGTCTGTTTACTTAATTCATTCTTAGTAGGTAGATTTAAAAATTTAGAGACGTGGACCAGTGGTTTTTCATACTTTCTTTGCAGGCTTAGGTGGGGAAGATTTCTCTCGGTTCTTAAATGACAAAGTTTCCGTGCTCGTTTTTTGAAAGTAATGCAAACATTGAGAAAAATTTTATTTGCGTAGTGTGTAATTTCGTTTTACGTTTTTATATAATTATTTATGTCTTGTTCAGTAACTTTTCAATTAAAAATGGTTTACATTACGGGAGTACAAGGGCTAAACAGTTTTGCGATCATCTAGCGTTACATGTAAACAGACTCAAAGTATTTATCACATGGTTTCACACGCTGAAAAGATTCACTTTTCCTTGACTCACTTATCAAAAGTGAATTCACGCTGCGCCGCCGCCGTTTTCGTGCCAAATAACAGGTTCCGTGAAATTGATCATTTTGTTTGTACATTTCACCTAACTGATATCAGTTGAGTGTAAAAACTATTCTAAATGTGTGTATCTACGCAATAGTAACTAATGTAGGTGTCTACTGGAATCAGCACTTCTAATCTCTTGTGCAATGGTTTGGCGGAATGCAACAAAGTCTCTGACGCAATAACTTGTTTATCGAAATAAATACCTAGACTCCGTACTTGTATTCAACATAGGGCATGACGTTTTGGACGGTTTCGTTTCTTTTTACTTGTTTTTCCTTATTTTTAATCGGACAATATGGAGAAATCCGGAACCATAGAAGATACAAGGAACCATTAAGAACCATTACGTCTTTTTTTGTGAAAACAATTTTGGCATTTTTTTTTATCAATCGTGTGATGTATACATAAAAGTATATATATAAAATATATATAATTCATATAAAATGAAAAATCATTTTATTAAATTTGTCCAACTTCTGCTGTCTAGTGTTTTTTTGTGCCATACAACAAAATCGACTCTAAAATTAAACTTCGACACACGCTACTTCGACAATATATAATATGCTACTACGATAGGATATTTTTTGTTTTTTTTTTTTTGCTTTCTTCTTCGTTTTTAAGAGCTATTCGAATCCCAACTTTGAGTTTCTGTAATGACTCGACATTGACTACTTCGTTGGTCTATAGTTTGAAAGATTGAAAAATTACTATAGGTTGGAAAAGTTACTATAGGTTGAAAAATTGCTTAAAGAACTTTTCGTCAAAAAACACAAGTTGTTAAATTCATTTAACTTCGAAAGTTTATTAGAAAACTGACGATCATAGATCAATCATCAAAGCTACGCTCGTATAAATATAGTTTGTATGTTTTACGACATCTACCGAAGATATGTCACAAAGTTCGTTATCGATTATCAAACTAGTTACGATGTGACTAAAGCATCTATTTCTATAATACATTCATTATTTAAAAGTCACTTTTAAGCCGGATGTTGTGTCCAGAATTCTAATAAATTCGCGAGTGGGAAGCTTGTTTACTTGGTCCGTTCGGTGTTTAAAATCGGTTTACTGTGATTTCAGTATTGTACGATCCTATTTCATGGAGATATCATTCATATTGGCTTGCAACTTCCCTCGCGTCCTAGAATAAAAAAGTGCCCGGTTTGCTAATCTGTAACACAAAACTATCGCTAACGCAACAAGTTTTATTTTACATTCATTATTAACATCCGATGGGCAGTGGGTTAACACCGAATCAACCCGCATGGGTTTTTACCCAAAACTATGGGTTTTAACCCATTTCTGCTCAAAATCGTGGGCGGAAACGGTTAATACGGAATTTGGTATCATTCCATACTTATTTCAATGTAAATAATCTTTTTCAGACGAAATAGAGGCAATTTTCCACAATACCCACCCAATCTTGTGGATTCTCACTACTAGGGATGCACATTACAATTCGACTTTTGCGAAGATCGATTCGAGTTCATACTAACGATTTTTTGTATCGATTTATTTCAATATATTATTATATTAATAATTTATTTAGTTGTAAAGTTATTGGCCTCGATTTCGGGCGTTAATCACGTGATTTAACGCGAAGCAAAACAACATTATACATTGTGATGAAAGTTCAGTTCAGTCTAGGGAAGTACTGCCACCTTACCTATTTCTGCCGCTATGCAGTAGTGTGAGCATTGCAGCGTTCCGGTTTTGAAGGTGCTGGTGAAATTACGGGTACATGGGACTTTGTGTGAAATTTATTTAGTCAATATCTATTACATTGTGACTTATTTTCTAGGTACAATAATTTGTGATTTTAAATTTAATTTGTGATTTTAAACACAGTTAATTATAGGTAAACACCTCATACAATAATCTCAGTACAGAGTACTAAAAAAACCGACCTCAAAAGTAAGTGGAATTACGTCTATTTTCTAAGTTTTATTGAAATATATAGTTCGCCTCTATATAGAACTTGACACTGCAGATAATAAAAATCGGTTCTCACTACTCAAAGTATATCGAGAGAAAAACGCCTTGAACTGGAGAAATAGCAAAATCAACCATTAAAGTAATTGCTCCTAAATTAAAGTTAGGCGCTATTTATAAAAATGAATCTTCATGCGTGAACAGCCACCCTTCGAGGTGGATGATTTTCTTCAAAATGAAATGGGACCACTATGGAAGTACCCTTTTCCAACAAAAAAATCTTGAAAATCGGTTCACAAATACCGGAGTTATCGCGTAACATACATACAAAAAAAAAGAACATACAGACGAATTGAGAACCTCCTCCTTTTTTGAAGTCGGTTAAAAACAAAATATGGCAAAGGAAGTTATAACATTTAAGTTAACTATGTAATATTATTAGGAGCAAATACTAATAACTCTAATCTATTTCTACAACAAAGTGCTATTTTATATTATAATTTTTTAAAAGAAAGGCAAACAATCTGCATGTACGTCCAAATATTCGCTATTTGTATTATACAAGTTACAAATTCTGTATATGGGTGAGTTCGTACCAATTTTGGTTCTTCGAAGAGGTGGGCAAAGTGGTTGGATAAGTATCGGGGGTGTCTATGAGGTACTCTAAATATTATTTGGCTTAATAGAATCGGACAATCAATTTGGTTTCATAGCAACTTGTAAAGAAAAATAAGGTCTAATCTATCTCTAAATGTGGTCTGTGCCCTACGGTTTTCACGGCTCATCATATGAAATCGCTCAAGTCTCATTTTGTAAGAAGATCGTTTAGCCATTCCGTGCGAATATGCCAAGTGGTACAATTTTTTTTTAATTCGCTCAATTGTTAAGGAATGTGTGCACTTTATTACACTGCAGTATTCTAGGATACTATGCACTAATGAGTTGTACAGTAGTTTTTTTTCTCAACTCTACGAAAAGCCTTTGCATTATGTGTAACAAACGTTAACATCATTGACGCCTTCTTAACAATATGGTCAATATGTGGCAGAAACGTTAGTTTATTGTCGATACATGTCCCTAAATCCCGTACACATCTTTCCTCTTTTTTTGACTTGTCAACTTATGTCTCAGTGACGGGCGCTAGCAGTGCCCCTCAGATCTTTGCGATTTAAAGCTCTGCAATTGTTACGCACAGGCGTGTCGCTTACCACCAGTCGCACGACTTGTTCGTCCCGTTACTTGATATCATAAAAAAAGTTGGTCACGAATTATTTGAGACCTGGAACTCCTGGGCTGGCGTCATAGACCATTGCCTGTATAAACAGGAGGTTCCTTTGTCACTCAAATTATATTTTATGTTATTTTAATTGAAATAACTTAATGAAGCATGAATAATCGAAGCTCTTGTGGTCGACGTTGGAGTTATTCTCTTGTGATCTTGTGATCGGCATTTCTCTCTGCGTCTCGGAGCATTGAAATGCATACATTATTTTAGTTGAAATAGCATACAATATACAATGATAAATTTAATGTCCTCTGCCTTGCCAACCTCGGGCTTGCGCTGGCCCTAAGGGTGGCAGATTAGGGGATAATTCCGGTATTGTTGAATTTTATACACTTTCTGTTAACCGCATTTCAATAAAATTTGTATATATATGTATATTATATATTTATGTGTATATACATTGTTTATACAGGTACTATAGTTAGTCATATAATATTACATGTTATGCATTGGCAATTGTATCTGTTCTCAATGTGTAAAATAATATTATGTTGTTTACATTTCAATAATAATGTTTTAGTTTCTGCTGACTAAAAACTTCTATTTGACTAAAAACTTTTATTTACATATGACTAAAAACTTTTTTGTGCTACTTATGGAGATTTGTAATTAGCATTTCACCTTTACTCAACATTTATTTTTTGTGAAAAATTCGCTGTAAATCTTCCTAAAAATAAATAAATATTTATTTATTTTTAGCAATATTTATTTATTTTTATACTGTGTTAAAACTATATATCATAATTATTTATAAACTTGTTCCTGTTTATATATACATCATGTTATGCACCCTGTTAACTATTCTGAACCCAGCTCTCCGGTTGACTGGTAGAGAATGCCTAATGGTATCTTAGTTTGCTGAAGTTTTTGCCGTCCATAAGAACCGGTAATAGGTCAGTCTCGGATCCGCTGAAGCTGCATCGGAAGAGTGTCCGCCATTCGTACTGTTTTGTGTACAATAAAGTTTAAATAAATAAACAAATAAATAAAAATTTGGCACATGGATGTAACTCCAATGAAAATAAAATGTTATGGTGTCCTAGAGTTGATCTGATGATGGAAATGGCAGACAGATGAGAGGACTCCTCAACAGTGTACAGCAGCTACCGTATGTCTGGGCTCATATAATTTGTTTTTAACGAGGACCTCCATATTATGCGTTTCCAGCTATCGTTGAGGACGCGGTAATAAACACATATAACCAAATTTTTGAGGTCAGTTTTTTATATAAAATTATTTACTTATTTAAGAAATACAGACAAGAACAATAAATACGTTTAGCACTGAATAAATGTGTAATCGTACCTACATGCTATTTACAAACTAGTAACTGATAGATAATAAAATTCAAAACTAGCACCTACAATCTGTTTCCAATGTTCCATGAGATAACAATAAATTTCCATAGTGTGTAACAAACCGACATCAGTTTTATTAGCTGCGTTAAATCTGATTGCCTCGTATATTATTTGACCTTGGATAAGACCAGTATTTTCGATAAGTATCTATACAACAACAAGAAAAGATTTTTTTATCATTCATTATCTAACAGTAGGTCCTAGTTGACTCAAAAACACAGTTGTAAATTTCCGCAGTGCGTAACAAATCGACATCATTAACTACGAAGAATCTGATTGCTTCGTAAATTATTTGACCTTGGTTAAGGACCAGTGTTTTAGTTAGGTTTACAACAATAAGAAAATAAGTTTTTATTGCTCATTATTTAACAGTAGGTCCTCATTGACTCAAAAACGCAGTTGTAAATTTCCGCAGTGCGTAACAAATCGACGTTATTAGCTACGATAAATCTGATTGCTTCGTCAATTATTTGACCTTGGTTAAGGGCCAGTGTTTTAGTTAGGTTTACAATAATAAGAAAATAAGTTTTTATTGTTCATTATCTAACAGTAGGTCGTAGTTGACTCAAAAACGCAGTTGTAAATTTCCGCAGTTCGTAACAAACCGATATCAGTTTTATTAGCTACGATAAATCTGATTGCCTCGTATTTTTTAATTAGTTGACTCTAATATAACTATAAATAATATATATATATAATAATTTAACTGCCTCCGTGGCCGAACGGTTATCATGCCGGACTACCACGCAGAGGTCCCAGGTTCGATTCCCGGGCCGAGAGAAATAGTTGTATGGCCTACAATTATTTCTCTCGTGAGTTTGGGTGTAATTTGTGGTTGTCTATGTGTGTGTCCATGGCACCCGCGACACGGGGTTTCCCTAGTGCGGGGCTATGTTGAGTGTGTGCGTTATTTATTATTTATTTAATATGTAGTTGTAAATACATAGTTATAGCCTTAGATATGTATTTATCATTTTTGTACTCCAAAATAGCACAAAAAGGCATTTTTCTGCGATTTTAGAGAATTTGCGCGAAAGAATGACACAACCATAACATACAAAGCGAAAATGGCGAACTGAGCTCAAATAGGTCTTTCGAGACCTAATATTAGCACGCGTCCGACGCTAACTAACCACTTACTGTATTCATTTGTTCTTTGGTCCCACCACACGCGTGCTGTGTAAACTTCTATTTAGAAATACTTAGGGATTTTTAATGATTAGAAAAGCGCGGCGACTGCGCTTCCTTCGTCCACCGAACTCGCTTGCCGAAGATGCGGCAGTTGACTTGGTGTAAACATCGAGTCGACGGCATCTCCTTCGGCAAGGCGAAGTATTCTGTATACTGTGGCGCTGGCGTCGCTGTGTTGCTGGTAACCATAGTAATTAATGGTTTATTTGACGTTGTATCATGTTCAGACTGGGAACAAAATTACCGTTATTTGCTGTCCCGTGGGAAAGATTCTCACATGGCCACCGGTGGTACATCGTCACCCCATCAACTAAAAGTGTGTCGGGGCGGGATGCGCCACCGAAATCATGCTTTATCTCTTCCTAATTAACGTATTATCTTAAGTAAACATTTTTTTTGCCGGGTCTGACTGTTTTAATACAATTCATCACAAATAATTTGTTACGTTTATTCTCGTTTTCTATTATGTAAACTTTAGTTCTTTTTTCAAATAAATACCTTTTTAATCTTGTTTTTTTTACTGTCTTTTGGTATAATGAGTTTCTCATTATACCAAAAGCAAAGTGTTGGGTGATCACCGGTAGTACACTACGCCTGATGAACCCGCTATCCGTACACGCCGGTCTGAACGTGTTAAACGTAGTAAGGTAGTTTATTTTATTGTTACAAAATTTGTCTAATCCGTATTGACATATTTGCTAAGACGACAATTTAAAGTTGGCCATGTGGGGGGGCTTGGCTTGTAACAGGCATAGGGTTTAAAATTAATCTTTTGATGAAATGTGAAGCAACGCTTTGACAATGATGGAGGTGCAAAATAATTTAATGGGTTGTTAATTATAATATGATTGCTAATTGTTAAACAGGAGCCAAGGGATTAGTAAAAGTTATTTGAAGATGTACTAATTATTAATTTTAGTTGAATATTAGTTTCGGAAGGTGTTCACTTTTGTTTATTTACAACAATACAATAAATGGTTTCTATTTCTGTTTCTACTTCTATTTCTATTTACATTGAGATTTCGCCAAATGTCAGAACTAAACTATCGGATTATTATGAATTACCAATAAAATATACAAATAATACAGTACAAACATCATATCATAATTAGCAATAAGACTAGATCAGTAAAATTACAACTCTCAAAATTACAGGAGAAAGGTTTGCAGATTCTATAATCGTCGATTCTAAAATTAGTCCATAACTTTTTATTTTTATTAATTAAACATCGAACACGAATTAAGTTCACTTCGATCAGGCTGGATTCCAACCAAACTCTCGTAGCAAACCGTGCCAGACGCTATGCCAACTAAACCACGGAACGAATCAGCGGACCTCACGAATTTTCAATGGGTTTGTTGCAGATCTTTGTATTAATTTTTAACGATTTTTTGTCGTTTTTGACTTATTATATTTTTGCCACGTTTACATACTTCCCTGGACGAACTCTCGTTGTTGTTATAAATTTTTCCCTACTTACTACTAGGTTTGCTAGGAGACGTCGCTTCGAATCCAGCCGGCTCGAAGGATTTTTTTCTTAGTGTTCGATGTTTGTTTTAATAATTATAATACACTAGTGGAATAATTTCACAAAAAATAACTGAATTTCATGACGTTGAAGCATTCAGTCATTCAATAAAAATTTTATTACTAGGTACAGTCAAGAGCACATCAAACTTGGCACTTTGTACTTTGGACCGTTCTTATCGTAACCGGCATAGAGTCGGATTTAAGTCGTAAGTATAAAGCTTGACGTGCTCTTGACCCTGTACTGCCAGTTCTTGACGAAAATTGACCGAAAATTGGTCCCATAGCAAATGACAATTTTTTTAAATTCTGTTTTCGTAGAGCCCACTGTTCACATCCGACTCTGTATTCCGTCCACGGGAACCACCATGTACCCGCCACAGACGTGCCAGAATGTCTAACCCTCTTTCGACATTCAGCCACGTCTCAGTGCAAGCAAAAGTAACAACCATGCCATGTGAATCAGCATAAGACACACGTACCAAATTAGTATAAATAAGTAGCTCAAGAAAATATACCACAGTTATAATCAGTTTATACACAGTCATTAAATATCTACGACTCGTATTTTATTTTATACCATGTAACTAAATGGTAAACACCAATTCAGTCATTACTGGTCGTATAAAATATTTAGCGTCACAATCCTTGAGAAGTAGCTTTTGAAAGTCTCAAGCCTCAATATTTAGAAACATTTAGTAGCAGTAGAGTTCCTTGTGAAAGAGTTCGTCCAGAGAAGTACTACTTATTTCTGACGGCAAACGATGACGGCTTTGAAGGGTTAAAGGTGATGATGAAATTACAGCCACATGGGACTTGTCAACTTATGGCTCAGGGTGACGGGCACAGGTGTAATGACCCTCAGGTCTTTGTGATGTAAAGCTCTGAGTGGTACTGTAACTGTTAAGGACAAAACCAGAACGCAGTAACGCTCATATTATTGCTTGACGGTAGAAATAGGTGAGGCTACTTCCCTGGAACTCTTTCACAATGAACGCAACTGCTACTAATTATTTTGTAATTTTTCGTATAGATTTGAACTAAATAAAACATCTTGTTGTTACAAAATTTTTTTTTATTTTTTTTTTTTATTTTTTTTTAAATTCTGTTTTTTTAATGCATTTTCCTACCGCCCGACCCTAATTACCGTCCATGGGAACCTTCACTTCAGTCATTACTGCTCAAATAAAATAAATGGGACCACAGTCCCTGAGAAGTAGTTCTTGAAAGTGACAACCCTCAATATCGAAAACAAGATTGAAAGAGGAATGTCGTTCCTTACCTAGTACATCAATTTGTACTTCACTTACCTGACTTATACATTTCTCAATGAAGAAATGCAAACACATGTGGTAGCTATCAAATAGTTATTCAGAAATACTTCTATCCGCCATTCGCACACCTGCTTCATCGCATTAGCATCTACTAAACAGTCACGTAATCTTCGACGTCAGACTTCTGAAAAAATTTGCTAGCGAAATTCCATAATAGTTTTTTTTTATGATAACAAGTGACGGGACGAACAGTCGTGCGTCTGATAGTAAGCGACACGCCTGTCCATAACAGTTGCAGTGCCACTCAGAGTTTTAAATCACAAAGACCTGAGAGGCTCTGCCGTGAGACTAAACGTGAGACATATCGTGTCGTGACGCGTCAGAACGGCATCGGTTTCATACGCACAGCACAAGCCGTCACGTCCGATTGCGACATAATAATATAAATCTAACCATATTAAATGTATAAAACCGATACCGTTCTGACGCTTCACGACACTACACATCAGGCAAATCTAAATCCGGCTTATATAAGTTGACAAGCCATATGCGACTGTAAATTTATTTTTTTAAGTACTCGTGTTACTTTTTATGGAGATATTTCTCTTTAAATACTACAGAGAACCTACTTTATTTTGGTTTTCAAAAGAGACGTTATAGTTATCATAATAATAACACACTCTCATAGCCCCGCACTCGGGAAACCAACCACAAATTACATCCAAATTCACGAGAGAAATTAATGTAGGCTATGCAAATATTTCTCCAGGCCTGGGAATCGAACCCGGGGACCTCTGCGTGGCAGTCCAGTCTGGTAACCGTACGGCCGCGAAGGCAGTTAAAAGCTATTTTAATTTGTACGTTGCGCACTTTTGTAAGTGTTTAGTCGCAATGTCGCAATCCTCTCGCTAACGTTGAAGGAAAATATTATATAAACCTGCAAGTCGAAGAAAGTTCTCAATCCTAAAAAACCATGTGAAGTTCTCAACCCGCACTGGCCTGGCGTGGCGGAATATAAACAAATATTAGACAACATCATCACCTACGTTGCTCTGATTCCAAAGGAAATAGCCAAAGCACTTGTGTTATGAAAATCGGAAACGACGATGGTACCATAAACGTGCAGACCGGAAAAAAAAGGTACATTTTTTACACTGACCCGGCCGGGGATCGAACTCCCGGGTTCGATCTCTCGAGCCCTCAGTGATGGCGACATCATAAAAACCGATGTGCAAGCCACTCGTCTACGTAGATCGTCAATATGGCCTAAACCCCCTCTTTATTAATACCCAAATGATATTGTTCTTTTTATAAAAAGAACAGTTCAATGCTATTGATAGAAATCCCGATTTTTTTCTGTCTATCGGCAGTTACAGAGTTAGGTAGTTGATAGCATATCTTTAAGGCTGGTTTCAGGCCAATGCGGATTTATCTTCGGACCGTCCGCGCGGAGCACCGGGGCGGAGTAACACGTGTGGCGTTAGAACATGGTTTTACAGTGACGCGGTTTACTCCGTACCGTGCGTTCATTATAGGCGACTGTTCAGCAGGCACATTTCGTACGATCCGTACGCACAACTGTGAATCCAGCATGAAGGGGTCTGTATGATGAGATCTGCAAACAGAAGATGTAATATTAAATACGTCTTAACCTTGGTATAATAAAGCCACATGTGATCATACGTTACAAGTGCTTTTATCACATGAATCATAGAAATAATACGACCTGCATGAGACAAATTATGTATATGTGAAATTTTATAACTGTCATATAAGCATAAAAAGTTATCGACCAATTTCGTTTTTTAAAACTCGCTCCTGAAAAGTTGTCATTTTGCAGATGTGGCTTTTTGACGTAAAGGGTGCGATATTGACTTTTTTATTATACCAAGTGACTTGACGAACAAGTCGTGCGCGTGGTGGTAAGCAACGCGGCTACCCATAACGTTGCAGTGCCACTCAGAGCTTTAAATCCCAAAAATCTTAGGGGCACTGCCACTGCGCCCGTTACTCTGAGACATAAGTTGACAAGTCCCATGTACCCGTAATTTCACCAGCACGCTTCCAAACCGGAACCCAGTAATGCTCACATTACTGCTTGGCGGCAGAAATGGGTAACGTGGCAGTGTGACCCTGGACGAACTCTATCACGACGAGCTCTACTGCTACGAAATGAAATAATAAATTAAATATTTTTTCGGATCCAAAGTCATGTATGTTTATTTAAACTAACAAAAATTACAAGTAGGTTCATTTTTCCATACAAATGAGCCATTAAATGGCCACCTAACGTCTCTTACAATTTATTGTAATTTTCCAACCAGGTGGGTCGATGATCTAGACTAAATGGGCGGGGTAGCAGACTCCAATACGTGATGATAAAGGTTGACCACCATCACAATAGTCCCAATCCAGGATCAATTACAAACGGGGTTTTGAGTAATCTAACTGAACATGATGTAGCAGCAGATGGAGCTTGGTCTTTGCAGTCCCAAAATCGAAACTACCTTAGCTCGAATTTAAGTTTTTCCCGTATTAATACGGTGCATTTTGCTTGCGTCGAGCGGCAGGACACCGGCTTTATTTCAAAATTAATTTACAAATTTTACAAACGAAATTAAAGCCATTTAAAAAATGTATATCGTATACTATACGTGTCCTATTTAATTCAGTTGATACAAAGAATTATAAAGGTATGTGTAAAGTACTTATTGAATACAGCGGTTTTCTTGTAAAATTTCGAAGTAAGTTTGTGTTTTTTTCTATCGAGAAAATTTTTAGCAATCGTGTTTTCACACCGTATACTAATTCTCAATTTTACTACTTATATATTTTTTTTACAAACCAAAGCCATTTGAGACTCTTACTCTTACGACTATTAAATGATGCATTGATGTGGTGATTGAAGACAGAAGTTATTCGGTACAAATTAAACGACCGATGAAAAATATTATATTTTACACCTTCCATTCAACATCATTATTATCATCGTAACTTACATTCGTAACGGAAAGCAAGAGTTTCACAATGTTTCTATCTCAAAGGAAGCTTTATCCAATTATTATATTAGATCAGCATCTATCTTCAGCGGAAAACACCTCTGCACCGGGTACGTCATATGGTGACGAGTTCGCGTTATCCAACCGAAGAAGCTTGCATCGGCCCACGCGCATTCCACCCGCCCGCCTCGGCCACTGGCCAACGTTTTCATAGTTTAGTTACGATTTCGAAAACGACCCGACGCGTCCCGCCGCCGGCGACAACTGTCCGGTTTCTCTAACGAATCCAGTTTCGGATAACCTTCGACAAGTTCTCGAACCACTTAATTTTGATTTCAGTGTTTGTGTCCTGACTTAAGTGCATCGTGACCCAATTGGATTTTTATTATTAGATTTCTCTAGGTATGACATTTTCTCACTTGCTTTCGCGTTTTAATTTTATGAAGAAAAAAAACGTCCAGCTGAGAACAATCTAGTTTTTCTTTACTGGTGGCCTGAGAATGTATTATCAAAGCAAATTCCCAAGCTTTGAAGTTTAGCAAGCAGCAAAATTCATCCTTGAAACTTAGAGTTATTAAAATACTAGCAGAATCGTAACTCCCGGAAATATAAATGGTGAAACATAATTCAAAATCTGAAATAACAATTTTAACAGCGGAAGTCTACGCCGAAAACCGTTTTAATAAAACTCGAAATCGAATGTTAGGTAATCGACGGAAGTAAGGTGCAAGTTATAAAAGTTTTGCGTTGAAACGATTTTCAGAGGCCTTTAGCTATACAGAAATAGCTCGAGACGTTTCGTTTACACTGAAGATTTTACCGCTGACACCCACACTGTTACACTTCACCTTGGTGCTGGTGTAGATGGCGCTGACCGTTGCCAGTGAGTCACTTACGATGATTCGAAGAGCTCTTGAGCGCCAAGATCTTTCAGTGTCGATAGATAATATTATCTGATGGACGTGTTTCAGCGAAACGTGATGAATGATGCCGTAACATCCTGTTTGTATTATTCCAATATATTTCTGGTGAATTACTGACGAACAAGTCGTGCGCTCGGTGGTAAGCGACACCCCAGTCCATAGCAGTTGTAGTACCACTCAGAGCTTTAAGTCGCAAAGATCCGAAGGGCATTGCCACAGCGTCCGTCGACCTGAGACGTACCTATGTTGACAAGTCCCATGTCCCGTAACTTCACCAACACCCTTACCTTTCAATACCGAAACTCAATAATGCTTACCTTACTACTTGACTGCAGACTTAGGTAAAGATTGCAGTTACTTCTTAGGACGAACTATTTCACCAGAAGCTCTACTGCTACTAAATAGCTAAATATTATAGCGATATTTTGCATTGGTTTAGGTTTATTTAAAAAAAAAACGACAATAGGTAAGACAATAAATAAAAGTAAAAAGTATGTTTTACAAAAATATAGAGTATCTACATAAGCAATAAATATAATGAATACCTACTAGACAACATGACATACGTTGATCTGATCCGACAGTTACTAAAGCACTTGTGTTATGGAAATCGGAACCAACGACGGCACCACAAACACCCAGATCCGAGACAATATAGAAAAGTTAATTTTCTATATTGACCCGGTCGGGGTTTGCACCCGGGACCTCAGAGATGGCGACAGACACCATGAAAACCGGTGTGTAAGCCACTCGATCACAATGGATGTCGTTGTATTTAAAGATCATATTCAAGAATTCGTTCTAAAAGTTACTGATTTCACGTCTGTTTAGAAATAACGAAATTATTTGTAGATTTATCTCACAACATACAAAAACTTCGCAAAACAACATACAAAAACATCCATGTCCAAATATTAGTGTTTTGTACTAAAATATTTACTTGTGTAGACAACTAAAACATTTACAAGCATGAGGAATTCTAGAGTTTTCGAATGTGAAAAGTGAAATGGAAACGTATTTTATTATATTTATTTTAGTTGGAAATGGAACTACATACATAAAAATTATCTAGGGATCAATCACGTTTTTGCTAATTACTGAAAATCAGGTCTTTTACTAAATTTTCGAGTGTTGATTTTTTTGTAAAAAAAATAACAACCTTCCACCACACCACCGCACGTCATTTTCCCGTCGGGATTGACAGAGACCCACAGTCTTCTACTTGTCACGACCCTGATTTACATCTCACATTAGGACATTTTTCTTTACGAGACGTCTTCAATTTCTACCCTCCTTGTCATAACTTACGCATTAGCATTTTGTTAACTTTTACAGCAATAAAACTGAAACTAAAATAAGAAATAAAAAACCCGCTTACATGGGATTGTAGATATTTTGCTGATTACAAATATGTTAATAACTCAGTTTCGCTAAAAATGTCGATTACTGCCGGGTCGAAGGAATTTTTTCTAAATCTTCGATCTTGGTATTAATCATTATAATAGCAAAAGAGTGTGAAATTACCACAAAAAATAATTGAATATCAATTCAATACAAATTTAATTACAGTTAATAGAGACATCTCTAGCCAGGGCTGGTAGCTGTAAAGTTACTAAACTAGAAGACGAAATACTTTCATAGATTTCTTATAGCAGGCGCTACGGCTAAAAAGTCATTGGAAACCAAATACAAAGATCTGACAACAAGCACATAGAAGAATTCGTCAGGTCCGCTGATTAGTTCCGTGGTTTAGTTGGCATAGGGGCTGGCACGATTTACTAGAAGACATTGGTTCGAACCGGCCGGATCGAAGGAATTTTTTCAAGTGTTCGATCATTATACCAAACTAGTCGAGTAATTTCACAAAAAATAATTGAATATCAATTCAATACAAAGAAGGATGGCGACATCCCGTGTATTTTGTGACCCAGTGTTTTTGATGACGTGCATTAAGGAGACTTATCAATACTTGTGATTCATTATCGAAGCATCAAAAAAGCTAATTGAGTACAGCCTGTAGAAGCTGGGATTATAAAGTTGATATAGGTTATGTTCATAACATTGTACTTTATTTCGCTTCAGATGTTTGTCCATAGTAGCAGAAAACAACAAATTTTCAGTCTGTTCCCAGAAATAATAAAGAACTTCCCGACTGTTCCCAAATTTGACAAACTGGGCCAAATTTAATATAACTTAACATGTTCTGCAGCAATGAAAATGAATAAAAATTAAATCTGCCCAAATGGCAGAAATCTGTCACAAATGTTCACACTGTTCTCAATATCAATGTGACATTGACATTAGCAAGAGATCTCGTGTCGTAAAACGTTCCTGTGCAACTTTTATTCTTTTTTTCCATCCTTTAAGCTTTAATTATCTCTCATTTAAGTATCGTCTAAATATTTTTGTCACATTGTGTTTTATTTTTAACTTTATACCATTACTGTTTAATTGATTATTTCATTAGGTATTTTATAGCTTTAATGTTTTATGAGTGTACTATAAAATAACCAATACTTTAGGTAGGTAAACATTCAATCCTGCTTAAAATGAAACGTACGTACAAGAACGTTACCTAATCTATGGTCGAACTGAATCAATTGCGTTGTGTTCTTGCATCTATGGTTTACATACATTATTATTCCCGACTTCTAAAAATACACAAAAATATATTGATAACTAAAACGCAAAATTATACTAGCAAAATCCATGAACGGCTCTTCGTCGTTGTTGGGGCAGCTTTCGCCATCCTTCTTTAATGTCGATTACGTTACTTATTATTATACTACTTAACGTGGTTTGCCTTGGTGGTCCTTCCTATACGAATTCGTACAATTTTTAATATTAAAATGCACCACCGTAATCTTGCTAAATAATGTGCCAGACAACTGACACCAATTAACTGGTCTCAATTTAGGGAATTCCCTGTACTATGAGAACCTCACCAACGGAATACTTTGAGGCTCTATCGAGATCAGAACCAATTTATAAAAATGCGGTTCGAAAATACTCCCATTAATAGTCAAAAGCACAACAAACTTAACGCTTTGGACCTTGGACCGACTTTATTGTAAGCATTATAGAGTTGTATTTAAATATCAGTGCAGTAGAGCTCCTTATAGAAGAGTTCGTCCAGGGAAGTAATGCCACCCTGCCTATTTCTGCCGCCAAGCAGTTATGTGAGCATTATTGCGTTCCAGATTGGAAGGGTAAGAGTGCTAATGTTAATCACAGGCACATGGGACTTGTCGACTTGTGTCTCAGGGTGACGGGCGCAGTGGTAGTGCCCATAAGATCTTTGCGATTTAAAACCTGAGTGGCACTGCAACTGTTAGGGACCGGCGTGTTGCTTACCACCGGGCGCACAACGTCCCGTACTTGGCAATATATAAAAAAACAAGTATAAAACTTGACGTGCAAAATTTATAACTTATTACGACTACGATCAATAATTAAAGATATTTTTATTGCTTTTTTACCATTATTATTATCTCAGTGGTTTGGGCACTAATTCGCTGTCTACCGTGACTATACAGAATAAACTTATATTACAAGTTATAAATAGTAAGTACTGTTGTACTAAATCCGTCACTCTTCTATATTCTTTTTATTAAAAAATTAAGTGCACATTTAACCTTCATGTCATCTGATGGAAAGTGACGATAAGGTCGACGATGGACCACGCATGCACACCTAACTAATGCTCATTCATTTTGGCTTTGAAATGGCTCGTCGTTCAGGGAACAAGTCTTCAGGCAGGAATTTCAACTCCTTAGCCGTTCGCCATATAAATGTGGAAGGGAATCCCTTCGTGCAAATCCTTTTAATATCTGAATGAACTCCACCCTACGTTTAGTCCCCTGATGATGCTGATGTGATGATGTCATCATGGTTGCATTGCCTTTTACGTCGGAAACGTGTTACAAAATATCGAAGGCATAGAGCTGTGACGTATTACGAATATTCGGTAAAAAGTCGTTTATTTCATTTGATAATAATCATACATTTTTTATTAAAAAAAAAACCCCTCGTAATTTCGTGAAATTAAATCTATTTGCACAAGTTTTAATGAAATTGGTTACCGGCATGTGCGCAAAACCGGATTCATTCCCTAGTTTGCTACCCATAGAGGTGGAATATTTCCTTCAAATTCAAACGGGACCAATGCTGAGGTACCTTCTTTCCAACAAAAAAAATAAAATCATCAAAATTGGTTCACAAATATAACATACAAAAAATGCAGTCAATTGAGAACCTCCTTTTTTTTGAAGGCGGATAAAAAGAGTAATCAAACGGCATATGAATAGTTCACAGGATGCGTAAATAAACAGTTACAAAATCAAATAAATAACTCGCACCATATTGATGTAATAAGCTCTTTATCACATGAAAGTGATAAAAATAATAAGAACAACATGAAACAAACTATACACATGTGACATTTTATAACTCTCCTATTTAAGCATAAGAAAGTTATCGACTGATTTCATTCATAGAATTTTTAAACCTCTCTCTAGAAAAGTAGTCATTTTACAGATGTGACCTTATTACACAAGGGTTGCATTATGTTATTTGAATGAAATTTTATAATTAATCTAATATGTTAAAGATAGTTGCCGTAAGCCTAAGAAGAAGAGCTATTTAATATTGTCATCTTTGTCATCAACGTCAACTCATTGTTCATCTTTGTCATCATCGTACGTCTCATTGCTAGACAAAGGTTCTAAGAACAGGATTTAGGCTATAGTCCGCCATGATGACCCAATGCAGGTTACACTTCACGTTCTCCAAATGTTGAAAAACCTTCTTTTTTATTTCTTTTTTATCATACCAAGTAACGAGACGTGTAAGTCGTGCATCTGGTGGTAAACGACACGCCTGTCCATACCAGTTGTGTGTCACTTAGAGCTTTAAATCACAACGATCTGAGAGGAACTGACACTGCGCCTGAGACTTAAGTAATGCTCACATGACTGCTTGGCGGCAGAAATAGGTAAGGTGGCAGTACTTCTCTGGACGAACTCCTTCTCAGGAGCTCTACTGCTATTAGAGAGTTGTGAACCTTCTTCGACTTGAACGTTTCATCACGATGTTTTCGTTTACCACTAAACTTCCGCAAACGTGTCCTATCTTAGAGATTAAAGTCATAGGTCATATGGCCACATGGATTGACAGGCGACTGCTCTGCTACTTAATCTACCATCGCTCTGTCCCTTTAATTACTTTTTAAGAAATCTATTAAATTTTTATTGGAATTGATATTCAATTACTTTTTATGTGACATTACTCCACTAGTTTGTTGTAATTATTAATGCAAATATCGACACCCAGAAAAAATTCCTTCGATCCGGCCGGATTCGAACCGACGTCTTCTAGCATACTGTGACAGAGCTATACCAACTTAGTCACGGAACGAACCACCGGACCTCACGAATTTTTTTGTTTTTGTTGTCCTGTCTCTGTATTTTTTCAACGACTTTTTAGCCGTAACGCCGTCTATAACAAATCTTAAGTATTTCGTCACCCTGTTAGATACCTTTACAGCTACCAGCCCTGGCTAGAGATGTCGCTATTCATTGTATTTAAATTTTTATTGAATTGGTATTAAATTATTTTTCATGTGAAATTACTCCACTAGTTTGTTATAATTATTAATACAAAGATCGAACATTCAGAAAAAATTCCTTCGATCCGATGGTGAATCCGGTGATGAAATACTTAAGATTTCTCATAGACGGCGCTACGGCTAAAAAGTCGTTGAAAAAACCAAATACAAAGACACGACAACAAACACATACAAAAATTCGTGAGGTCCGTTGGTTCGTTTCGTGGCTTAGTTGGTAAAGCGTCTGGCACATTGTAAATCACTGTTCCGTAATTGTAAAACTAATATACTCATAGAAGTAAGTATTTAGATATAGATATAGAAAAACGCTAAAAGAATGTAGAATCATGATAATTGCGTTTATTATGAACCACTGATCACATACACCAGTAGGTCTAGCACGACAGGGCGCGACTGACGCGAGAGCGATATTAAGCGCGAGATACTGCTATTCTCGCATAGAGATCTCGCGCTTCATGTACCTCTCGTGCAAGTCGCGCCTTATCGTGCAAGCTCTACAGAACATTTAATCGAATATATGGATTAGATTGATGTTTAATGTGTGTGGAGCTCGCATGAAAACTCATAAATCGTTATGTTAGAAGAAGTGACAGAAAGCATAATGGGTGCTATCCCTATGAATATCCTACTTCGTTTTCGTGTTCGCCTAACCTCCAACGAAATATGTCGTTGGAGGTTAGGCGAATGAAACACCAACTTCTGATTACTTGCAAAAGTCTGCGCGGTAATATAGACAGCCCAGATTTTGACATTTGAATTTCATGAAGGGCTGTCTCGGTTCTATGCGCATGACAACTATCACTGCAGTAGAAGACAATAGTTATTTGTTATGCAAGGCCGCAAAGTTGTTGTTTGACGCGAGTTCTTGTATTGAAACTTGAGCAAGCGAAGGAAGCTAAGATTGAACCACGAGCGAAACGAGCGGTCCAAAAATAGATTACTGAGCGTAGCGACGGTTTCAAGCCACGAGACACAAAACAACTTTGCTGCCGAGCGAAACACACAACTTTTCACTTCACTATAGCGAGAAAAATGGTAGATGAAAGATAAACAGTTGAACACATTTTTTTTATTATCTTCGGATGCGCTCTGAATTTACACCTCATCAATTTTTATTCTTGCTTGTACTTTTATTTTGTGTGATTAAGTGATTATTGAAATTATTTTACTTCTTCGACGAATTAAAATAATTAAATAAACACAATTAGTTATTATTGTCAATTTAATGTCAACAACAATAACAATAAAATATACCAATGGATTTATATTACATAAATAGGTAAAGTCGAACGTGTCATTATCTTTTTTTTATCGAAAGTAAAAGTTAGGTGCATGGGTATACCACAATTCATCGTCAAATTCGAATTTCATAAACCTTTTCCACGCTAGCGTGCAAAAAACGCTTTTGCGCGCATGTTTCTAATGAGAAAGAAATCTTTCCGAGCTAGTGAGGAGAAACTGGTGAATTCATCCATATCGAGCTCTCTGTCAGCGCTCAATTCTCTCGTTACCAGCAACCCTGAATGCGACTTCTTTGTGGACGGATAGTCAGGAATAATGTCAGAATGTTTGCATTATTGTAAAAAGGGATGCTTGAAAGGTAATTAATATTATATCATTCTTTTTAAGTTGTTAATAATGTTTCTTTAATTATTTTTACTGGTTTGTCCGTAATAATAAAAATAAAAATAATATAAATTAATTAACGGTACAAATTTATAGAGCGAATGTGAATATCTCGAGTGTATTCCGTGAAATGATGGCACAAGTTAACTGCATCTCAATTCCGTATCAAGGTTACGGCTTTATATTCGTTAGAATGTTTATTTACTTTGTGAATTCTGGATTAAAATAAACAAATTTGAAGGGCTTTAGTTTCGTTTTTATGCTATTTATAAATTTCATGTAATGTTTCACTGTAAATTAGTATTTATAACTTGTAATTTAAGTTGGTTGTGACGTAGTAACGGTAAATGGGGAATTAGTGCCCATACCACTGACACTATAATAATGTTAAAAGTTGAACAAAAACCTCTTATTTTAGCTACCGATCGTACTCATAATAGAAAGAAGAAAATATATTTAATTAAGTATCACAAAAGAACCACACAAGAAGAAAATAAATGAAACAGAAGAAAAGCGAAAAAAATAAAACATTCAAGCGTATAATTACAAAACAGCATCACAAACAAAGAAAAAGAAAATAAAATTAAAAAAATATATGTTTTTAAACTTAGTACACAAACAAATAATGACAAAACAGAATCACAAACAAAACAAAAATTAAATCAAATTGAAACAGATTATAAATTTTTATTAAATTCAACAAAGATCGAACACTCAGAAAAAATTCCAATCCGGCCGGATCGAAGGAATTTTTTCTGAGTGGTCGATCTGTGTATTAATAATTATAACAAACTAGTGGAGTAATTTCACAAAAGTAATTGAATATCAATTCAATAAAAATTTCATATACACTGAATAGCGATATCTCTCGCCATGGTTGGTAGGTACAAAGGTATCTAATTGGTTGATAAAACTTTCATAGATTTCTCATAGATGGCGCTACGACTAAAAAGTAGACGTGCGCAAAACAGTACCTCGAAAAGTAATGTGATATCACATCACCTTTCCGTAAAAGTAATATTACTCTGTGATATTACTATTACCCACAACATCACACAGTGTAACACACACAACCAAAAAAAAAAAAAACACCGACTAATTGACAACCTCCTCCTTTTTTTGAAGTCGGTTAAAAAAGCGATGCGTTTTAAAACAACCTATAAAACGCATTTCTAGAACATAAACTTGCATTATAAACAAGATCTACTTACATATTACTAGAGAGAATCAAACAAAAATTACGAAATATTACGAACCGTCTGGCAACCCACACTCACCCTGGTTAAATTTTACATTATAAATTGCCACGTAATCAAGCAATGATTAACAAGTTATGCAATTTCATTTTAAATGTCTACTGTTTAATTCGTTTACACCATCTAGTAAGTTGTAAAATAACAAATGCACTCCAAAAATCAGACGTTAATTATAAGTTGTTACATAACCTCACTTTTACTAAATCTCTTATAGCTCTGCTTTCAGTTCAATTCGCAGAATTTTCAGTGATGGTACATCAATACCTACGCAATTAACTGATACTACCTTCATGTTTTTACATCTTGGATTGATTGTATGAAAGCGTATCCATCTCCTTCTAGATTACCAAGAAAGATCGAAATATATTTAACCAAGCACAAGCACTGATTAACAAATTATGCAATTTCATTTTAAATTGTCTACGGTTCCATCCTTTTACACCATTTAGTAAATTATGAAATAATTGGGGTATTAATACAAACATCGTTCTACTGCAATATTCCAAATTAGATGCATTTACATTGCATTTCGCATAATAGTATTAAACAAACATCACTCCGTGATGTTCTAAGCATCACGCGTAATATAAGCATCACGTGTACTGTTTCAGGTAATATCACGCGGGTAATGTTTCGGGTAATGCATCACGCGCGTACTGTTTCCGAGCGATGCATCACGCGGGTAATGTGTAATGCTAACATCACTCCGTGATGCTAACATCACGCGTAATGCTAACATCACGCGTAATGCTAACATCACGCGTAATGAGAACATCACGCGTGATGTTAGCATTACATTGCATCATAGCATCACAGTATTGCATCACGCCGAGTACTGTTTCGCGTAATGAGTGTTAGTAGCGACACCTGGCAGCAGCGCTACGTAACCCTACGGCACGGTTAGCAATGTCCGATCAAGTAGTACGTCGAAAATTTGCTGGGTGGCGCTATTAATATAGATATTTACTATATTTAGTTCATTTTGGGAAACTCCCAGAGCACCCCGACATGGTCTATGTAATGGGTAATGTTATGAGTAATGCATATTTTTCCGAAGTGATGCGTGATATAACAGTACCCTGTCGAGTGATATTACCTTTGTAATATTACTCACATTACTTACACATGTCTACTAAAAAGTCGTTAAAAAACCAAATACAAAATATACGCAATTTAGATTAAAAAAAATTATTTCATGCAGATTATTTACATAAAGGACAACGGCAAACTCCCGTATAAATTTTTGTTGACGTAATTCGTATGTAGATTTATGAAGAATATGTGAAAATATAAAGTTGAAATTCCTGTACAAATTTTGTTTTGGGTTTACTATTCTGAGAAGTCAGGAATGAAAGATATTCCAGTTTGAAGTTTTAGTGGTTATGCGTTACGTAATTGAATAAAATATATTCGGTGTATTATTTATATATCAAAATAAATTACAGAAACCTTAAACACAGTTAATAGACGCTGAATGGTGGCATGGGTTATTTAGGGGTTATTTAAGAAATTACTTTGTATACTGGTATGGTCAAAAGGCATTAAGGTAAGCCATAACAAACAACTGAGTTAATTAATAACATACCACAGTCTATTGCACTGGTAACTCGGACAAATATATTTATTTTTGTGAAACATGACATCTATCTCTGATTTTGGTAACTTTTTTTTCAGTTTTACCATTTTCTCGCGTGGTATTTTGGAGAAGAAATTATCGACTTCATGTTTTGTAGTGAAGTAGTTAATATTTTATTACTTTGCTACAAATCGGTCGAATCAGTTGACATTTGATATTACGTGAACTAAATGTGGACCATATCCATACGTAGATACTGAAATTGGTGTGCTCTTAATAGGTTCTGATCTGGGTATTTATTCGTAGTTCCTAGGAGTGAATTCCGCTTCTCTAATACCTACTCATAGTCAAGGGTATTCCAGTGCCTCTACCACGAGTTTGCTTGGACAGTTGTCGCATGCCACCGCGTAATTACTTGACAATTTTGTACGGTAAATTATATACAAATATTTTACGCGATTGCTAGTGGTACTGTTACTGTAATCTCGTGGTAGAGGCACAAATAATTAGCCCCCTTTACACAGTGTCACTCTATCGTGCGCGGGAAAGCCTGTACGAACAAGCGTGCGCGATTACCTGTTTGAATTTTTTTAAATTTCTACGTTCTTTCGCGCGCGATTGCTCGTGTTCGTTTTTGTTACAACGGAAAGAGCGTCTATGTAAAGGCTAATAGCGCAGGATAGACCGCGTGAAACTGGCGCGTCTTGGAGTGCGTGATTGCGCGCGCGACTGAAGAGCACAATCGTGCGGTCTTTCCCTTTTTCTTCCAACGTCTTCACACGAGCTCTCAATCGCAAACGATTGCTGTATCACGCGCGATAGAGTGTCTGTTTAAAGCCCGCTATTGATGTCCAAAAGAGCCCCGATAAGGTATCTTTACCTGTGGATCGAAACAATTTTAATTACGCTGTATACACATATGTAATTCTGCTTGCTATATAAAATGTGTTTGGTCAATCTCATATTTGTTTGGAGAACTTACGTTGTTCTTTTCATGAGAGATATAGCTTAAAATCATGGTTGCAACTGTTACACTGAATATATACCATAAATGTATAAGTTTCTCTTTCCCAGTTACTACTTGTACTGGTTAGGATGTTTTTTTTTTTGACACCAAGCGACTCAGAGCTTTAAATCGCAAAGATCTGAGGAGCACTGCCATTTCACCCATCACACTACAAAACAACATTACTAAAAAACCATCTAGTAAATTTAATTAAGGCAGTTACAAGTTAATATTTTGACGAGCGTTTTCATGATTTAAGTAAACATTCGAGATATTCAGTAACGAAAAGTCAATTATATAACTTCATTATTACTACGTTATACCTTTTCACTTAAATTTATTTTAAACTTTGTATGATTAAAATGTTTTAATGACATGCGCTTCAGTAGCAGTAGTGCTTCTTGTGAAAGAATTCATCCAGAGAAATACTGCCACCTTACCTATTTCTGCTGCCGAGCTGTAATAAGAGCATTGTTGCGGTCGAGTTTTGAAAGGTACTGATGAAATTACAGACACATGGGACTTGTCAACTTATGTCTCAGGGTGACGGGCGTCGTGGCAGTGCCCCTCGGAACTTTGTGAGTGGCACTACAACGCTAACCATCAGACACACGACTTGTTCGTCCCGTCACTTGGTAACATAAAAAAGTATGGATGCAGTGTTTGACTTTAGTGTTCTTAACAATGCTGTAGCAAAACACCTAACCTTTCTAAGTAGTCAGATGTTCTGTTGTGTTTTACCTCGCACTAACGATATTCTTTTGTGCAACAGGTCGAAGAGCACGCCTCTTCACGTCCCCACAACCAATATTCGACCAATGCCGTGATGACCAGCTAACAAGATGGGGGTGTCAGACGATTTAGCCCCGAGCTTCACGCAGAAGCCTCAGCTCAGGCAGGAGGATGACGGCAACAAGCTCGTCTTCGAATGCCAGCTGCTGGCCTCTCCTAAGCCGGAGATCTGCTGGTACCGCAGCGATGAACTGCTCAAAGAAGATAATAGAACTAAGTTTAAGTAAGTTGCCTTTACTGTTTTATTTGAGTAAATATATATTGAGAAAATATTCCATTATAATATGAATTATATTATTATTATTTCCTTTATTTCGGCCACTAGGATTGGCCTAGTCTCAATTTGGAGGAATGCGATCAATTCATGTTGATCAACAGTTTCAAAGAGTGCAGTCAGGTAATATTGGCCAAAAACGCCAAAGAATCATAATAAATGTCCAAAACGTGCACAAAGAAATGTCATAAAATGTCATTGTCAAAGCGTGAATGCAGGTAAACTATCCATTTTTAATGGAAGTGGAAAAGGAGGAGGTTCTCATTATCTACACTTTCAATTCTTTATTACAAAATATTAACAATAAACAAAAACTAACAATAACACAACAATCTCGCACTACGGAGACAAGAATACATTCAAGTTCGAGAAACGAAGCATGGATGACATCTATGACACGACGGAATAGCGGCAATAAAAAGTTTTTAATCCCGATTGTGTTACCAGTGTCATAAAATTACCTAACGACCTTAAACATAGTCCTTTATTATAATTATTGCACTAAAAGAAAATAAGTAAAAATATTGATAATACCAAATTCACATTTTGCTCATAAGTTTTATCAAATTACAACTTGAAAAGTGTTCTAAACGTTCATTATCATCAAAAATAGGAAATTACAATTTAAATTATGTTTTTTACTAGGTTTTTTGTTTACATTTTGGACATCTAATTATGATTCATACGAATATCGAACACACACAGAACAAAACAGACTACCTATTGCTTCTGGCTTCTGTAAAGGTAACCGTAAAATAAATACAAAGATCTGCAACAAGCACATAGAGAAATTCGTAAGATATGCTGACTGAATGTTGCTATTGTTCAGTTTCTTAATGTACCATCTTTTTATCACATCGATCTTACCCACCCATTTTTGATTTAGTTCGTAGGTACGAAAAAACTCTCGAGACGCTAAATAATTGTATCGTTATATCTTCAAAAATATGCCAGAAGCATTGTACAGTGCTAATTATTGATAATTAAGATATATTCTTTTGTTGACGTGTTCCTGGTGTATAATGAAATCATGACACATTTCCTCCTTTCGTCATCTCATTTGTCACTTCACAACGGCTATTTATAATACTCTCGTAAATCTGTATTTTATATTTTTCAATGCAGAATTTTGATCCAGATATGTCAGTTTTAAAAATATTGCTAACAATCTTCATTTGAGAACATTCTTAATAACGAAAATGTTGGTGTTCTCAACGTATCATGTTCTAAAAACGTTTTGGGCCCTTTACAGATCCCATGGTCACGGCCCATGATCAGTCAGCTGAAAGTTTCATTTCCTAAGTTTAAACTTTTGTCATTCTTGTATTAGTGAAGGATGGCTAACAGCGCACTTCAGCAATCATACCTAAAAACTCGGCCAATAAGTTTCCTTTTGAAATCCCATTGCATCATCTGTCGAAACATTTCTCGGTACAAATTCGAGACTGCCTATCAATTGTCATTCTAAATCTGTTGCATCAATGGCCCGTGTAACGTTAGTGCCTTCATCGGCTATTTGGATCGTATCCACGGAGTGTGGTGTGGATTTGTTGGTATGACAGTTGACAAGGTGAACTATGGAATGCGGTCATTGGTTATTCACTTTATTTTGCTCCAATTGGATTGACTCAATTTTATGTGTAAGATCTTTTTTCAGCTCTGAAAATATATTATAAAGTAATTCTCTCTGTGTTTGTTCAAAGCTAGAAACTTCATTGAGTAGAAGTACTCGCTATCTTTTTTTTAGTAGGGAAGTTCTCCTTGGATATCTCGCCGCGGCGGGGGCATTAGAGGTTAATCTACCGGCTTCTACTTCTAGTTCTACCGGCTAAAACCCCACGGTGGCCTTCTCGGGTGCTCTAGTGGGAGGGATCCAAGATCGACTTTGCGCGACAGAATCCCCTCCCCGAACCTAACCTGTCAGTCAAATTTGACATTTAAGGGGAGCTTTTAAGCTTCATAAAGCTTACGAAAGATGAAATGAATTCCGTTATCAGGAATTTGGCGAGATAGCAAACTATAAATCCACTTGAACTCATATTCTAGCTGTAATAATAAATTACGTTTTTCCTTTTGAAACAATGACAAATGGTAGTAGCATGTGGCGACACCATTTAGGTCAACGTTCCTTTTACCTTGAGGCAGGTTTACGATTTGTTTTCTCTAATACTTCCTTTGATGTACGTTGCCAGCCAAACAGAGTAAGCTGGCACACTTGGCAGCAATTTGCAATCTAACAATATGTCGCTTGGGCAAAATTTTTAATTGTTATAGAAGTAATAGCTTTACATGCGAATAAAACGAGTATTAAAAGTGGAATTCGTACCATTGGTATAATACAGCCACATGTTTGTAATCATACCTCAAAAGTGCTTTTATCACATGAAAGCCATAAAAATATTATGAACAATAACAAACAAATTATGCATGTGTGAAGTTTTATAACTTTTATTTTAACGAGGAAGTGAAACTTTGTTCCCATTTTGTCAGTTTTAAAAATATTGCTAACTATCACAGACATATATCTAGATAGACGCCGCAAGTGTACGTACTTCGCGTGCCCAAAGTAAGTGAAATTCAATTACTTGCCGGTGCTACACTTCAGAACGCGCCCGACCGTTATCGTAGATAAACACCAGTCCAAAACGCGAAAAATGCATAATTGTGCTATTGTAAACTGCAAAAGCACCATAAGTGTGGGTAAATGGGTAAACAGGGACGTTTCCTTCCACGGGTAAGTGATTTTGTAATCAGAAGATGCATAATTTATTTTAAAAACAATTATTTTGGTTTTGTATGAATTTCGTGGAAACAAATATGCAAGCCAGGGCATGCATCATGATTTGTAATACATTGCAGCTTTTACTTGGTGCGATATATTTGTGATACTTTATTAATACGCCATAAATATCGAATGAACGCACTTTTGCATAATGCATTCAGTTTCTGTGGTACGGCCGCTTGTACATTTTTTTGGCCAAACTTAACATTTAGTGATGTATACGTTAGGCAACACTGTTCTCGATTCTGATCGATTTTGAAAACAAAGGAACGAAAATTATTATGACCTTAGCAATATTATAAAAATATTCTATAACTCTTTTGTTATAACGTTTAGTACGTTTCGTTTTTTTTTTCAGTTTTGTAGTATACTATCAGTAGTATCGGTAATTTCATAATTTTTGCAGCACGTTGCCTCGAATGTCCGAATATAGTGAGACAATAATTACATATTAATTATTACTAATATTTAATTATTACGAATAATACAAAAAATATACAAGAGTTAACAGTGCGCTGTCTTTAGAAAAAAAGAGATCGTTGCTTTCGAGAACGAAGGACTAGGACTAGACCACTAGTTTATCCCACCTAAGATGCTATCCAAATATGCACAGTAGCAGAGTTAGAAGTCCGAGAAATAATAAACAAATAACAAAATTTCTCACGAGGCGATCTTTAAGTAAACCTCTTCTAATTAATAAGATTTTACCATATTTTGTCAGCAGTAACATTTTCATTTGTCCTGTCATTCATCAATTTGATCAATTACCAACAGAAAACCATCTAGTAAAATTAATTAAGACAGTGGCAAGTTAATTAAGCATATATTGAGGTGCGTTTTCATTATTTAAGTTAATCGATAAGATCTTCTATTACAAAAAGATGTTGTATAAGCTCATTTTACTGGAAGAACAATAATTTTAATATTTGAAGTCGATTAAAAAGTAAAGTCTGAATTTTTTTAAAGTAAAATAAAGGACTAAACTGTGTTATTCTAGTATTTTTCTACTATATTACTATTACATATTGTAATCAACAATACTTGATGAAAAATTATTATATTTAGAATCGATTAATTGAATGGAATACGCGTGTTTACGCGTATTCCGTTCAATCAATCGATCGAAAAACACTTAGTTGCCGTCTCTACGCTTCAGAACAAGGACGAGGTGGTCGAGTTTATCCCACCTATCCAAATATGCAGAGTAGCAGATTTAGCGCGGAAAGAGGTTTCCCATCACTACTACACACTAATAGTTCTTGTGACGTCATGGTTGATACATAAAATGTGGCACGCTCAGTTTTCATACAAATTGCTGGACTTGCGGCGTCTATCTAGATATATGTCTGTGCTAACTATCTTCATTTGAGAACATTCTTAATAACGAAAATGTCGGTGTTCTCGTCGTATTATTTTACAAAAATCTGCAAGTTGATGTAACTAGTTTTGCATATCTATATCACGTCCATCCACATGGTATCTGTAAAGGGCTAAAAATATAATATATAATAAAAAAAACCATGGTTTTGAGCCCTTTAACCTGAACCTGAATGGTGGTCTTAAAAATGTCTAATTAATATTATTTACTAAATAACTATAAAACAAAATTTTCACAATTGTTTAGTAATGAATACAGGAAACATCGAATACACCAAGACGGCTGACGCGTGTGACGTAATTTGGAAGGAATGACTCGTATAAATATTTTAACGAAGAACTCAAGCCATGATAATATTTTTTTAATTAGGGTAATACTTTAGAATCAGTGTACAATACCATCTGTACACATTCACTGAAAAAAACATTATTGCGGAAAGTTCTATGAAAATGTGTACGAAAATGTAAAGTGTTATTATTGCTAACAGAATTAAAGTCCTAGAAATACATACATTTACTCAGAAAGGCATGTCCATATTATTTCTTTGTGACCGATAAAAACCATGAAGTTTAGGTAAATAAGCGCCCGAATATCTGATCACTATTTTCGTACCAATTTTCGCACGGGCGTTAACCAGACCGACTAGTTTGACCGAATGATAAGCCATTCGGCCATGTTTTAGCCGTATATTCGTTATTCAGCCAGAGGCTAGTATATACACTAGTATAAATTAAATATCATCTGCCCAGAGATAGCCCCACTATAGTCTTTACAGGTAAAACTAAACACTATCTGCATTTACAGGATCCAAAGCATCGCCAACAACAAATTCTTGGTGGTGTTGGAGCTGGATGACGTGATCGAGTCGGACGCGGGGCTGTACAAAGTTAAGGCAAAGAACAAGATGGGCGAGGTGGCCGCTTCCATCAACCTTAACTTTAGCCGTGAGTTTCTACTTTCTTATAATATTGCGCCCTGTGTACGTTCACTGCACTTTACTCAGCAGCGTACAGGATTGTGCGCGTAATCGTGCGCGATTACCTGTTTGAAATTTATCAGCTAACGTTCTTTCGCGCGCGATTGTTCGTGTTTGTTTTTGTTATGGAAAAAGCCTCCGTTTACACGGACGAGCAAAGCGCGGGATAGACCGCACGAAAGTCAACTTCAACGAGTGTTGAAGTGCGGGATTGTGCGCGCAACCGATGAGCGTAATTACGCACGATTACTGTATCACGCGCAATAAAGCATTTGTGTAAAGCCCGCTATAGCGGAAGAATGTAAAGACTATTATTGTACCACTTGCCATGGCTGCTTTTGCAAATGATATGAATGCCTAAGTTAGGTTGTCTATAATTTTTAGAATAGTATAGAATAGAATAGAATAGCCATTTATTGCAACGTCACAACACATAGATACAAAAAAAATATTGATAACACAGACAAGCAAAACAAAATAAAACGAATTAATAAACAAAAAATACAATAGAACAAAAAAAAAACAACAAAATAAGACAGAACTGACAAAAAACAAAATACAACGACTACAATTTTGTTCTGTCATTTGTGCGGTTGCGGCGTACTCAAAAGGACTTCATTCAGCATATACTACAGCCATGATTGACATTGGCGCTGTATTACTTGTAATTTAAACTATATTAAAACTTTTCTTTTTGGTATTATCTATCGTAACCCCGAATAAAGTCGGCAATTTTTTTTTTCAAAATTTGGCAGCTATTTATTACAGTCTTCGTCTTACCGTATATATGGCATAATGCTTGCCTCGTGGTGAAAGTATTTGCCAATTGCCGTAAGTTACTTGCTGATTGTTGACCAAGTTGCCAGATGTACAGGAAGGCGTGGTACGTCGTGCGGGGCGGCTCCTTTCGTACACCCCATTGATTTAAATAAATTATGTACTTAATCAAACAACAGTCAATTAATTATTAATCTGTTATGTCTTGCTTCAATATCCCCTTTTAGCCAGACTATTTGCAAAAATACTTATATGCTGATTTATAAGAATTTATAGCTTTCAAATGTGGCCCAAGGCTAGTCAGTACGGCTTAGAACAGTACAATTGCATGAGCAGATAACTTATCTACAAGCAAGTACAAACATTTGTCACAACTTTCGGCAGTAACCCAACACTGGACCAATAAAAATACCTACACAAATAACGTGTTACTCATTGCCAGAAATAAATCGTGCAAAAAATGTACTGTGTGTCGGTCCCACGCGACCGTTTCGCGCCAAGAGGTTGCGCTTGCGCTTATGTGAAATAGATCTAGGTTAATGTTATGGGAGTAACCTTTGGTAATATTACAAGCAAAGACGAAGGAGAATAATTATGTCTTAATAAAAGTTTCCTTTGAGAAGAGGAGTGGTACACTAGATGAAAGAAATCTAGATTGTGGGCTTGTTACGAGTAAATATTATGACTTACTCGTATACGTATGAACAACAGAGTACTTTAAAAATACTTATTAGGAACTGTATTGTTTTCTTCCCCCTTTTGTGTTTTGTTTCTCTCAAGCGTATCATACTTATTCATGCTGTCTGTCACTTTTCCATTTTGAAGACCGCCGCATAAATAACGTAAAGTGCAATTTTTAACAAAAAATTTAGACATTGTGTACATTACTGTACGTTACATCACGCAGTTAAATATTCTAAAATCATTACACAAAGTACTCATGCCAAAAGCTATTTTTCTCGCTCAATGTGTTGGCAACAGTGAACATTTGAGAGGGCGCTTCACTAAAAATTATGTGACGACAATAACTGACGAAAAGACAGACATTTGTAAACAACAATGACGAACGAAAGGACAAATTTAACACCAGTGAGTCATCATATTGAAATTGAGTTGAAATGTTTTAGTACCTGAAATTTCAATATGATATATTAGCTTTGAAAAGAATGAGCTTCCAGCGAGATAATATTTACTTTGTATAGTGATTTATAGGACAGAATCCGTCTCTATTTCAGTATCTTTACGTTAAGCTACTATAAAATAACTACCTACCCTTGTTTATTTATATATATGAAGTAACAATACACGCTACAGATATATACTTCGTTGAGTTCTATTAGTTTTTTACTTGGCCAATAATCCCTTCAGGCGTACGAAGCGCTTTTTGTTACCTTTTATTTTGCTCATAGCCCAGGAATGGAATTCCCTGCCTGTGACTGTGTTTCCGAGCACATACAACACGAGCATCTTTGAGGTGCGACAGAATAGGCATCTTCTGGTCAAGCTCGTTTGATCGTAGACACTATTCTTTGCTAGGGCTAGGTCAAGAGCACGTTCATTTACTTTAAAAAACATATTTATGATGAATACAAGTAAACAAGGGATCGTATACATCTTGAATAGCGAATTCACTCATGATTATCGGAATCAAAAACTTTTGTATAATTCTATATTTTTAAGCGAAGATTCATTCACGTTACCAAAAGCCTTGATCTAGAACTCAATTTCCTTGATACTCTCATAATGACGAACGGCCTTTGTTAGATGTTATTCAAAAGTACAAACACGACGAATATTCAGCGTGTTTCTACACTCTGACTAACTATTTTCATGTTTATATTCTGACATTTGATTTGCTGCAAAATGTTTACTTAATCCGAAGGCCATTTAGTTGGAATTTGTGGTTAAACTGTGAGTTTTGCTTATTCATTCTTCTTTATTTTACAGCCGCGGACGAAGACAAACAGAAGTAAGTTTTATTTTTTGTACTCTATAACGCTCTAACACGGCCATAAATACCAATTTATGTAGTTACAAGACTTGTAGATTGTCCAACCAAATCATTATATTGCCTATATTTTACAAAGTACTGTAATATTAATCTATTTTCATTGTCATATTTATAATTGTACAAATTCAGACACAAGTGTAGAATAACGTTTGAATTTGTAGGTACAATGTTTCTACGCGTAGGTAACCACGACTTAACTCAGCTTATAGCTTTAGGCCGCGACCGTACTACTAAGGCGACTGCGACGCGACTGCGATTTCGTGAAAACAAACTCATATAAACATATGTCGGTGGCCGCACTGCAGAAACGACAAGCGAAATTTATTTGTTCATATCGTAAAGAAATTTCAAATGTTATACAAGTAATGAAGTTGTCCGCATTAAATAAAATTATTCAGCGACTCGCGACGATACTTGAATTTCGTACGACAGCAGCGGTGCAACACGGCGATTTGTCACAATTTGCGACAAAATACGCGGTGATGTACCTGAGTGGCCGCACTGCCTCCCAGCTTTCGTGCGAAAGAGCGCGACAAATTCGAGCGAAGAGTTGCAAAGGAACCATCGCACGACGTAAACAAAATAGTTCGATTTTGTCGTTCAACTATACGAGTGCAGCCGCCACTGATCGCCTAACCTGCCCTGTGTGGCCACCCATTAAGCGACGTAACGGCGTTTCGCTGGATTCTGGCTTTTGCAATGCGGCACCTATTTTTTGGCGTCGCCGCCGCTGTACCAGTACGGCCCCAGCCTTAACGAAATGAAATGCAGAAGGCTCAGGCCACAAGATTTATTGTAAGAAATGTCAAAAGAGGAAAATAAAAGGCCCAAAAGGGCCTTTAGGGCCTATAGGGTCTAACAAAATGAAAGTGATTTATAGGCACGTCGTCTCATGACAAAAATGTTGATGGTACGGTCATTCACGGACTAGTGTTCACTACCTATTTTTCGTGGCATTTTTTATTATATAAATATTCAAGTATATTACCGTGTAATTATGAAATAATATTTCACGATACAATACTCGAATATTAAATAATATTGCACGATAAAAATCGAATAGTTTAAATAATAAAAATTGCCACGGAACTTAGGTATTCGTAGTGAACCACTAGTTCAAGAAAGAGCGGGTAATGACAACCAATAGAACAAATTTAAGAAAAGTGATGGAAATGGAATTCGAGAACGATTAAAAATTTCAATAATCTCAGTACAGAGTACAAAAAAAACCGACCTCAAAAGAACGTGGAATTACGTCTATTTGCTAAGTTTTATTGAAATATCCTCTAGTTCGCCACTATACGTGACTTGACACAGGAGATAATAAGTTCAAAATTCCAGAATGCTAAAAAGATGGGATAACGATGAAGGAGGTCCGCATCGTCACAAGCTAAATTTTTTAAATATATTTCAGACAAGTGGACGGAAAAGCGCCGACGTTTGCTCGCAAGCCGGCCATCCGGCAGGAGGACGACGGCAAGCGGCTTATCTTTGAGTGCCGCATCGAGGCCGAGCCCGTGCCCAATGTAACATGGTTCCACAACACGCTCGAAGTCAAACCCAGTCCGAGGCATAAAGTAAGACTCTACATACGTAACATATTCTTTCTAATACAGATATTATGAGTAGCTTTCTTACAGCAGCCGCGAACGCAATAATAAACGTTTTGCTACCGCGAGTTTACGACTACACGAATTGTATTCGTATGTAACCTTATGCCGGCCATACACGCTACGGTATAACGGAGAGGTCTACCTGTGCAGGCGACCGGGCGGCGTAAGATCAAGATCAATTCTTTTGAGTGATACCGCACGGTGAACCTGTGCATGTTTGCGTGTACTACGGTCGGCGGCGCAGGTTGCGCCCTTTGATTTCCGTTACGGTATAGGGTAGTAGTCGTTGGCATTGGACTGCAGTGCGTAATAAAAAAGACAACACCCGATCCAACTAATAAGAAAATACTTGAGGAATTTAGAGATATACATCGAATTCATCCATTGGCATTTAAAAAATAAAGAATACCACGACTGAGACAAAAGAGAAGCTGCTTTTATCCCTTTCGAACCTGGCCGTACACGATTGATTGATTTGTAAATTTATAAGATCCTTGTAGAAAAAATTTAAGAAATACAACCTAATGCCACTAAATCAGTAGCTGTGTAGTAGTAGCCATATCGAAATTATCTGAAGACCTCTCCGGCACATCGGATAGTCCCACATACGCTACGGCAAGCGACCTACTGCGTAGGTATGCCTGCACTCGTAGACCTCTCCGGTATACCGTAGCGTGTATGGCCGGCATTAGGTTCCGCCCTTGTAACGTAATCGACATTTTTAGCGAAATTAAACTATGAACATTATCTGAGATCAACGAAACGAGATCTACAGCCCCCTTTAATCGTTTTTTTATATAGTTTCAGTCTCAATGTTAAGTAAAATCAGCGTAATTGACATTTTTTAGTAGCAAAAAATACTTTAGGTGTTAGTTAACTGCTATATTTCGAAAGTTTGTCATGTAAACCGGCTCTTAAAACGTAGGAAGACTACATCTATGTGCCAAATGACAAAGTATCTTAAATATGTAATGAGTAGAAGCAACGAAACTAAAATGGAAGGAAAGGAGAATTCAGTAGAACTATTACTCGCCTCTTGGATCGGCTTCGTTCTAGTAGATACTCTGTTATGCACATTGCTTTGACGGTTTGCAGGTCTTGGAGATGGCCTTGACCTCAATTGTGTTGGCGATTGCCTCGGTCAGGTGGCAATAACAGTCGCACGTCGACCTTATGACCTGAATTAGTTCTATTATTGTATCACTACTATATTTTTAAGTATGCTCCTTTAATAGAGTGTTATTATTTGACATTTAACGTTTTTCAATTAGTTGTTTTTAGAAATGTACCTATACTTTATTTTTAGGTACATACTTACGTATTTACAGTAATCTTTTTATAATTTTCAAAGGACGGGACGGGCAAGTCGTACGTCTGATGTTAAGTATCACAACTTCCTATAACAATTGTAGTGCTACTTGTGTTACAAACCAATTTCAGGGTTGTTTTAAATCTTATGAGCACTGGCACTACGCCCGTCAGCCTGAGACATAAAGTAAACAAGTCCTATGTGCCTGTAATTTTATCAGGACCCTTTACCCTTGGGTAAGGAGCTCTACTTGTTTAACCAAATTCTTCATTGTCATCGAGAATATTGTTTTGTTTGTAACATTTGTTTACTCAAACGCTTTTATTCTGATAATTATTGTAATAAAAATCAGCTTTAATAAAATCTTTATATGATTATTTCTTAACTATATGGCAGACTCCTGTTTTCATATCTATGCTCCAAAACAACTGTTTTGTTAGTCTACTCAGAGTACGTAGCTAAAATCGTTTAGTGTGTTTTACAGTGTACCAAAACTGGCCTTGGTAAGGACCAACTCCATACAATTTATTCTGCATAGCTTTTAAAGTTTAAGGATACAGGAAGGCCTGCGCAGCTACAGATTTTAATATCTTATTGATATTTCCTAGGCGGAATTAATTTTCTTGAATTATGTGGTGTGGTGACCACTTTCCACCAATAGGACCCGTCTTTGACTTTAAAAAGCAAAACACAACGAATATGTAAATTAAGTAATTGTTGTTGGCTGTTTCTCGCTTTCTTCATCTAACTTAAACATTTTGTGACTTTTCAGCTAACAGTAAACAAGGATGGAAAGTCCTACTATGCCTCCCTGGAAATTAGCAACGTGACCGTGGAAGACGCTGGCAAGTACCGGGTGACAGCCAAGAACGAACTTGGCGAAAGTAACGCCACAATCAGCTTAAACTTCGACAGTGAGTACTTCCTTAGATCCATTTGCATCATCGTCATTTATAAACATTGACTATGGGTAATCCTGAAGATTGTTGTATAATTACCAGTACTCAACGTACGTTAACGGTAGGAGACCACGGTTCCTGATATTTTTGGATTTTAGACATTTTTTCAAATTGTGATTAGATTGGGGAGAAGAATGATTATTTCTTTTATTTTTGTTTTTTTTCCCTTAATTCTCTAAAATCTAAGCCAAATGGGTTACTTTCTCTGTAAACTTAATTATTGAGTAAAATACCTCTTTAAAATTCACAGGTGAATTTAAAAAAAATCTCGCTTGAATATTTTTAATTTTCATGTCAAATTGGCTTCAATAATGAGATGGATTTAGCATGTTTTGTTATACATTTGATTTTTTTCTTTGAAAATAGCAAAAATGAAAGGGCTACCTAATAGTTACAATAATAACACCGCAATACTTTTAAGAAATATTTAATTTCTTTTAGGAATATGCTTCAAACTGTAACCTTGCCTAGTTTAGTGTGTGATTCTAATCCATTATCTGTGATTATAGTTATAATTTCTCCTTTAATTTGTAAACGTAGATTTGGCGGCTCAGCTTTAAAATCATCAACTAATTTATTTCAATTGTCAATTACTCTACATATTTACACTTAAGATATTTATAATATCGTCGTCGTTAACATTGATTTCTAAAATTTAAGATGTTTTCTTATTGTCTGGACTGTATTTGGCTATAAATAGACACTAAACATCATGAAAAAACTACATGCACTACCACTAACAAAGTAAACACATACACATTTCTTACTGCACATTATATAATTGCCACTATATATATATATGTGTGTGTGTAAATTTTTATCAACATTGTTCATTTTTACATTTGCTATGAAGCTTCTATTAACATTAATTCACCCTTGCATATTATTTTGTAGTTACAATTTTGCATACTTTGCTTTAGCGTAAGCACGATTAACATTTTATAACAGAGCAACTGTCATGCGTACCGTTTGTGATTTGAATTGTAGATTGAAAGGAGATACGAGTAATATAAATTGTATACTATATTTATGTATCCATTCAAATATCATATCTATTTTTCCTATACATCTCTCGATTAACTTCACCGAAACTGGCTGATATGTTTAATCTGTACACGATACTGAAAGAAAACATCTTAAATAAGACGTCAATATAAATGCAGCTGCAAATCTTCTTAAAGTTATTATAAAACATACTAACACGTGGATTGATGGAACAGGCGACGAAGCGCCCGTGCCTGAGGACTATATAAAACCAACATTTACGGAGAGACCTGTCATCAGGCAATCGGAGGATGGTACCAAAATCACATTCGAATGTCGATGTGTTGGCAAACCGAAACCAACCATCACATGGTAAGAAACAAAACCTTGTTACAAACAAATAAAGTTCTGCACCAAATATTATTCAGTACTAATGTCATTACCTAATGCAGGTACCATGGAAAAAAATTAATAAAAGAAAGTAGTAGATATCAAATAACATTAGATGAGGATCAATCATTATATCACATGGCACGACTGGAAATCATAGGAGTAGAGAATTCGGACAAAGGAGAATATAGAGCTGTGGCGAAAAACAAACATGGTGAAGGCGTGGCTAAGATTAATTTGAATTTTGAATCTGGGGATAAACCGAAGTAAGACATTTTTAATATTCTAAAATACTAAAGTATGCTCTTAGTTTGAAGCCTACTTCAATTTAAGAGTCCAATTACTAAGGCTTTTATCTTTTAAACAGAATTCCCGATGGTAAAGCACCAAGATTCCCTAAAAAACCTACTATTAGGCAGGAAGGGGATGTCCTTATTATGGAATGTGTACTAGAAGCATATCCACTACCAGATATCACATGGTTCCATGGCGAGAAAGAAATAAAGGACGGAGCTAAAATGAAGATGTCAAGAAAAGCAATCGGAAAAGACACTTTTAACTTGACACTAGAAATTTTGGATCCTACTAGGGAAGATGGTGGAAATTATAGGTGTAACGCCTTCAACTTGTTCGGTGAGAGCAATGCAAATATTGCTCTCAATTTCCAAGGTAAAACAGGACCTTATTTTATAAATATCGATTACGTACGCATACAGTAGCAATAGCATGCTTGCTTTTGGGCTTTAGGCTGCATGAATATTCGCTCCAATTGCAGGAGATGACGATTATTGTTTGTTGTTGTTAGGTGGGGATGACGAGAATGGTTTCGCACCTTCATTCGTTGAGAAACCTCGAATCATTCCCAACGAGGATGGCACACTCATTACAATGCGATGTGTATGCAAAGCTAAGCCGGCGGCTGAAGTAACGTGGTACAGAGGCACGACCGTCATTAAGGCTAGCAGTAAATGTGAAATAAAATCAAACGAAATGGGCGAAGACATTTACGAATTAATATTGCTTTTGACCAACCCGACGTCAGCGGATGGTGGCGCTTACCGCTGTCACGTCAAAAACGAATATGGTGAAAGTAATGCTAATTTAAACCTAAACATTGAAGCTGAACCGGAACCAGAAGGCGACGGTCCCACATTCGTTGAGAAGCCCACGATTCAGTCCAAGGATAATGGCAAACTAGTAATTATGGGATGCAAAGTAAAGGCTAGCCCAAAACCAACAATTATTTGGTACCACGAGGGTAAAGAAATCAAGGACTCGTCGAAAATTAAGACCAGGGTTGAAGTCAAAGAAGACATTTACACCATTGTCTTGGAACTCATCGATCCTGGTATTGAAGACTCCGGATTGTATAAATGCAACATTAAGAATGAACTTGGGGAGCTCAATGCAAATCTTACGCTCAATATTGAAAGTAGGTTTCCAATTCAACCGATTTTTTTTTCAAATAATGAAGAAGATTGAGAGTAAGGACGTTTTCTAACGTTTTTTGTTATGTTTACAGTCATTCCAGTTATCAAAGAGAAACCAAAGATCATTAAAATAGTAAAGAAGAAGACTGTAATTGTTGAATGTAAAGTATTAAGTAAATTCGCACCTTCGTGCACTTGGTTCAAAGAAGCTAATGCTGTCAAAGAGGATTCGAGACATACAGTACTCATCGAGCCTCTTAGAGAAGTAAGTGGTCTGTTATAAAAAAAATTGTAATGCTAATCTGTCTGTCAACACAAATCGGTGCTTTGGTGATAATTAATAAATAAAATTATACAACTTAACAATAGCTACATACAACTAAACTTTTAGCAATAGCTACAACTTTTAATGTATAAGTTATACATCATACGTCTATGAATGAATGTAATCAATAAAAATCGCTATGGGTTCCTGATAAAGAGTATCTCTACAAATGTAGCGTGCTCTAGGCAGAACCGATGACAAATGTTAGTTAACAAATACATAGGAAATCCTAAGATTTCCTGTTCAAACACATACTAAAACATCATTATTTCAGGGCGAATTCACAGTCAAATTGGAAATTTCAAACGTATCACAACTAGACAAGGGGTCATACAAGCTGGTCGCCAAGAACGAGAAGGGTGAGGCGACGTCGCAACAAGTGGAGATCACGGACATCCCAGAAGAGAAGGGTGATAAACCGCAAATTATCAAACACTTCAGAAGCTTGGTGCGTAAATAACAATCCTTTGTACTAGATTGTAACACGACTACATTCGTCATCCTGTTTACAAAGTGTCGCAAATCTTTTGTCTCATTTACATGCTGTTAAATATAAAACAAACTAAAAGAACTAGGCTGAAGGGTTTTAACGAAGGTTCTAATATGTTTATTCAACTTACCAATATCAGGCCAAAAAAGAAGGCGAAGAAGCAGAATTTGTAGCCGTCCTCAAAACTTCGGACCAATCGTGCCGATGCACCTGGTATAAGAATACTACCGTCCTCCGAGAATCTTCCGAGGTGAACACCTCCTTTGATGGCACCAATGCTCGCCTGATCATTAGGAAAGTGTCTTCAAAGTACATCGCCAACTACAGGGTTGTGATCAAGAACGAGTTTGGTGAAGATGAATCGAGCGCTGATTTGACTCTTGTAGAGGATAAGGTATGCTTGCTTCATAATTTTGCTTGGTTATAATTTAATAAGAACATATATTCGATTAACACAAGCATCAAGGACAACTGTCTATTTAAATTTAAAAGTACCTTTGATTGAAAGCGTTTCACAACGTCAAGTTTTGTATTAAAGTACTTTTAAAATCTATAGTATAAGGTGTGTCACATCGATCAAATTTCAGAAAAAGAAAGAAGAAAAAGAAGAAGATGAGGAGGAAGAGAAGACAGTCATCGAAGAGTCAGAGGAGGAGATGTCGATAGTGGAGGAGAAATCTGTTATAGAAGAAAACCACGTCGATGAAAAGAAAAAGGTTGGTACTTGCATTAAATTCAAATAAAACATTCATAACATCAGTAACCTCGTTGTGTACATTCTGCAAGGGGCTAAATTTGTACTGGAAAAAAAAAATTATGAAGCCACACTTTTCTTAATGTATTTTAATTCAGACATTTATTTTGTCTTTTGATTATAAAACAGACGGAAGAAAAGAAAATGGCAGCCAAAAAAATATCTAAGAAAGAGGAGGTGAAGGTCGAGGAAAAGAAAGAAGAGGTTAGTATTGAAGCCAAGAAGACCGATACCAAAGTTGAAGCCAAGAAAGTAGACAAAAAGATCGAAGAAGTGAAAAAAGCTGAAGCTGAAGCTGAAGAAGTTAAAAAGGTTATGGAAAAGAAAACAGCGAAGACAGAAGAAGAAAAGAAAGTTCTTCTCGAAAAATTGGAAAAGAAAAAGGAAGAAAAAGATGAAGCAAAAATTGAAGGCATTCCAAAACTCAAATCCGTCAAAAAACCAGAAGAGCCTGTTGAAGAAAAGAAAGAGACAAAGAAAGTCACAGAAAAGAAAAAGGTTGTCAAGAAGCAGACTGTTAATAAAAAAGACGAGGTAAGTCTGGAACGATTTTGTTAATTAGCGCATTATGTACATCGCTTATTGTAAAATTATGTAGAAACATTTTATTGGAAACTACTAAGTTCTGTAAAATGAATTCATTTTCTATGGACGATCATTTAGATCTTAGACATTTAAATGCAGTAGTTAAAAAAACAATACTACTGTTGTCATTAATACTTAATTGATGTAAGTAATAACTGTTATGTTGTGTGTTGTGTTAACAATGGACGTACTAAACTGTATTTGAACATAGGAGGAAATGGAGTTCGTCGACGATTATGAGCGCCCAGTTCTGGAGAAGTACGAAAAAATTACACCAACGCCACTCGATAAAAAAGCTAAAGTGGATGACACACCTAAGGTAAAACTGCACATCACACTTCACAAAACATATAAAATACCTCTTTAAACAATAAAAATATATACGTTGAATTGTTACAAAATTTAGAGTAAACGCCCATCGGTATCAGAAAGCGTTAAAAGCGAACTTGATGAAAGTGAAGAGGAGCCATCAATTGCAGCTCCAGCCGAGAAAAAGCCTAAGGCTGAACCTCAACAGGTAAATTGCCAAATGAATCGAATTATTTCGTTCGATAAGTTCTTTATCAAAGCAAATTTAATTGCAAAAATTCCGATTTTTAACAATGTCTTAAAAACTTAGGTTGAAGAAGAAAAACCAAAGCGTCCAAGCATTAAAAAGGGTCTACCCAAACCAGAGGAGCCTGTTGATGAGATTTCTAAAGTTAAACTTTCTAAGACTCCGATCAAACCTACCGAAGAAAAGGTTGAGGAACCAAAGGCTTCTAAAGCCAAGACTTCAATGAAGAAGGTAAAAATAACAAATATACATTATAAAATATTCGGATACTTATTTAAACGTTGCTATACTTTACGATATATTGTATTTTTAAAGCTGGAAGAAGATAAGCCATTTGTCGACGACTATGAAAGACCTGATTTGGAGAAATACGACAAAATGACACCTACACCCAGTGATAGGACCAAAAAACAAAACGGTGTTGAGGTATATAACAATTCATTACAAAAAAAATTACGTAAATTAAACTGATATTGATTGAACACTTTAAAAGAAGATGTTTACATTTTCTTTGGTATATATCTGATAATATGATTATAAATTTATTGTTAAAGTGACCTTATAACGTATTTAAAAAATGTATCTAGATTTGAATCACTCAAAAACTATAAAATTTCTGTAGATTAAAAAAATTACGAGGCAAGTAAACAAAATAAAATATTTGTAGGCCGCTCCTGAATTTGTCGATGACTATGAGAGACCTGAACTTGAAAAGTATGAAAAGGTCACTGCTACACCTAAGGACAAACGTCGTCCTAGTGATACACAGGTAAAATTTAACAAAACAAACCACGAATTTTAGTACTAATTACATTACAATAGTTTCTTTTTGTGAAAATGAGACTAAAACAGTTTTCTGAATAGGATGACGTTGATATGATGAAAGGCAAAATTAAACCTAAAGAAAAAGAACCAGAACCAGAAATGCCTACTCTTCGTAAGCGTCCAGTTACTAAGGATAAGGTACATTAATATTTTAATAAGTATTTTATTAAAATGAAAACCGTAAGATTAATAAATTAATACATGACAATGTTGGATAGGAGGAAGAGCAAAAGCCCGAAGACAAACCAAAAGCAAAACCAAAGGCTAAGGATGAACCAGATGCTAAAAAACGTCCTTCTCTTAAACCAAAAGAGGTATTTTCAAATATCTGTACACTGTACACTACATATAACTCTATAACAGTTTGAGTAGCACAAAATTAAATTGGATTTACTTGACGATAACAGCACAACTGACATAATTATCAGCTTCACAATACACTCTTTCTAGGCCATAACACACTTGCAAAAAATTATCTTTCGCAGCATTTATTCTTTTAAAAATTATGGATTTCAGCTCTGGTTTCTATATTAAACCAAGAGTAAGTACTTTATATAGCTATAATTGCACGGCTAAACGCTGTAGAAATGCTTCTATATGTTAATTACTGTATGCAAAATTTTCAGTATTCTTTGTTGTCAGGTCTTCAAGGCAAGTACAGATTAAGTAACTCCGCTATATTTATGAGAAAACAAGCAAATCTCGATTTTAATCTTATAAAAAATTCTATATTAATCGACACTGCACATCAGTAGACATTTTTCTTTATCAACTATGTTTTTTTTAATTATTGTATTATATTTTCCTCTTTTATTCCCACACATTACTAAAATTTCTTTTACAATTACACCATTCTAACAGTCTGACAAATAAACAATTTTAAAGGTCGAGGAAGAAGAATTCATCGACGATTACGAGAGGCCTGTCCTCGAGAAATACGAGAAAATCTCACCAACACCTACAGAGAAAAAGAAGAAGGTACACAGCTTAAAGCTTTGCAAATACACAAAATATTGCTTTATTTGAGAACCAGAACGGCATATCACTTAAAAATTATGCATATTTATTAGGATGATAAACCTACCGAACAGCCAGACGAAGAAGTGCCTTCAGCTACGGCTACTGCAAAGCGACGATCTCTTAAAGGGAAAGACAAACCCGAGGTAAACCTAAAATAATGTACAAATCATGGTAAATATGATTGATATAAGAAAACTAAAATGTAATGATTATTTCTTAGCCAATGGACGTCGATGAAAACGTTAGTCTGTCGAAACCTAAAGCTCCAGCTAAACCTGGACAGGAACCTGAAGAGGTTTCGCTTACACATAAAACACCCGCTGAAATTAAACCAACGGTTCGTACTACACATATATAATTACAATTCGGATTACTTGCATATTATTCGGATATTGCTTGTAATACATATTTAGTCGCTTTAAGTCACCGCTACAAACGTACTTAAAAGAATGCATTATGTTTAGGCGGATGAGGCTGAAGCAAAACTCAGCGTAAAGAAACCAGAAATTGTTGAGGAGCAAACTCTTAAGAGACCTTCAGCAAAGGGCAAAGAGAAGGTAATGTTTATAAAAACTTTAGAAAAAGAACTTTTCAAAAGTACACATTCATGATGAAGGTAGTTTTAAGTATAAAAATATAAAATACGTAACAATGATCCACAGACAGATGAACCGACATTTGACAGTAATGTGCCAACACCTTCTAACGTAAGAAGGGAATCCTCTTCTAAACTAAGAAGAGTGTTAGTTCTTGTTAAGGTTATTACCTATTTCGAAGGTAAAATTTGTGGTAACAATCTTAGGTACACCAGTTTCAACAACGCACTTTAGTGCTAAATACACATTTTTTATCATACACAAGTTTTTGTTTTCAATTTGTTCACCAATACACATTTTTAAAACACACGGCACTTGTTCACTTTTCTCTACCTATTTGTGATTAATTATGTATAGTAAATGTTATACACTATGAAAATGAATGTCTTTTCTATCTGTCTACACCTTTTTCTTTCAAAGGATCACACTACGTCTTGATTTTCTTCACACTTTTTATCTTTCTATGTTTTAAGAAAAGGGCTCTTGCTACTCACATTTTATATAAATATTACATGATACGTGTTCCTGCTTCGAATTTAATGGGTTTTTCATTTAGACCAACTAGTTCTTTATGGACTTAACAGTAAATTATTCTCCATTATATTAATATATGAATTTTATTACTTTGATAAAGAATATCGTATTATCGAAGTGAAATTTAAATAGTAATAGCCCTTTTGTCTTGTCCTCTGTACAGCACGTATTCTAATTTCTTTTGTCCTAATATGGGGTCAGGGTGAGGACACGGAAGAATCAGTCAGCCTCACCAAGCCTCGATCTAAAACCAGCACAACCGCTCCTGAAGAAGCGTCTCTTACACAAAAGACACCGGCTAAGAAAAAACCTACGGTACTGGTCTAACCATTTTTTAATAATCTCAGCTATACCTTTAGATTTTTGAAACATTTTTTGCATAAAGTTTCAATTAAGCACTTTATTTAAAAAAAAGAGCTTTAAAAAATTAAAATATTGAAATGTTTATTGAAATTGAAACTTAAAACTGAAGATAGCCATGCATTAAAATTATAAAAAATTGGCATCCTATAGGAAGGATCAGAAGCAGCACAGCTCAAGGTTAAAAAACCTGCCGTTGTCAAGAAAGGAGACGAAGATGAGGTACACAAAAAACAAACAAAAGCTGAGATAGTTAAAAGATAGTTCACTAATCCCCATCTTTCTAGACCTAGACATACGTGTTATTTTTTTAATATCACAGTTTTCTTTTTTTTACAAAGCACTGCACAACACTAACATGTAGCCACCTGCACCTTAAAAATGTAAGCTTAATAGAAATTTAAAGCCTTGATTGCTTCTTTAGGAACCATTGACAGTACAAGATGGTAAATTTGAAAAACCACAACTCAAGAAAACAACTAAGAAGACTACAGATACAGATACAAAGGCAGACATTAAGACTAAAGAGACAAAAGATGGGGTAATCACTTAATTTTTGAAATATGTCGTCTTGTCCTTCTGCACTGTACACTGTAATGTCGCACATACCTTTTGGAGGTCTTATTTGTCGAGCACAACCCATTTATATAAGGCACAAACCTTAATACACCCTTTTCCAATTATTGCGTAGTCCAGGTTTCTGATATATAGAACTTTATTTGTCATTCGAAAGAGTCGTTGCAAGTCGCATGTCGCTTTCTGTTTTATGTTTTCTTTTGCAGCTTCTATTTCGGCAAGTGCTATTTTATTATTTTTATGTCTACATTAAAGGTAATCATCATTTCGATGTAGTTCCATATTTGCTAATGTTGAATTTTAAATTCGTAACATTTTTGTACACAAAACAAATATTATCAAATTACATAATTCGGTTGAGATGTAGCTCCGAAATTATTGAATTAAAAATGGAACTACAAAGAGAAATATAAACATCAATACAAGTTTTTTTCCAAGTAGTAATGCATTTGATTTTTTAGATGGAGCTGGACTTCGTGGATGACTACGAAAGACCAGTACTCGAGAAATACGAGAAAATCACACCAACTCCCACAGTCAGGGAGAAGAAGGAAAAGGAAGAGAAGGTATGTATTCATACTTCAATAAACTTAAATAAATTGTATTAATGATTACATTGTCCAAAATTAATAATTGGAATTACAACAAGTCGAACACTGGAATACTGGACCATGTAACTGAAAATAAATCGATGGTAGAATAAGTTTAATATGCGAGCCGGTAAAATTTTTGTACGAGTTACAATTGTGTCACAACTACAAACCACTTAAATATAGACATAAAAACCTTTTTAAATGCAGAAAACGACCATGGTATCGCAACAACGGCTAGTGCTGAAGGTAGAATTTATCGAAATATTTATGAATTTAGCATGCCACATGCACATGACAACAATATCCTAGTATATAAAACACATTTTATTACCTTCGCCAACCGATTAAAATCTATAGATAATGAAGTACAGTAGCGTATATCGAGTTCTTAGGTTTTCGCAATTGTTACACATAGAAAATGAAACTATTTTTCCGGGTGACCATGGGACCTGTAAAGGGTCCGAATCGTCGGTTTATTTGAATAACCTAACCTCGGGTTAAAAAACCGACCTCAAATGTCATTCATCCCCTAGTTTGCCACCCTTAGAGGTGGAATATTTTCTTGAAATTTAAATGGAACCACATGTGAGGTACCTTTCCTATACCTTTCCAACAAAAAAAGAATCATCAAAATTGGTTCACAAACGGCAGAGTTATCGCGTAACATACATACAAAAAAACATACAGACGAATTGAGAACCTCCTCCTTTTTTTGAAGTCGGTTAAAAGATAAATATACGAGATTTAAATTCAGAAAAATAGTTTCATTTCTTACAGTAGTGTAAGTCATAACTGATCAGAAATCTAAAATTTTGTGATGTTAGATTTGTTTGCAATTGAGCTAGAAGTTTGATAGATGGTAGCAAAGATATTTTGAATGAACTTGGCACATATTTTATGAAAAAATCATGTAGCCATCAAAGAAACAACTTTGTATATAACAAACAGGTTGTCACCCTTTATTTTTACCTAGTGTTTGCTGAACTTTATGGATATAATGTTTATTCCCTGTATTATATTCCATTAGTTCGTTTAGTGATATCCAGGTTTACTTCTTTTAATATGCCACCATTTTTTCTTGCACATTTTCTTTCTTCCTTTCACCTGTGCCCTACACGTAATATTATGAACATGGAATGTATTATCATTGTGTTACAAGATTTTGTTTTATTTGCCCCCTAGACTGAAAGCCGCAGAACTTCTATCCAGACAGAGGTATAAACCTACAGTTTTCAACTTTTGTGCTTCGGAATTGCTTTGACTTCGTTGGCATTCGCATTTCGAATCTTTTTAGCCTATATAGTGTGGGTAATCAAAATCAACTAAGCACAATGAGCATGAAGTAATTTATGTGTATTGTTAGCTATTTGTTTTGCTACATAGTAGCGTGTATAGCTGCAAAAATTTAGTGTAAACCGCTTCTTGCTCTCCAATACAAAGTATTAATGGAGTTAACATAATAATTTTCTTCTTTTACGCAGTCCAAGGAAGAAGTGAAGGTTGAAAGTCGTAAGAGCTCAATTGCTGACACCAAAGGCGTTAAGGTATATAATTATACATTTTTATATATTTACAATACAGTAGTTCTTACAAAGAAACATAACTACATTACCAAGTTATTAACTTGTTTCTTAACTGACAAAAATTCTATTACTATAAATTTTTCACCCATAATATCTATAAGTACAATTGACTATTTTGATGCGTGTCTAGGAATATATATGACTTTGATTTTATCCATGATAATCTGATGACCTAAATTTTCGACTTATAGCTAACGAAAGAAACTGCTGAAAGCAAAAAATCTGCAGTATCGTCTGTAGCGGAACAACAACAAGTTACTACGCTTAAGAAATCTACACTAAAGGTAAGATTTTTATTTACTTACAAATTAATTTGACGTGATACAATTAGTAGAATAAATTGAATTGACAGTTCCAAGAAGCGGACTAAGTTGATCTCAAATGCTTTATCACACTAAGTCCTTAGTATCTTTAAATAATTACAAATTTAATTGAAAATAAAAGATTTAGTATTTATGTGAAAAATAAACTTAGTACACGCGTTTTATGAACCAAAAACCTATCCATATTGCACCTTAGAATCTAATAAATCCTTTGGCTGAATATCGCTGTAATATGTTCCCTATGTAAAATTACAGCTGTTTGTTGATACACCTATAATTTGATGTGACACGACAATGTTCGTAATACAAAAAAATTATTTACACTATAACACAGATTACTTAATAGTACTTACTATAATCTAACAATAGCTTCTATGAAAAATATACGTTGTATATTATATGAGCACAAAGCAAGGCAAAAATGTACTATATTATGAGCATTGTCTCTAGAATGACCCTTTATATACTGCATAGTTTTGCAAACCCTATGACGCTTTATTCATAATCCCCAATAACGTTTTAGCCCGGCATTAAAGAACCAGAGACCGCCCAAATGGAACAAGTCAAACTCAAGGTAAGCCCTAAACTGTTTTCGACTCGCATGGGGATATCAATTTCACCGAAAACAGTTTTAAGAAGACAATCTGTGTCAATCTCAATCTATCTTTCTCTTGTAAATAAAACTTTTTCTTTTCAATACAAATTTCAGTTTCAACCAACATTTCGACAGTTGTTTGAAATAGTGTGTTCAGTAAATAACTACTTGTGAATAACTGTTTTTATATTATATACACATTTTTTTTTAAATTTTATATCTACATCACGATACGGTGAGCACTTAATTGATTATAGATTACTACAATGACCTTGTAGTTACAGTAGAATGCACTTGCATTGTTAATGATAATTTTGTATTTTGTGATTAGGAAAAGAATATTGAAGAGAAGGTAACTACTGAAATTATTGATAAAACTACAGATAAAACACGGCGACCTACGAAAAAAGACACACAGGTACACACACACACTCATATATCATTTATAAACATAAATACTCTAGCTTTCAATACTCGGTTGACAAAAGAAACAGATCTTATATAAGTCATTGTTTATTAGGAACCTACTATCAAGATAGAACCTGATAATAAGACAAGACTAAAACCTACAGGTCAAAGACGGCAAAGTAAAATTGAGGTACTTTTTAATTTACACGGTTTTTAAACAAAACATAATTCAATTTACGATTAATTAAATTCAATATGTAACGTTAAACAGGAAACAGAGGTGATTGAAACGGAAATTACTGAGAAAACTAAAACGAAACGAAATGTTAGAGATGAACATAAGGATACCACACATACTAAACAAAAAATAAATGAAAATGAGGTAAACTTTCCAATTAATTTTTGTATGTACATTTTCGAAGACATTTTATACAATAGATACATTTTTTCTAATATGTTTATATCGTGACACTTCAACACCTTTACATGGTTTTCAAACAGGATATAAACCGTATTGAAGACATTCGCGAAAACCTAACAACTAAAGACAAAGATGATAAAAGGAAAGAACCTCTGGATCGTCCCACAAAATCACTTGACCGTGTTGAAAAACCAACCGAAATCGAGGTAGATCTACACAATTCACATTTACCTACGACTTTTCATTCTTATTTGAAGACATTCATAACATACACTCACGTTTTCTACATGCACACTTTACTAATACACAAAGGTAACTGACACAATTTAGATATTTTTGAAATTTTACTATTGAAAGTATACTTCATAGGTTACCAAAGCAGAGGACGAAAAAATGGACACAGACGATATTGAAGATGTATTTAAGGTACTTGTTACTGCAAATATATGGTCAATTTCGATTGTGAATGTTTAATATAATGAAACAAATTTTACTTAATAGGACAGGGAAGAAGTTCTTAAACCTATTACATTGGATACACCAGTACAATCGCCCTTCAATCCGTGGGCCAGACGAAGTGTTAGCTTTGAGGTAACGATCAATTAATTGGAATATTTCATACAAATTACTAAACTTATATACCACTGACTTCTAAATAAACTATTGTTGTAATAGGATGACGACTTACCACCACCTTTCGTGCCACTAAAAAAACGATTACAAGAACAAGCACCAACAATACAGGTACACACTATGAATATTATTAAAAATAAATACGGACACAAAACACAAGATTCAAACATACACGAAGCTATTGGTAATAATGAAAAACTATTTTAATAGGAGCCAGAAACAAATGAGGAACCAGAGAAGCCCAAAATGTCTCCTTTCTGTGCGTGGAAGAGAAAAGGAAGCACAGACTTTGATTTTGAGGTAGTAACCCTAATTTGTGATTTAGAAAATACTTCAACGAATACACAAACGAATATTTAACAAAATATACAAACTTTTCAAATATACACTTACTTTTTCACTTTGGTACATATTGGTTTAAATGTTGTTGTGATTAGGTACCAAAAATTGAAACCCCAGAATCAGAACAAGGCAAACCAAATGAAGTACCATTCTCCTGGAATGTAATACCTGAGATTCCACAGGTATTTAAGATTCTAATAAATGAGGTATCTTGCGTAGATGACCATCTTACTTTACTAATGGTAACTTTCTAATAAAATCAGGCTGAACAAACACCAGAGTTAGAGGACCAATACACACCGAAGTTACTTGAAAAACCTGAAATTGTTTCTCCTTGGAGACGACCGGGTTCGCCTCAGGTAGACACTGCAGTGAATTAATAAAATCTTGCATCTATGATAATCAGAATAAAAACAATAAAAAAGTTTAAATTAGTTTTGCAAACATTGTAATATCTAAACAATAAAAGAAGGTTATTGGAATGGAAATTACATTAACAGGATTTTAATTGGTTTCAAAATTAAAAATCAATCATATACTTACAAATGTATATAACTCTCACGTCACGAAACATGCACGGCGCAATATTTTTTACGAACACACAGATAAACAAGTTGCTTACAGAAAAATTGCAGCAGATATGATAAGCCTTTGAGCTCTGAAACATAGTATATAACAGTGAGCATATATAATACGTATATAAGTAGTCAGTGAAGAAAATTATTTTTCTGAAATTTCACAGCACGTGATTGTCAAAATTGTCTTGTCAATGTTTTATCTGTTACAATTTTTCATCAGAATAATGCTTGGAAATAACGTGTTTATTTTTCGTACGGTCGCCATTAACGAAATTTATTCTGTAGGCATTTGAGACGAGAGATGGTGACGATAAACCAGCTTCACCCTCATCTGACGAGGTATAGAAATTGGCACTAAAAGAATGCTAAAATGTAGCACAAAATATAGTAGCACTTAATGTAGCATTTGAAATTTCAGTAGCACTCAAAATTTTGAAGCACTTACAGTACGCATTGAAATTGTAGCACTAAGCACTGCACAATAGTCGCGTGGCTCACGAATTTGAAGCACCATATGGCACTAAGTAGCACCAAACTCCATACATCCTTTACTTACGATTTTTATTCTGTCAACGGCAAATATTGCAAATTAATTTACCAGAATAATTATTATATCTTACCGGATGACAGAAGTAAGAATCAATTATCCCACATACCTTAAACAAAATAGTTAAATAAATGGCAATATACTACTGCACTATAAAAAACTTATATAAGCACCGTAGCATCCAAATGCACACATATGTATAGAACATCTTAACACAAATAGTACATACAATTTCTATCGTTTTTTATTCTTATATATATATATTAATTTGTATGTTATCACTTAAATACATGTTCTTCTGCTTATGCTTATTAACACATCTTCTAATTTGTCTATGTTACTATCAATATGATCTATGTTTCTTCTATTTGTTTCTATTGTAAATGTAGGATTGGTGGTGAGTACAAAGAAGGTTTGGTTAGAGAAACATGGTAAGTCCAAAAGAGCATTATATGTGATATATTCCGGAATTATCACCAAGTGTCAATTAAAATAAAAAAATATGAATGAGAAATAGGGTGATCTCGTGTAAAACGGATGCAGTGATAAAATGCAGAAGGATGGATGATAGAATGTTGGCAGCACACATTCCTAAGCGATTTCTAAAATATGGGGTAGTAAAATTGAAGACGTCCTTAGAAACGCCAGGTTTAAAATAGTTGGAATTAAAGAATATGCCCGGACCATATGTATGTGAAATGCGAGGTTTCTGCAGATTTGATTTGATTTTTTATACTATATTTAACTAAAATAAGGCATTAAAAAGTCGAAGGATGATTTACAAAAGACAGACACAATAAACATGTATTTGAAAATATTAAACAAAAGTTACTCTTACAGAAAGTGGAAATTAAGCAAGAGGAAGTTAAAGAAGAAGCCAAAAAAGCAAAGATATCGACAGTCAGAAAGAAGACAGAGGATCTGCCTGAGATTGCAGACTATGAGAGACCAGAACTAGAAAAATATGAGAAAATGGATTTCACACCGAGTACGAGGGAAAAGCCTGAGAAAGACAAGGTGAATAAAAGGTTACAAATTAATGCAACATAACACTTGCAAAACCAAGAATCATATCAAACGTAGACATTGGCTTTAATTCTGATTCATGAATCTTGTAGTAATATTCTATACCTGTATAATCGTATTGTTAAAAAGAATATTGTCCCAATGGACAAAAATGTTTAATGTACACACTTGTCAAGGAAACTACGTTAGTAACATTTCGATTTTTTTATTTAGCCTGTGCCAAAAGTGCCTGAAATCAAAGCACCAGAAGAAACGCTTATGGCACCAAAGATTGAGGTCATCCGAGAGAAGTCTCCAAAACCAGAAATGCGGAAGCCATCTCTTGGCCCTGGTGCCCCTGTAGGCAGACGTGGATCCCTTATTCCTCCACCGGAGGAACTAGGAAGACGTCCTTCGCTCATCATCAGTGACGAGGTATGTATAATTTTGACGATCGTCAAGAACTTGAATAATAGTTTTGTAGTAGATATGGAAAAATCTAAAATGGACATGAAACTCCAATCTGAGGTAAATTGATTTTAGATCTATGGTGCCGCTCAATTTTAGATTTTAGATATTTGTTTTTACGTGTGGACATTTGATGGTTCTGGCGACTATTTTTTTTATTTAATACATAATACAAAACAAACTTCAGAACATCAAAGGTTTACAACATATTGTACTATCACAAAAATATTTAGAAACATATCCTTTGTATTGTAGTTTTAGATACCCTATTCTCTCAAGCCGAACCCTTAACATAACCCTTTGCAGACCTCGTAAAAATCCGACACTTATCTACACAAAGATGTACTATTGTAGCTTAGTGAGATCGAAGCTTTAGTAGAGTCAAAGGTTAGTTAGAAAATATTGTCATGAATATAGATGAGCTTAGTTCCTTTCATTCCCTGCTTGTTAGTATTAGCATTTAAACACAAAATAGGTGAAAAACTTGAGAGTTCTGTGTATAATAAAGACCGTGAAAACCGTAATTCACAGGAGCATAGAAAACTAAGACCGGGTGAGGTGGTCGAAGAGAAGAAGGTAAAAATATAAAAAATTACAAGTGAATGCTGTCCGTGAAAACGCGTTAAAGACTTTAACTTTTCTGTAAACGGTATATTAATTTGCATCTCGGTTTCGTACACTATTATTAAAGCTGTTGAATATTGGATAATCACATACATGATTGGTTATTTTTGGACATTCCAAGTTTTGTCTTGGTTTATTTTATTTGTATTCCGTTTTTCAGTTTTTTACTTATTTCATCTATTTTTTGCCCTTCATTTTTTACTCTGATTGTTACTCCTACTTTCAGAATCTAAGTTGTCTGTTATGTGATTCCCTCTACTAATTTTATTTTATTTTATTTTCTATCCATTTTCAAATAGTCTTTTCAACCATTCATATTCTATCGTTTCTTCTGTTTCTTCAATTTTATTACATCATATTTTGTATTCGAACAGTTCCATAAATCAAATTTAAAGTCCAAAATTATGTAATTATCCAGCATTTGATTTAAAACCGAGCGTTTTGTCGTCTAAAGCACCGGCTACATTTGCACATATTGTGATATACGCACACACAAGTAATGCACAGCTTGTCCGCACGTCACGCACACAAATAACGGTCAATAGTGAATACGAAACTGCAGAATTAATAGCAAGATTTGATGTTATAATAGTGTCTTCAGTGTTTGGTAAAGTCGGCATAAAATTTGAACACAACAGCAAAAAGTTTCTCTATAAATTTGAGAAAGTTGTTGCTGATGATAATAAAACCGTTCAAAGTTTTAAAGATGCTAAAAAGTTTACACATCACAATCTTGAAACGGGCACTAACAACGATAATTAACATGAAAATAGCACAATATATAACGTAATAACTTCTGCACTCGCTGGTTAGGTAAATGCACCACTAAGCACTAAAGTAGGGATCCTAGGCGCACCAGGTTCGGCGGCAGAGAAAATAGGCAACACTTTTGTTTAAAGAGGGGTTATTATTCTTTATTTTTATTAACAACAGGTCACCAAATTACGTCCAGGAGAAGTGTTAGACGACAAAAAGGTGAGAGCGTCTGGCCGGTTTACGAGCCTGCTCGCTTTGCAAAGCATTTTGTCTTTTAGTTCTTTTATTTCTTATACACTTTTACTTTTGATTGAAACACATACATGTCCATTTATAGACTTATTTGATCGTTTTGTAAACAAGTGAAGTTTCAGAATTCGGTTGTTGTACCGATTTCAATTCTATGATCTCTATTAAACCTTTACACAATTACATTCCTTTTATAATACATTCCGATAGAAGCTATATCTTTTAGAGTAACTATAGAGTCTACAATTTCTTCACCAGAACAGAAGAAATGTTCTTTACATACCCCAGTACTATTTATTAGAAAAGAGTACCTATTTAGTACCTACTGTTTCCAAAACACTCTATACATCTTTTTTTAGTTTTCTCTAGATGTGTCCCTTAGTTCATAAAGAGCCGTCGCTTTGCCTACCAGCGCTAACATACTGGTCGCTGGTGCAGTTTTATCTTAATGTTTTGTCAATGACAATACCTCCATAATGCCTTCTATCAACTTATATAGCATTTAGAATTAATATGCTGCAAAAACACACAAACAAAACCTTCAGTTTGTCTCAACCTAGCTTTGAGTCTTCTAACTCTGAACTTGGCGGAACCGTCACGTAAAACAACGGAGCCTATAACAAACACAAAATTTGATTTGACAAGATTTTATATAGAACCAACAAAATTCACTTCAATTAGTGTATGTATTCGGGATCTATAGCAGAATATCATCATTACAAGTAGACGATGTGAGAATCGTACTTTGTTGAGTATTTACTTCACAAATGTTTTAGTAACTTTATTTATGAAGAAATTTATTTTCAAATAAGGTATTGTTATTGACACCGCTTTGTAGTTGACTTTTAGAATGGCTTTAGATTTTCTGAAATCCAATAACATTTTATTTTTATTAATCTAATTTTTAGATTTGTACTTCTAGTTTTATTACCTACTTACAAATACTTACCAATATCATATAACCACACTATACAGTTGCATTAAGACTGTTTTCATTGCACAAAGAAACTGGACATAAATATTTACTTGAAACAATTCACACATTTGTAACATTTACAATAAAAAGCAAATTTTACAAAACAATACTTTACACAATTGTAGCTACACCTTTCATATTACATGATACAAGAAAAATATATCGACCTATAAAATAAGACCTAAGTAAACGCCAAAGCCGAAAATTAAACGTATAAGTGATAACAATTTTCTTTTCAACATCGATATTGTTTTCTTTTGTATTGATAATAATTATCAAAAATCTTAACAGAAAAATATAGACATGAGACTGCAGTGACTGTTATAAATCATTATAATAAACTTTAACCGACTTCAAAAATACGATTGCATTTTTTTGTACGATACGTTTTATACTTTTTTTTTGTTGAAAAAGTGGTACCTGACCTCCATAAAATTTAAAGAAAATGTTCTACCTCTAAGGGTGACAAATTAGGATGGAATGAATTAAATGGAATTTGGAATTGTATTTCGCATGGATTTCCTCATTTTTCGCTGAACGATTTCAACAAAACTTGGCAAATTAAAGTATCTGTAAAAACTTTTGTGAGTTTGGTTTTTTTATTTTATATAATTTATTCACTATACATACAAACAAAACGAATACACTCTCAGTAATACCAGGAGTACGGTATCTGCCAGTCCATGGGTTTCTCATTCCGTTTCATAGGTAAAGTTTTCAACTACTTACGTCTAATATTAGTGCAAACCACCCTATTCTAATATAACATCTCCATAAAGATTTAGATCCGAAAAACAGAACTTTCATTTCCAAATATTGGAGAGAACTTTATCAAGTCGAAATTTATCAAACTATTGAGACATTACAAAATGCGCTCATACTGGCCCAGCTTATTACTATTGTAAATTAAGTGTAGTTTTTTTTTTTATATATAATAGACACACGCTTGGCCACAATCTCACCTGATGTTAAGCGACGATGTGACCGACGATGGGACGCGTTTGCCTAAAAAAATGCCTATTCACTCTAGCCTTGAATAGCCCCAAATTGTACTTTTCGGGAAATACAGAATTAAAAAAAAAAGAAAAGTCCATTCCTTTGCCGTACGCATCAGAAAGGAGGAGGCAAAGCGCTTAGTGCGAATAGGCGGAATATCAACGACATAAGAATGGAGTGCTCCGGACCTTCTAGTCGACCGAAGGAGGAACGGTGAGGGCGGAACCAAATTGAAAAGTTCCTGCGCACACTCCCCGAAATGTATCCGATAGAAAACCGACAAGCAGGCTACTTTTCTGCGATGATCGAGATTTCTGTGTATATTAATATTGGGGACGATAATTTAAAAAAATATTATTCTTTTGCTTACAAAATTACTAAAGATAAATGTTACGTTTTATCGTCTATGAATCCAGAAAATATTACGATGGCGTGTACGTAATTTTTACTTTCATGGGTCGATATGTTATTTCACTTTACACAAATAAAAATAGCACAAACACTGATTCATGAACTTGTATTTTTAATATTATTGATGAATAATTTTCACAATTAACGTCACATGTTCTACCAAACTAATTTGTATTTTTTTCCAAAAAAGAAACGCGTGAGGCCCGGTGAACTCATGGATGAGGTATATAGATACATGTGTGAACATATATATGTTTAGATATTATATGTCATAGACATATCGTTTAGTTACGTGGCTAACATAGAATTTTCAGTGATTAATTTTGGGAGTCAATAATCGGTTCCAGCGACAAAATAGCATATATTATAATTATAACATATAACAAAGTGTATATGTTATAAGTCAATACGCCGAAATATATAGCTGTCGTATGATTGGCTTTAACAAATTTTCTTCTACGTTTCAATGCTCCAAATTGTGATATTGTTATTATTGTAAATAAAATCCTTAGATTTAGTACTATTAGTGCAATTTAATCCCTTGTCGTACTAACTTTTAATACTATTAGTAATAGTTGAAAATTAAATGCAATAATTAAACAAGATTATAATTAAAACCGCCACGCAAAGTTAAGATAAACCTCAATTTTCAACACGCTTCAGCATTACGTCAACAGGCTTAATACTGAAATGTGCTGACATCAAGGGTTTATCCTTTAATGGCTACGTACATGAGTCATGGGAGAAAAGGCAGTTATGCTTATGCTTAGATGTTTCGGCGGCGACGTGCTGCTCTAGTATGTTGACCGCCTTATTTAAGAAGTAGCCAATTGCTTAAGGATGAATTAAACAAAAGCCAGCATGAGATATAAAAGAACATCGTGATATAAATATGCATGATCGTAAATAAATCGCTGAAACAATAGACTAAAATACAACATTATGCCTAATTAAGCTTCCTGATTTCAAAACCGATACTAATATTGATGCACCAATATCTAATCAAACAATTTAACCAATTAGTTTTTATTATAATGTTAATAACATAGTAAAGTTTAGTAATTAATGCATGTAAATATATGATGAAAACATCTGTGTTCGCAGTGATATATGAAAGATAATGTAAAGCAATAATAGATATTTATCATAAATGAAAAAGTATTGATTATGAATGAATAGTAAATGAAAGAGACATTGCGATAACAGATATGTCAAAATTGAAGATGCCACAAGACTTCGTAATAGTAAAAATAAAGGAATTATGCATGCATAAACGATCGCTTATTCATAAAAGAAATAAAAAATAAAATATAGAACAAATGAACATCGCACTTGCTGAAATTAAATGGTTTAATGTAGATGACAGAAATATGGTATATGTATCAAAATATATTAATTGAGCGTGTCGTTTTCATCCAAATATAACCTTGCACTGGATATATGCTAGAGGTGCATCTAATTATGTCGCCTTCAATCATAATAAATCATGCTAATATAGACACGGAAGCTATACAAAGATTCTATAATTACATGAGCGTGATATAGGTTTGGAGCCAAACTTTTGTATCAATGACGCACAGTCTTTAACACTAGTGGTAATTTTGAGACTTCAGATGTTCATGTATGCCGACAAACTTGTAAACGTTGGTTATGAACTTTATAAAATCTATATAAACTGTATTAAAAAATGAAATAAATACTCAGTTCATGGAAGACTGCCAAACTACTCGTAGAGTTCAAACATAACGGTTTAAAACACCATATGAAGAAATCTACAACCTGATCTTAATTGAAAACGTAAAAAAGCCTACAATTTTTTTAAGTTTTGCATACAAAACTACAAACCTTCATGTAAAAGGCCCCATCAAAGGAGATAAATAAAAATGCTCTGAAAATGACAATAATAATAAAAATAACTATACAGCCGCTGCTAAAAATACAGATCTAAAACATGACAGATAGCACAACAAAAACTTGAAAATTTGCTTTTGGTAAATTTATTATGTTTTGTAAAAAGTCACGGAACAAAAAATGTTTATGATGCTAGTAATACAGTCCTGGTGTTAGTATTTTACAAATAACCCTATCATAAGTAACATCACGAGTTACTGACATGTACGCAGACGAAGAAAAAACCGTTTAAAAGCAATACAAAGATCTATATATGTATAACAAACACAAAGAAATTTGCAAGATTTGTTGACACGGACGGTTAAAGCCCTGGTATAACAATAGATACTGGTTCAAGTCTACTGGTTCAAGAACACAAAGAAAAATTCCTCGGATGTGACTGATCGGCAATAATTACAAAAGAGTGAAATACTTGTTTTTTACTTTGCTCCATATTAAAAACTCCTAAGTAATATAAATACCAATCTCACCAAACAAAACAAGATTAATTAATTCAATCAACAATGAAAATATATAACTAACGCACCTGTTCTTAACGGAGAACGTCATAAAGTTTAATGAAGCAAATGAACCGAAGCAAGAGTCGAAGCCAGCTTTATGATTGATGGTAATTCTTACAAATATGACGCTGGATCATAGCGATATAGGCCAAGAGCATGATCTTGAAACTTTATCAGTACTAACTACGACCCGTTGCCAGGTCGTATGAATTATTGGAATGAAATGTATTGTTAAGAAGATATATGACTTCCCAGAAAAATCGGGCAACATTGTCGATGAATCACACTTGAAAAATATTGAAACCAACGTTAGAGTGAGAAATATAAAAATAAAATTTGATATTCTAGGGTGAAATGTGTAGGTGAAGTATTGAAATCGAAAACAAGATTAAAATGGAATACTCAATCTACCTATTAAGTCTAAAATAAAATAGATAAACTTCTAAAAAAATTGATGATGATATCACTCCACATAAAACTAATGAACCGTAGCAACTAAATGTGCAATAAATAAAAGCAATAAAAAAGACAAATCACAAATAGATGTAATGATGTGTGATTGACATGCAAAAATAAGGTATACCTCTGAGATGCGCGTGGGCACTCGATGAATATACTAGCGAGAATGCTGCTACATCGCAGTCGAAAGCTTTGGCAAGTAGACTATTGGCTAAAAGTGCATCTATTTATCAGTATATTGACAGTTAAATGCTATTTTGAATCAGGCAGATTGAAAAAGAATTGTAATTATAGAAGTGACGACGGTATGACACACGTTGATGATTACAAACTGGTAGACATGACCGACCAAAAATGGTAATATTTGGGTATTACTTCAATGATTACATATATATTTACATTTATTTAATTAGTTTGTGATCTTAAATATAATTTGAAAGAAAATTACAAATTATTGATATCAATAACTTTGTATTAAAGGCAGTGAAAATTATTTGCCAAAGTTATAGCAAAGATATGGTAAAAGACTTAAAGCTGTTAAGGAATAATTTACAATTATCCTCTTCCGGCTAATTAGGGAAACATAACACCATCTACATCTATACTAGTTCAACAAGCAAGTCTAAAAATAACACAAACGATACGAGTTAAGTAACAAACCTAAGAACAAACCCGTCATCGACAAACCAAAGAATTTGTCGCCTCGGCAAGTATGTTGGTGCTACGAGTGGGTAACTTGCCAGCACTTACAGTCATATCAGATTATAGCATTCATAGACCCAATCAATCTTTCACTCCACTTGTATAAACCCTCAATATATTAGTTCGGACATACATCGGCGACGTTTTTGTACAGGAATCAAATGAGGCCTCCTTAGAAAGGTCACGTCGCAACTTATTCAAAAAGATTATATCAGACGTCTATTACAAAATACAATAAGGCTATTTATATTATTAAACACGAGAAGACAATAGGAAGATATCTATCTGAAGCTATCTACTAGGAGCATCTACAGTTTATTTGTGAGTAATCGTGATCAAGAGGATAAACAAGATAGATGTCTTCATACTTCTGAGAACAAATTCAAATACAAATTCCGATAACCGATTCTCTAATAGCTATTACGTTACAAAGCTAATTTAATAAAAGCACTATATTCAATTAGCTTTGTATGTTGTTTCGTAGAAGAACAACTTCTTTTAAATATAACAGTTAACACTATAGTTAAATAAAATCGCGCCCTTTGTATAATAAGGCCACATCTTCAAAATTACTACTTTCAGGAGAGAAGTTTACAAGATTTATAAGATTTACGAGAGGTATAAAATATGATATAATATACATAATTTGTTTCATATAGTTCGTGTTATTTTCATGAGTTATTGATATCTCTTTTGAAAACAGAAGATATCAATTAACACCAAGACGGACTATACTAACCTAAAATAATAGCATATTCCATTCAAAACAAAAATATTGTAATGAATGAAACAAAACACAAAAGCGACACATTAATTAATCTTGTTACCCTCTATTGTCATCTTCAAACTAGATCTCTACGATCAAATGATCGTAGATCAAATGATCACTCAGCATTCAGACACAGATGTTTCGAATCTGTCTTCTGAAGACATGTTGGCTTCAACCCTCGACATCGTTCATCGTGTCAATAAAATCTTTCAGAGCTCATGAGGCGGTACGATTATCCAAGGTTCAAACGCCACTATCGATTAGTCACATGAACAGCGAAATTGATAATGAAATTGACTCTTTGGCTAATTTTATTGTTGCCTTGAATGACTAATACTAATTGAAGTTGACTATTAGAGATGGAAATTCACTCCTAAATATTATCTCAACAAAACGACAGACTAAATTAACGATATTTACACCAAAATAAAGTTTAAATATTAGTGATTCGTTACGATCAATTTTAATCAATTACATTAAATGTCATGGGGCTAATTTAATACAGAATTTCGCGAGTTAAAATCTATAATAATGTCATTAATATTACTAATAAATCTAAAACACCTGGAGCTAAAGATAACGCAGAATTTACGACTGAAAGTACTCTTGCTCTGGGCGACGTTTTCACACATATATTACCCTCTGACGTGAACGGTACATGCCTGGCTCACCTTAATCTGATTATTAATTGAATTGGTCCACTGATTTGTGCTGTGCATAAATAGATTCCCCTTCTCCCTTCGTCTCCCTGGTTTGCAACAGTTCGACCCCATACTCAGTCTTTTGACATTCGCTCCCATTTTTAGATGGAACGACACGAATATCTCAAATCGATACTGCGAAATACTAACGATAAAAAACTAATTAAATAAATAATAAAACGGGGTGTAACTTTAAAAAAATACAAAATAAAAAAGAATAATAAAAGCATTTAAAAAATTAAACCTGAAATGGATGATGAAAGATATAGTGAAAAAAATAAATATTTAAGACGAAAATTTTATTAAACTGTATTTTGTGTGAGTTTATGATGCAACTGTGATAATTACTGTGATTGTTAAATCTGTCTAAATAATTGTTATTTTTTGAAATTAAAAGTTATAAATAGTATTGTGGCTTCTTAGAATTTAACAATGGCGACTGTGGCTAAAAAACCAGTTGCTAAACGTAAACCTAAAGATGATTCGGTAAGTACACAATTTTTATGTTATAAAGATGAAGACTGTTTAAAAAAGAAGAAAAGTCATCGAAATATTTTCAATTTTATAGCTTCGGTAAATAAAATAACCAACACAAATAAAGGAGTAATGCTATTTCAATAATATGATGAGTCTTGCTGAAATAATACTTTTCTTCCTTCCTTGATCTTAATTTTGTCTAGGACCATTAATTTTAAGTCTAGTCTTAGCTAGCAAAACAGGACAATGCAAACTTCAAAGAGAAGAGATATAAATTGTTCCTGATTGATGTCAAGATATTGTTGCTACCTGTAACTTCGAATTAGCTTCAAAGACTCTGGGTACAAACCTTATTTTGCCTGGCAATGACATTCAGCCTAATTATCCCTTATATAAAAAAACACACCGTTGCTAACGATCGTGAAATTATGTAATAGAAATTCAGATTACTTAATATTATATTATGGATTTTAAACTTTACCATCTTTGATCATTTTAATGGATTTGCTATATTTTAAAGCGCACATTGCTTTTTAAGTGAAATATTCGTAAAAGGGGAACATTCTAGTATTTATTTTGTATTGTTTTATGTATTATAATTGTTTCTTAATTTTTTGGCAACATCTTTTATCCTTTTTTTTTACATTGGTATATCAAGATCGTTCAACTGGAACATAACGTACCTAGACTAATTTAAATTAGTAATTTTTCCACCTCGGTGATAAGTACTGTAAATAAAGCGCGTAGGAGTAGACAAATTTGCTCAATCGACGATACGGCTAATTATTTTGAACTATTATTAAATATTATTATTATTATTATATTATTATTACCAAATGTTGTGGTACAAATTTGATAACTACTGCAGAGTAAAGTGACATGATTTATGTAAAAATAATTATGTTGTTTCAGAATTTAGAATTACCTATTTGAAAGAATAAGAATCGACTGTACAATGAGAATTCGCTCCCTTGGTGTAATAAGCTCACTGTAAATTGACAACGAACAATTCAAAAGAAAGGTTTCAAGATTCTGTGAACGAAATTAGTCGATAGCATTTTATTCTTAAAATTTCACATATACATTATTTGTTATAATCATAAATGTTTAATTTTCTTTACAACGGTTATAAAGTGCTAAAATGATTTACTGGATAGTGCCTAATTATTTAGATACCTTTGCAAGAGACTGGAGTCCATACTAGGAATTGACCTGTGTGACGGATCTCCAGGCTCTCACCCAACCGGATAATTATGATGTATAGAAAGGCAGCATTATAATGTTAATATGTTACAAATGTTGCAGTTTTACAAGATTATAATTGCAATCAGAAAATTAATAGCAACTACAATGAAGTGAAATAAAATACAAATAAAATAAAAATTTAAAGTAAACTATGAAAACTAAATAATAGAGGTGAGTGTAATAGGAGAAATAAAAATTATTAATAATAAAAAACAATGCGGTGCCCGACTAATAACAATAGTCGTTGTTAAGTCAAACTTTATCAAAATTTCTTTTGAAGCGTGATAATCTTATGGTTTGACCTACCTCCTCTCAAGCAGAGGCCGTGGGTTCAAATGCGGCCTCGCACCTCCAAGTTTTTGGGAAAATATGTGCTAATGATAATTTGAAATTTATGTTTTTTTATGTTTTTTTTTTCGAATTTCGTTTTTGTTTCTTTTTTTCCACAAAATTCGGGGAGGATAAGTAAATAAAATAAGGCTGTTTACGTTAAAACAGAAAATGACCAAAACATTAAGTTGGTGTTCATTGGAGGTATCGAGAAGGAATCCACACTGGGTCAGAGTGGCGGACTAAAGCCTAAATCCTTAACAGAGAGGAGACATGGAGGAGACCCGTGCCCAGCAGTAGGACGTATAAATGGGTTGATGATGATGATGAAATATCTTTTTATAGACAGATGCTATTCGAGCGACTTTGAATTTACAGACAACAAAGTGTGTTCTCTACAATATTTAATATAAGTATAAAAGAAGTATTACATTCGCGCTTATCTAAATCATCTTCGCACATATCAACTAAGCGTTAATTGACATTTATTACGACTGCGATATTAATGTATGCTGATTTGCCATTGTCATAATTTCATATTGCAACACTTGTGCGGCATTTGTTAAGAAATATAAGTTTGGTGAGTACATTTGGCAAGTCTCTTGATTACGAACATCTATCATTGGGTTAAATTTATTATTATTTGTGTCTTTTTTAGCATAATCCTTTTGGTTACTATGTAATGTAGCTATTTGCGAATATTTCGATGGCATTTTATTTGAGATATTAAAATTTTAGATTGCACTTACTGCAAAGACGTCTTTTTAATTAATTTCGATGAAATCATAGTAATGGTCTCTTTTTAAGTAAAATATATAAAAAAAGAAAGAAAAGGAGCAGTTTAAAAGTTTAGGTTCATACATAAGCTTCAAAAAACTTCAAATTTCGTGATCGTTCTCTAACTTTAACTTGATAATATAGCGTCGCAAGTCCTCGGACGCGAGAAGACCTTCAATCCAGGACTTGGAAGATCTGATCAACAAGCCTTCAGTGCCTCTAAAGCCTTATGGAAATGAGGGCCCGCCAGTCATCGTTGATGTACAGGAGAGCTATTCTGCAGTTGAAGGTAAGCTTACGAAGAGTTTGTTTATGTAACTGTTTGCGGTTATGTAACGGTTTGTTTGTTTGTAGCCTCTTGAACGAAAAATAGAAATAAATAGAAAGTTTTATAAAATGCTAACAAAAGAAGATTATTATAAGTAATTCAAGAACACGCCAAGTAATCAACTAAAATGCCAATAGATAACAAAGCAATACCTGTAGATCACAAAAACTTGACGAAAAACGTTAACAACACCAGTTGAAACAATTAAATAACAGCCTAATTACAATAGATATAAAAGATATGATTATTTCTCCCCAGATCAAACTGGCTACCTCACCGTTCAAGTGGAGGGCAATCCAGCACCAACTTTCAAGTTCTATAAGGGTATCACTGAAATCATCGAAGGTGGTCGTTTCAAGTTCGTCACAGATGGCGAAAATGGTCTCATCACCCTTTGCATGAGGAAAGTCAAGCCCAATGATGAAGGCAAATACAAGGTTGTGGTCAGCAACATCCATGGAGAAGACTCCGCTGAGATGCAGCTTTACGTGTCTGGTAAGTTTTTGAAAAAGCTTTAATAATCTTCTGAACTATTTGAAAGCAGTAATGATGCATATCGTTCAAATTTGTAAATATAATTATTCAGTGTTACCGTGTAGTCAACATCTAAGACACAATTAAAATACTTTTTTAATTATTGGTTATTATAAACAAATGTTCCTATAATAATGTCCCAAGAATATATTGTTGTCGAATATTGTTATCAAGATAGGTGAGAAGATTTCTATGATGTGACAATTCCTGATAATAACATTGTTCTATAGACTCCAGTGGCATGGACTTCCGAGCTATGCTCAAGAAGAGGAAATACGCCAAATGGGGTGAGAAAAAAGAAGACCCTGATTGGGGAGACCTCAAAGAGACCGAAAAACCTATTCCACCACTAAAGAAAGTCGAAAAGGTAAATATGCACTACTATAAGAAAACGATGATGAAGCTAAAGAAATATTTAAAAATGGTTCTGAAGATGGTGATATAAAATTCTATATAAAAGTGTAAATAAACTTTAATGAAACAAGATTGATACTGAAACCAATGTAAAAAGAATAAGGAATTCAAAAATAATGAAACAATGTATAAGGAAAAAAATATTTTAGTTAAAAAAATGAACTAAATTTCAAAATCCAAACAAATTAGTTTCAGTGTCTATCAAGATTCTAAAAAGCAGCTTAAATTGGACAATAGACAGCTCCATCGGGCAAATAACATTGATATTTTGACTAAACAAGAATACTTCACATACGTTATGTTAACATTATGTGTCATTTGTCTAGCAGTTTTGCGTAACTATTTGTTTGTAGTTAAAAATTGCTATATTATAGGGTTATTTGTCAAGTACGTATAACTACGGAGGACTATACTACTAAAATAAAACGTCATAAACAACAATGTAATGAAATTACCAAAAATGAACTTTCAATTTTGTTGTACTAGCTAAGACTTTTTAGATCTTTATTTGGTAGTAATGTTGTAAGTTCAAATGCTCCTGCGTTTTGCGTCGTATCGGGCAGAGTATCACAGTTGTTATTTTTGCACGAAAGTTAACGTGATGAATTATTAAGTCATAGAACAGTTATTGTTTGTGATGTTAGAAATAATATAGTCCTGCGAGCTTTGTAAAACCCTGTATATCGCGTATCGGTATCAAACGATTTCAAAAAAAGGAGATTTTGTTTTGTGTATGTTATGCAATTACTTTTGTTGGAAAGAGGGTACCTTAGAATTGGTTCCGTTTAAATTTAAAGAAAATTTTCCAGCTTTATGGATGGCAAACTAAGGGATAAATCTCGTTTTGCGTACTTTCCGGTAACTGATTTAAAGAAAACTTGGCAAATAGATGTAATGGAACTTTTGAAGTCGGCATTTTTTTTAATAAAAAACGTTATTGAGTTCATTGTTTGGAATCTTAGGATTTCAGACAATAATCGATCGTTATGTCCCCAATGCTGGAAATATATATTAAAATAAATCGCATCTTTGATGTAAAAAAGCCACATCTGCCGAAATGACAACTTTTCGGTACAGAATCTTAAAATTACTACGAACGCAATTAACCGATAGCATTTTTATTCTTAAATAGGAGAGTTTAGAGTTAGAGTTATTTTGTTTCATGTAGTTCGTGTTATTTATATGACTTTCATGTGATAAAAGCACTTTTGGTGAATGACCACATGTGCTTTTACCATTATAACATGGATACGAAATATCCTGAATCTATCTTAGACCATGCATCGAGACATGCCGAATTGAATTCGATATGTTCATATAAATTAGATTTTTTGGCATTAGGACGAAAACGATGCTATTCATTTCATTACGCGATGTTACTACGAATACAATCACTAGCAACCTGTTTCATTTTATGAATCAGTAAAACATCGTCTTCATCATTGGTCCATAGGGTTTAGAAACTGGATATTTCGAAGAGGACGGCTACGTTGTGGTGGTCTCTGAAGGTGTCGAGATTTGTAGATTCCCAGCTGACAATCGCAGGAACTCCTCAAACTGGTCTTGGGTCAAGGTCCTCGGTATTTTAGACTATATCATAGTTCATTCCATTTTGCATTTCTATCATTTTTTAATTACATCATGGACATTGTCAAACGCATTGTTGAATTCGAGCCATAATTGCGATTGTATATAAAGCTTTGGTTGCTTTAAAATTATTTCTTAAAGCACCTATCATTCGTTATATCCTAAAAGAGATTACTTTAAATTTTACACTAATCTTTATTCCGAATTAGAGTGTTCTGTCTTTTGTAATTTTTTGTTTCTTTTTTACTATTTTCAAGAGCTATAGTGACCATTACGTTTTGTTTGAAGGGTAATAGTTTTTGTACCAAGACATGCGCCTGGTGGTAAGCGACATGCCTGTCCATAAAGTTACAGTACCGCTCAGAGCTTTAAATCGTAAAGATCTTAGGAGCACTGCCACTGCGCCCATCACCCTGATACATAAGTTGAAAACGGAACGCGATAATGCTCATATTACTACTTGACGGCAGAAATTGGTGAGGTGCCAGTACTTCCTTGGACGAACTCGTTCACATGAGCGCTACAGCTACTGAGTTCTAGTGAAATTAAAGGCCTGTGGGATTTGTCAACTTTATGTCTCAGAGTGTCGGGTCCAATGGCAGTGGACTTCAGATCTTAACTACTTATGGATCGGCAAGTCGTTTATCGCCATGCACATGATTTGTTCATCCCTTCACTACATATCATAAAAAAACGTAAATAGAAAAAAGGAATAAAAAATGACAAAAAAGATTGCTTTCAATAGTATAAACACTTTGGTAAAAAAATGTTTCGAAAAAGGAAATTACACTGACAAGGCTGTCAAAAATTTTGTGTCATGGATGTTTACAAAACTATATTTGTTGATAATAAGATAACGATAGTTATAGATATGGCTGGATGGATGTTTAGAAGGATAATTGGTTTATTTCGTGTTAGTAATGCACTGTTTTATTATATATAATAAGCGTTAGTAACTTACCGCTATACTCTCGCTTACATGTATGAGTGGTTACACACGGCTCCTTTGCATCGATTCAAACGTATGATTGCATCGATGTAATCGCCTATAAATCCCAAGTGTGCCGATACAATCGCGCCTTTGTATCGATGCAGTAGCGTGCTTGCATCGCGTTTGCATCGCTGCTTAAAATCGCGTGCGTGTGTAAAGGTAGACGATTAGCGAAAGCATCGCGTTTGTATCCCTGCTAAAAGTGACCGTGTGTAACCGCTCGAAAGGTGATAGCAATAGTTTGAAAAATAAAACAAGCCTATTTCAAAAAGTTTTAAAATACTTGTTGGATATATCCAAAATGTTTTTTCTTCTCTTACATTTGCATTTGGAATGAAAAGTCTTTAGGTACGTGCTATTTTAAAACAAAGCCTTTATCAGTGATCTCATAGATCATTGGCCTTTATTTAAATAGTCAATACAGCCTTTACGCTTTGGTTCACGTTTAGTTGACATACACAGAACTCATCGACGTACATTTTGTGAATGTCTTATGTGATCATTTGAACATTTAAATTATGTCTTCTGTGAAAACTATTTTTATAAGGTTCACCTTCCCATAAACTTCTAAATGGCATGATATAAATCAAGCTTTCTATTAACTTCGCTTAAATCATTAGCACTGGCTTAAAAAGTTTTGAAAGTTAGACAGAGATATACTGGTTCCAACTTTTTAGTTTTTGACGATATTCATGTACTAGCCGTTAAAGTTCTTGAACTTTGTTAGAAAAATAATACGGCATAACAAAGCTATTTAGCCAAAAAACGTAAACGACGTCTTTTAGGCGTTTAGTTGCATGATCTTACGCGACAAAGTTGAGTAGAGATTGGTATCTTTTTATACAAAGTGGAACAGTTATATCATCTAACTTATAGTCTTGTGCGATAATTGATTGTTTAACGTTAAATTATAAATTGTAGGATATATTTGACAATCGGAGACGACTGTCTCTGTGCGAAATGTTACCTGATTGGCCCACTTTGATGGAGGCTGTCAAAATAAAGGTTCGATAAAATGGAAGGATAAAAGTTAAAGTATAAGCCTAAGAGTCACTTACTGCCTTTTTGAAACTTTAAACAGTTTACATGTTAGAATCCTACAATAGTCAGAACGAACTTGTTATTTGAAAGTTTTCTAGATTGTTGATGGGGTTCCATCTGTAACTTAGTCAGCTTTGTTAACCAAGTATACAAACATGAGAAAGTAAAAGACTTTAAGAATAATAATATTTAAAACACCAACGATATTGAAAGTAAATGTTTCAAAGTGACAGTAGTGGTCTTTTAAATGAATGAATGAAATAAATTGATAAATAATAAAAAACTAAACTAAATTTATCCTCCTAAATTAGTATCTTCAATATTTTTGAAATCAAAGCAAATGTAATAAAATGTGATTTGCTAATTATAAATAGGGTAAACCAAATTGAAGATGCTAATTTTTGAGCGATTTAAATAAAGCGAATGCATAAAACTTGAATTTTAAAATAACTCGCACAAGGTTTTTGTATCACCACTTCACTTCTTTAACTTGAACATGATTTACAGGGAATGTAAGTGGAATGAATTTGGTGACAATTGTCTATTTTTGGATTGTTATGTCGTATATTTCACAGGTCTTTGACGTCGGATTGAGGAGCTTCTGGCACGTCATTATTAAAAATTATGTTTCTGTCTTCATTTACTTTCATTACAATTAATTTCAGCTGATGCATCCGGTGTTTTGCAGATGTTGGAATTTTTTAATGTTTGTCATATTTTTTGGAATATGTTACTTACATTACATTTAGTATATCAGTAATATGGTCTCTATATAAATTAGCTTAAGACTGAACAAATTTATTATTCTCAAACATTATTATCATCAATTGGCTTTAAAGTAGTTGTAATAAGTAATTTTTAAAACTTTTCATTACAATACGATTTATTTCATTGAACATATTGACGTCATTTAAAACTATTTGGTTTTGAAATAACCAAACATTGATATGGGAAATTTGATACAATACTCAGTTTATTTGGCTTAACGGGATCAGAGATTAAGAGAAATGGCTGTTTTATAGAGAATCCATAACAGAAGACCGTCACTTGCTGAACTCATACCAGATTGGCCAGTGCTGCATTCGTTCAAAAAAGATGAGGTTTGACAAAGAAACAAACATTCGGCACAGTATCTCTGTGGGACACTGAAAGCACTACGCACAAAATATTATGTGTCACTGTGTCACAAAATCAATATTAAAAGCACTTCACTTAATCAAAAGCGAACAGGCATCTAATTTTGCATCAAAGATTTCAACGTTTCGTTTTTCTTTACCTAGATCACAATTTCTTTCATACGGTATTTCCAATATCGGAACTAAATTCAATGATGATGAATATGTTCTTAAATTTTGGTTTCCGTATATTGTTTTGATAAAATTATTGTTATTTTCATTTTAATTGTATACACATCACGGAAAGATGCAAGGTTAGAGATCTACCTCACGCCAGACTCTCTGAAGCAACGTCGTCGGTCACTCTTAGTTCACCATTTCTTCACGTCTATAGATAGCACTTATACGTTCACTCTATCTTTTGTTCTCTTCTCAAACAGCAAATTTTCTGTGCACTTTCAAAAATAGAGCACAGTTTTGCACTGTGATTTCGATGTTTTAGGATATATATATATATTGATGATTTCAAAACTGGTGAATTTTATTTTAGACAAAAAAATATATACAAAAGTGAAAGTAAAAAATGCAACGTGATTTTTTAAATTCATCATTTTTGATCTACTCACCTACACGTAAGAATCTTAACAATCAGTTGTTTAGATTGGTCAAAATTTAAAATAGAATTAAATGCACAAAATTTTTCTTTCAAACATCAATTTGGAAATTCCAATTTCTGTACAAAAGCATGGATTTTCAAACAACGAGAATGATGAATGAATGGCTGAAGAACCTAACGCCTCGGTTATTATAGATTTCTACTGTTTTGATTTCTTGCATTTGACCATTGGGAAAGTCTAAGACAAACTGAGGGTTTCTTGTCAGCACCTGTCAGCTTTTTGTATGAAGAGCACTTTTTCTGTGACTGCACTTTTTTATATTCTACGTGGAATAGGTACGTTAATAGCACTGGCCATGTTTCAGAAACAAGAATCTTTCCTGAAGCCCCTCGTAGATCAATTCGCAAAAGAAGGCAAGGATAAGAAGGTGGTTTTCGAGGCCATCTTCACGAAACCCAATTCCAAGCCGAAGTGGTACTTCCGTAAGGATGTAAGTAGAAACTCAGTTGTAATTACGTAACCTTTTCATGAGCAAGTAATGCAAAAAACATTGTATTTCTCCAGGAATTATTCCCCGGCTCTAAATACAAGATGACGAGCGAACAAGACTCGTACAAACTCATCATCATGAATCCCAAAGTAGAAGATACGGGTAAAATCACAGTCGAAATCGGTGGCGTTACTTGCACTGCCTTCTTACAAGTTGACGAACCTGATCCAGTGTACACTTTCACGAAACCGTTAAAGAAATCTATTAGCGGTTATACAAGACACGAGACGGTATTGGAGTGCGCTGTTTCAAGCAACTTGGCCATTGTTTCTTGGTGGAAAGAAGATACAAAACTGGAAGATGGTGACGAATTTTCTATCTCTAAAGACCTATCTGGCAAATGTACACTTGTTATTAAGAGTGCTAAAATGGAAGACGCAGGAAAATACTCATGTAGGATTGAAAAGCAACCTGACAAGACAGAGACTGATGTTAAAATTGTTGGTAAGTATGTTATTGAAAAAGCAAATGATATATCGAGTTCTTAGGTTTTCGCGATTGTTACACATAGGAAATGAAACTATTTTTCCGGATTTAAATCGCGTATATTTGTTTTGATTTTGTGACTGACCAGTCAACCGTGACCATGGGACCTGTAAAGGGCCCGAAACGTCGGTTTGTTTGAAAAAACAAATATACGCGATTTAAATCCGGAAAAATAGTTTTATTTCCTAAGCAAATGATAGTTTAGACATACTTTATAATCATGAACAAAGGTACAAAATACGATATTTCTTTTTTCAGAATACCCATACAAATTCACGAAGGTTCTAAAATCACAGCAGGCCATCGAAAAAGATACCATCACTCTGCTTTGCGAGTTGGACGATGCTGCTGGTGACGTAAAATGGTAAATTTGACTTTTTTTTTTAATTTGGGTAATGTACAACTAATACCACTTTTTGCCCGTGGACCACCCGACTGGTTCACTCGGTGGGCCACGAGCAGTTATTTCTTTCCGTGGTTCACCTATGTCTACTATATAGCATGACTTGGTATGGCACACTGTCCTATCTTCTAATAGTCTTTATTAAATATACCGTATAAGAAGACGTTGAAACTAGAAATAACAGGAAAATCGTACTAGATAAAAAATTGCTAACAAATTATATTTGTTCAGGTTTAAGAATGATGAACCAGTGAAAGCAGACAAGCGTATCTCAATCGTGAAGGAAGGTCGCAAACGCAAGGTAGTGATCAAGGACGCTAAAGTCACTGATGCTGGCAACTTCAAGTGCGTCAGTAATGCCGATGAAACCGCATGCGAATTGATTGTCAATTGTAAGAATATATTTACCTGTTTAATTTTTTGTTTTCACTTGATTCTATACATTTTGTACACGCGCTGGACAAAATATGGCAATAGCAATCTACTTTCATGATCCTCCTTTTTTATATCTTTGATTCGAACTAGATACCTACGTAATATTTGTCTGAATGTATAATTATGTAGTAGGATAATTATGCAAATAAGGTTGAATTCATTGCTCAAAATTAATCGTCCCAATCGAAACAAATCAATTCTTAGTTTGTTTTGAAACGTTGAAAACATTAGACTCCATGTTTATTTTCATTGCGTTTAAAGCGTGGAACTCCTTTCATGTACAGACTCGAATCGCTTCAATAAGAAGTTGAAGGACACCGAAGCAATTGAGAGGGATAAGGTGGTGCTAGAGGTGGAACTTCAAGATCAGACTGCGGAGGCCGTATGGTCTTTCAATGGAACGCCTATTGTGCCTGATGAAAGGTAAGATTACCTGTTACAGGCCGAATTTTTATTATCGGTACTGAACAATTGAAGGTGGTGACATGGTGACTAGATTAGAATTCAATAAACTGAACACCTATTATGTAACGATAACTACGTGCTAAAATTCGTAGGGTTGAAATCAAGAACCTGGGCGGCGGTAAACATCAACTAATCTTCAACAAGTTGGAGATGGAGGACGATGGTGAAATCCTTTGCGAGTCCGGCAAGCTCAGTTCTTCCTGCAAACTGACCGTTAAGAAAGGAGAGTCCAAACCTACTATCGAATGTCCGGATGAGTTCAACGGACCCGCTGGACAGCCTTTCGTCATCGAGGTGCCTTATAAAGGTAATTAAATCTAATCTATAATTGTCATTGACAGGCGTGTAACTTGACGACTTGTTCGCCCCGTCACTTGATGTTATAAAAAAAAATAATAACTTTTCTTGTAACTTTTATAATTAATGTAGAAATGTGTAAATGTTTTGATTAGTTACCGGCACGCGCCAAACCCCAATCGAGGCGAAACTGTTCAAGGATGGAAAAGCCCTCCCCGTCAAAGAGGTTGAAACTGTGGTGGAACAAGAAAAGATCCTCTTTAAAATTAAAAAGCCGACCAGGGAAGGAACAGGCAAATACCAGATCAAACTGTCAAATGCCCAAGGCGAAGATGGTAAAGATGTACATATCAACATGCAGACTGCGCCAACTCCTCCACAAGATGTGGAAGTTACAGAAGTATTCCAGACCTCATGCGTAGTTTCGTGGAAGACACCACAAGACGATGGTGGTTCGGCCATCATCAAATACGTTATTGAAAGACAGGTACGTAGCCATTTGTATACTAAATCAGCCTAAGTATTCATGGATCAATAATAATTATTTTCCATTATTTCCTTCAGGATATGTCTCTCAAGGCTGGATGGGATAACGTGGCTGAAGTGCCACTTGGTGAACCCTTGAAATACAAAGTTGATGATCTCATTGCGAAGAAGACGTACAAATTCAGGATTCGTGCTGTGAACAAGATTGGTTCCAGTGAACCTGGTCTCTTTGGCAAGCCTGTATTGGCCAAGGACCCCTGGGGTAAGTGACAATTATCCTTCTAGTAAATAATATATTAGGGTCATGGAACAAGCTACAGTCAAAAACAGACAACCTAGTTAATTCCAGTCATCCTTGCTAACAAATTGAAGCGGTTGATTTTTTGTAGCGGGTCCGTCCGACATCCGTCCGAAACAATTACTGCCAAATAAACAATACTTGACCAAATGAAAAGACGCGTGATGCGAATGAAGCTTCTTACTGGATACTTGTCTTTTAATTATGTCGAAAATTACTAATTTCACAGTAATTGTTTCGGACGGATGTCGGACGGAGATCGAGAGTAGCCACCCGAATCCGATATTATACAAATCTATAAAACTCGGCTCAACTTCGGATGTCGTTTGTGCAATAAGTACAATTCGAATCCTAGAAAACACGAATATCGCTTGTACCTAGGAATAAATTGATCCCTGTGACATTTCAGATTAATTATATTATAATATATACTCGTATACTAAATGACAACAAAATTACTTAACATATATTTAACAAAAGGAGTTCCCATTTAGCTAACGATGAATTAGATAAGGTATACATATTTGCAATTATAATTATTTATTTTATTTTAGAGTCATTGAATTGGGGATTCAAGAAAGCGGTGCGATATTGCTATATTGTTTTTAAGTACGGAATAGATATCCCGCCGCCGATAAACTAGACCTGCGTAAATTCGGCGTGATCAGCTTCTTTGTTAATTATTTACTATATTTCAATACAGTATTTGCGTACTATTACAATTAATTGCGTCCCTATTCATACAAGATATATATCTATATAGATAGTTTTTATGTTTTTTTATGTACATACATTTCTACTAAAATACTTGTTAATCTGTAAAAAGCGTTGAAAATTAACACAAAGGTTGAATGCCACGCGTATTCACGTCGACCATTCCGCCGCCGACGATTTTACGGTCGGCGCACATCTCTAATACAGAATCATAAGTACCAGAATAATCTTTTCTTGTGCTTCCTAGACGAACCTGGAAAGCCCAAGGGAGTGGAGCTCGTGGACTGGGACAAAGATCACGCAGATCTCAAATGGCAGAAGCCGGATAACGACGGTGGTGCACCAATCACTGGCTACGTTATTGAATACAAGGTAAGGGAATACTTTAAAAAGATGGATGACAGATAAAAATTTAAACATACTTTTTTAACGATTTTTTTAGGAGAAATTCGGAAAAGACTGGGTGAAAGGAGTTGAAGTGCCTGGTGACTGCCTAGCTGCCACTCAGGATGGTCTAAAGGAGGGCGGTACTTATGAATTCAGGGTCCGTGCTATCAACAAGGCCGGTCCCGGTGAACCCAGTGATACCACTAAACCAATTGTTGCTAAGTGTAGATTTGGTGAGTACAGTAATACTTATGTGGGTTCAAGTACTAGAGTTATTACCTGTAGTATACAAAGTTAATCGCTAATACTTTTCAAATGTCAAATATGCATAGTTAAACTATTTTAACCTTCAAACAGTTAAACCATATATCATTGGCGAGGGTCTACAGAACATGATCATCAAAAAGGGACAAGTGATCACCTTTGACATCAAATATGGTGGTGAACCTGAACCCGAAGTCAAGTGGATCAAGGGAGAGGAGGTACGTAATAAAATAATATTAATATTTTATCATAATGCCGAAAATATGTAAGATTTATTGAGAAATATAATATTACAAAATAAAGATGTTTCATAACAAAGACATTGTAATCATTTGGCTAAAGTTGTAAATGATGTCTTTAAAATTATTGCCTTATTAACAAATCTTATTTTTTCCAAAAAGAAACGCGGAAAGCCGTTAACGGAGAAGGTACAGGAACAATAAAACTTGATGTTGTCTTATATGTTCTAAACAATCTAAATTGACTCTTCTACTTTACACTTTCAATATTGCTAACACAACTACAATACAGAAACACTTGATGGTTACAAAGTATATTGTTGCATAGTCAAATTGAATAAGAAATCTACCAGTTTCATAAGACTACTATGGACTATGAAGGCAGTCTACCTGTCCTTAATGCAAAAATTAATAATTTGAGATACTACCTAATTATTACAAATTGTAACACTAGCATTGATTGGCATGATATTAAATGCAGAAATACTATATAAATAGATACTATGCAACAGTATATTCATTGGTTTCAAATATTCGCATTGGACGCGATTTTTGACAAGTATTTTATCTAATTACTTAATTAAATATTGCTTTATATGTAGTAACACATCGTAAACGTACTGGTGTTAAAGTACCAAACTCACAAATATTTTCTACATGCACAAAACTGTCTACTTCCCGTTTTAGTCAAGTCATTGACTACTTCAGTTATTTTGCTTTATTTGTACTTTTGTGGTAACTCCATTGACAGTGCACTTTTAACCGAGCACTGTTATTAAAAAATGCTAACACCGAAAGTATAATTGTTACTAAATATTTTATGTTTGCATATCAAAGACAAGCGTCTGAGAATCGTTATCTCATCATGATGTCGCCCTACGACTTGTTTTCTTACATTATTCCTATTTCTCTAAATATTATCGATCTCCGTTCATTATTTCTTTTACTTTTCTGAAAGATTCCTATTTCTTCTTCGTTTTTACTTTTTATGTAATCTTGATGAGAACGTCTTACCGACGACATGCGTGTTCTTTTCCGTTTTTTTTTGTTAACTTTCTAAGAGTTTTTAAACTCTGTCTTTTTTAAATTAAATTAGAAATCATGCAATATTTGACTTCCGTACTTTGAATATACTTATCGGTATCTCACACTATTCTTTTATCACTGAATATAACATGCGTCAGTTATCTCAAAGTCTACATTTTCACTCCAACTCTTTCACTTCTACCATTACTGTCACCACTTATAACATAACTCCAGATGCTTCTTAGCCTTCATCATATTTCTCACTATCTCGAAATTCTAGGATATCAAAGACGACGGTGACCGTATTACAATTGACAAATATGAGAGGAACACAGTTCTCACTGTCAGAAAGACGACAAGACCTGACAGTGGAAAGTACAAACTGGTGCTTACCAACTCATCGGGCACTTGCGAGAGTATTGCCGATGTCGTTGTGCTTGGTAAGGAATTTTTGGGTTTCATTAGTCATAAATGCTTCATTACATCTTTCATGTTTACTTTAGTTGTATTACTTTTACTCATTACATTGATACCTAAGTTGGATTTTAAAGGTATTAAGTAGGTAATGTAAGTAATGGTAATGATGTATAAGAAAACTAGTTATCACCTCTTATAAATCACACCTCGACGTCACGAGTGTGAGAGAGATAGGGAGAGTCTTTATGCAATTAAATAATTTTTCGAGCTATAAATTACGGTTGAATCAATTTCTTTTTAGACAAACCTAACCGTCCTAATGGCCCTATCGAAGTTGTGGACATTCGCGCTGAGAAGGCCACAGTCAAATGGAAGAAACCCGATGACTGGCAAGGATCAGATATCACTGGCTACACACTTGAGAAGATGGACATGGTAAGTAAAATCTGCATGACTAAGTCTCATCAACGAGTCTTGAGCTACCTCGCATCCAATGTCAGTTATATTATATCGGTTGTCCAGTGACACAACAGTGACGAAACAGTTTACGTCACCTAAAGAAAGTTACGCCTTACGAACTTTTAAAAAGGACAATCCCTTTTCTCATTGATACTAAAACATTTTTTTTACTAACAGGACACCGGTAACTGGGTACCATGTGGTGAAACTGGTCCCGAGCCAACAGAGTTCACGGTCAAAGGCCTGACGCCCAATCACAAATACAAGTTCAGGGTTCGCGCCGTCAACAAGGAGGGCGAGTCTGAGCCACTTGAGACCGACGGATTTATTGTAGCTAAAAATCCTTACGGTAAATATTTTTTTGAAGATTTCTTTAATGTATTGGTAGTAAAATTTTTCATCGTTCGGAACAGGGAGTGTACTCCCGTTCTTCGTCAGACATCAGTCCGAAACAATTATTACACAGGTTGATAAAAAAAATCACTGGTCATTTTTTTCCAATAATTTCTAAACGCTACCTCAAAATAGTACATAAAATTGAGCGATCGGCGACGAGTTGTCTAGACGCCTAGGCGTCAGCACGTCGCGCTGCGCGACGACAGACCTGCGCTAACGCATCGCGCTTTAGTTTAATACTTTGTTCTCTGTCAAATTACATGAATTCGCGAGCTGACCCCGCCCACCGTTCTTGTTGCTATAGTAACAGCGTCTGCTAATCATCGGGTGTTCATATTGTTCACAATTTTTCGGAAAACTTTGAGACGTCATAACTTATTCTTTGCTAAGTATTTGAAAACCAAACAGGTATTTTTTATTTCCATTATACAGTATGCTCCTTGAAAATGGTCAGTGGTTTTTTTATCACCTGTACACTGTACAATCAAGTATGTAGCTTCATTCGCATCATGCGTCGTGAATTTGGTCGAGTATTACTTATTTGACAGCAATTATTTCGTACGTATAACAGACGGAGAATGGGAGTAGCTACATCGTCTAATTAGCCATACCTACTATCTTATATTGAAATTTTCTTCAATCATTTAATTTTCTAAAATTTTTTCGCGGAAACTTATATGCAGTGTCTATTTTTCAAGTCAGGCCCCCGATTCTGAACTCTCGATATTTTAACCGAATCGTTCGATTGGATATCGTTCTCGAATCGAAGGGCGCTTTCCGAGCTATTCAGAACATTCTTATTTTACTTTTTAGAATTACTATAATTGTATTATTTGTCCGTGAATTTTCCTAAAATGTTTAAATAAATAAATAATTCAGGTTCGTAGTCTAGAACTCTACTCATTGCTCAAGTCTGGATTTGAGTATGATTTCAAGCACTGGAAATACGACCCTAAACGCAAGGACTTGAGTATAATTAAAAAAAAACTAATGCATTCCTATATTTTAGGCCTTTAAAGTTTAAAAAATGTATTTATAAGGATTTTCATTTTTCTTATAATCTATTTCACCGACTAACTCCGTAAACGCTGTTGGATAACGATATCGTATCCGAACCCGAATAGAACGTTTAGCTCAAGTCAGGACTTAAGTATGATTCAAAGGACTAGAAATCATACTCAAGTCCTTGCCATTAGAGTTGTATTTCTAGCGCTTGAAATCACACTCAAGTCTGCTCAAATCCTGACTTGAGCATTGAGTAGAGTTCTGGAATACGATCCTAAGTTTTTTCTAACCGACGTTGTCATGTCAATAAATGTCTTGTCTCATAACGACAACGATATTGTGTGTACTGTGTAAATTCAAGTAGTGGAAATTATTCCGGAAAAATTCCCGAAAAATTGGAAAAATATAGTTTAGTGTTGTTATGTTAAGTTTAGAAATATTTTTGAAGTTTTATTGTGAATTATAAAATAAACTTGTCTAAAAGCCACAAAGAAAAACAAAATTTAAAATTAATTCATAACTGCTAAAAAAGCCTTTTTAGTAGCTCCATTGTTTTCGTTCAGTAACTTCAACTTTGACAGGGTCAACGTCAAATATGTGGAAAATTATAGGAAAAATATTGGATGAATATCCGGAAAAATAATTACGTTTATGAAAAAAATTTGAGTTTTTCAAAATGGAAATTTTTCCATGACACTAACTGCATAAAAAAAATGTAAATTGTTAAAACTGTCAAATATTTTTGAACGAAATAAATTCCGTCAAAGTCAAGGCGGTATTTTTGTTTTGTTTGCAAACAATTGCCGGTCATGTGCACTTGTTTTTGAGAAATAGAAGATAATAAGACTTGACAAAAATGTGTGAATTTCGTCTCCAGATCCACCAAAAGCGCCAGGCAAGCCGAACATCATTGATTATGACAATATGTCTGTCACTTTACAATGGGAACCTCCTACTGATAATGGTGGTAGACCAATTCTCGGATACGTCGTGGAGAAGAAGGACAAATTCTCCGCTGACTGGGTTGAGGTATGTAGAAAACTATTCTATAATATTATTTATTGTTGAAAGTGTAGATCGAATTAGAACGACGTTTAGAAGTTTTCATCCCCTTGTGAATTTTATAGAACTTTTAAGTTATTTACCTGCGTAATAAAGTGATCTTATAGAACATTTAGCTAGTATGCAAAGTGAAGATTTAATCTTTGCTTCCCCTCATATTTACTATGTTGTAGACAATCTAGATAGGCTCTAAAAATTAGACATTTTTCATCATCTTTTTTTTTTATTTATTAAATTTCAAGCAAATTTTATAAAAAAACTATTCTTCTGTATCGCTAGATAAAAACGTAGTGGTTTAACCACCTAGCGATGAGTTAACAAGCTTGACACTTAAATTAACTTAATTCACTGTAATATTAATTAATTCTATAGTATATGTCTACATTTACATAAGTTCTATAGATACTATACTACAAACCAAGATAGTGTCTCTTTAAAACAGTTTTGCATTTCTTGACATTACCCTCAGTGTTACTTAGCACTGTGCCTGGTAGATTGTTCAGAATTTCTGGTAGCATGTAGTCCGACCTGCTCATTTCATATACATTGTTGTATCCCGGCAAAGTATACGTTGGTATGTATGAAAGTGAGCTCAAATGTTCAGAACGCATTCACTCTCTTAGATAGCATTTTAGCTTTGTCAAATACCTACATTTAAAACTCTACAGTAACCAAATAATTTATTATAGTTATCCATAGACCTACCAATAAATGGATGTCAGGTCTATTACAAAAACCACGAAAAAAATGTCCCAAGTTAACCTATACAAACGTATAACGAAATATAAAAAATTGTTTTAATTTTTTAATTTTTTAATTTAAATTGTAACATCATTGCAGTACTGCTTAATTTTGCTTGCAACAATTTAAGGGCCCAAAAACCACATATTCAGTTTCTACTGGAAATTTAACCAAATGCACCATATTTAGCTTCGACTGAAAATTACTCGAACACAAGAGTAATGGAGTAGCCTTTATCGTAAATATTAATTAATTTTTATGTATATTATTATGGCGAATTTTGTACAAATTCACTTAAAGAAATAATAAAGAGTTGGGCAGATACATACATACAAAAATATTACTACAAATGTGAAAATAAGCATGTACTATAAGAAATGTACCGATAGTCCAACTAAACGTAAACTCAAATATCCGTAATACCGAAAACCGATTTATAATAAAACCGTTACGCTTTCGTGTAATTTTAATGCTTTTCACAAAGACAAAATTAGTTTTTATTTTGTAATCTTCCTAAAAAAATACATTTGACATTATGAAAATTCGATGTAACGTTATTTCGGGCAAATGTATTTTCTGACTTCTAATAGGTAATCCCAAGCCGTAAAACGAGTACAACAATATTTTGTTAGTTATTACTAATGTTTAATTAAAAATCATTTTAAAAATAAGATTAAAATCAAAGCGACTCTACTATAGTTTCTTTGTTCTAAATATTTCAATCGCTTGTGGTTCAAACAATTGAAAATGAACAAGAAGTTTATATATAAGCTTCTTGAAATTGACACAATGGGTCTCTTTCCATCTTTTGGCGCATGCAATGTATAGAAAAAGGACAGTTAGCTATTTGATTATTTTGTGTGTTTTTGTAATTTATATTTACGATTCATTTATATATAAATTAAATACTATAAAACTGTACAAAATAACATTTTGAAATGAGAACTATGATAACACAATATAATTGTTTAGTGAAAATATGATAGAAAACCCTGTTTTTACACTTTACTGCAGTAATTTTTACAAGTTATTATTATGTGGTACTGAATAATTAACAATTGCGCTGACAGTCGAACAAACGAAGACTGTTGCGCGATTGACGCTCTGTATGTGGTTTTAACGCCCTATAGATGCGGACACTTTTAAGCGCGAACCCGATGTCCATTTATTGGTAGGTCAATGTAGTTATCCTTAAATTTTGATTTTACATTGTAAGGAACAATTAACTTTAATAAACATAGCTGCAGTTTATAGATATTGTTCAAGTAAGTCTGATAATGTTTATTTGTCTGTAACAGCCCTCTTATTTATTGTACTATATTTCCAGGTGGTAAAGACAGAAGACACCAAGACAGAATACAAAGTTGAGGGCCTTAAAGAAAAAGTAGTGTACCAGTTCCGAGTGAAGGCATACAACAAGGCAGGTGTTGGTGAAGCTTCACAGCCCACTGACAACCATCTCTGCAAACATAGGAACTGTAAGTATATTTTTAGTCACATTTTACTACCTTTGCTTAATGAAGCCTGATCATAAGTTTCCAGTATAAAAGAGCACATTAAAAATTACTTATGAGAGTAACTGAAATAAAATAAATATAGCTAGATCATAACGAGAGCAAATGCAGTAAAGTAATTTATTAATATAAAATAAATCCACCTTTCACTAAGAGACTAATATCAGTGTATTATTTGTAGTATTTACCCACCGAGTATATAACCAGAAATAGAGATGAAATATCATTTAATTTGTTAGAAAACTGTTCTGCCCAATCATTACTGTGACAACAGCGCTCCGATTGATCAGCCCGAATTCCAAACAATTGATGGATGCCGTCAATTGTTTCACTTTAAATCGACCAGTTTAACTTGAGATTTGCTATAATGGGCGAAAATTGCTAAATTACATATTTAATATTTAATTACCTATGAAATGTGATTCCGTTTGTTTTGCAATTAGAAGTTTTGCTGTTTTTCCCACACTACCGATTGGAACAGCCCCAAGGTTACAGATATTATCTTTATTACAATAGATACAGAATATTTTTGGAATATATGGAGACGTACACACAGGTTAGTTGTTAGTGCTGTACTATTTCAGATTTCTAATTTGAGATTTCAGCGCAAATGAGAGTTGATATATTGATAACTGCCTCCGTGGTTGAACGGTTACCATGGACTGCCACACAGATGTCCCAGGTTCGATTCCCGGGCCGGGAGAAATATATATATTGTCTTCATTTATTTCTCTCGTGAGTTCGTGTGTAGTTTGTGGTTGTCTATGTGTGTGTCCATGGCACTCGCGACACAGGGTTTCCCTAGTGCGGGGCTATGTTGAGTTTGTACGTTATTATTATTATTATATTTAAAAGTGATATAAGGCTCATTTGCCTGATGAGTTGCCAGAGACGGATGGCCCTTATTTCGTCTCTATTTCTGGTTACATTCTCAATCTATTTACCCTAAAGCTTGCTAAGCTAAAAGACTGTTGATACCTCAGTCAAGAATAGGGGTAATAGCCAATTTTTCAAAAGGAATCTATTAAAGTAATTGCCTTAAATTTTCAAACTCCAATCTCCATCTGGAACTGAATTCTGCTAGTTTTAAATAATTTTAGTTGTCTGTCGATAGAGTGTATGTGGCTAATTTGAAAGCTGATGAGCGAGAGAAAAAGTAAATTTCTCCATATCATATGGACACAAACCGATTGCCACTTCTAGTGTGATCGAGGACTAATACCTTTGATTTTTACAAGTTTTGCAATTCATGTAAATGTGTCTAGTTGTGACAATTATATTGTGATTTTTATAGTGAGACCACGCATTGAGCGCAGCACATTCAAATCGGTCATCATCAAAGCTGGTCGCACCCACAAATGGTCTGTGGATGTGATTGGTGAACCTCCACCAGAGACAACTTGGTAAGTTTTATTTTTAAAAATTGTAGTATGCAATATAATAGTCAGGGACAGAGTATCTATTAAAGGGTATTAAGTGTTTATACCAGTGTTATGAAGTTGTTTATAATTAATATATCTTGGAGGTGCAGAAAAGAAAAAGAGGACGCAAGTTCTTTCAATTAATCTCTTAAATTTATTCTGGGTGCACTGTATCTTTTGAGATAATTTCTATTGCTCTAATACTCACATGGTAATTCTTTAGTTTGGACTAGTTAATAATATCATTGTCTAGTGCAATATAGAATATCTGTGATGCTTTCACTGTAATGGTGGTAGCTGGAGTCCATTTGAAACATTCACATGCAAAGACCCCCCAACCCCAACCCCCTATTTAATTATAATACGTTAATATCAGGTCATGGCGCGAGAACATTAAGCTAGTGAATACTGAGCGCATCAAAATCGAGAACAAAGAGTACCATACTGACTTCACCATCGTCAACACCGTGCGCCGTGACACAGGCAAATACACGCTGCGTGCCGAGAATTGCAATGGATTCGACGAGGAAACCGTTGAACTTACTGTCCTCAGCAAACCTAGTGCGCCTAAAGGTATGTTTTTTTAACTTCAATCAATCGCCAGACTATAGAAGTAAATTTTGTGAGTGCACATTTTAGCGTATGAGAGCGAGTACGTCACCGCTTTAGTAGCTCATATAGTTCAATAACAGTAGCTTTTTATACGTCAAAAGAAAAGTGCAATGTGGTCAATGATGGAGAAAGTGGTTTTTTTAAATATAAAATTGGTCCTTTTCGAAAACATTCATTAGAAGTTTTCTTAACTATACGCGCTTTCCTTGATGGTGCAGATATATATAATTGTTTATTTAATTATTTATTGCATAGGAAAACACAAATAACATTTAGTAAAACGGAATACATAAACAAAAGGTACTGCTTATTTCTCAAAGAAATTTCTTACTGCAGACCAAAATACAGGACACAATAATTGCAATAACTGACAATAACACCAAAAAGAATTGACTGCCTCCGTGGCCGAACGGTTACCATGCCGGACTGCCACGCAGAGGTCCCAGGTTCGATTCCCGGGCCGGGAGTGAGTTTGAGTCTCGTGAGTTTCAGTGTAATTTGTGGTTGTCTATTTGTGTGTCCATAGCACCCGCGACACAGGATTTCCCTAGTGAGGGGCTATGTTGAGTGTGTGCGTTATTAAAAAAAAAAAAAAAAAATAACGGGTTTAGGTGCACAACAAAACAAAATTAAACTATATAATAAAATAATAAAAAAAAAACAATGCAAAAATATTATATTACTACAGACTTTTTTTCAGAATTGTTAGTTTGTACGATTATGTTCTGTTGTAATTAGATTGATTTCTTACAATAGGCCCATTGGACGTTTTCGATGTGCATGCCGAGGGCTGCAAAGTCAAATGGGAGAAGCCGGAAGACGATGGTGGCTCACCCATCAAGGAGTACGAGCTCGAAAAGATGGACCTCGCTACCGGCAAATGGGTTAGAGTTGGCAGGTATGCATTATAGATTATTGCATTATAAATGGTTCCATAAATACAGTAATTAATAGTATTATGTATATATTAGTATTATATATATTAGTATGATTTAAATTTGTTAACACAAAATTGGTTAAAAATTTTAAGAGGGGTTTTATAAAACGTGATTGCTGACATAGTTACTAGAAATGTTTACCTCAATAGTCACTGTTAATTTGTCAACTATTAAAAATGTTAATTTACAAATTTATATAACAATATAATATAATAACATTTTATATAATAATAACATTTTATAAACGATTTACTTTTTCAGAGTGGCCGGTGACAAGAAGCCCCTAGAAATGGAAGTTACAGGTCTGGAGCCAGGTCACCAATACAAGTTCAGAGTGACAGCTGTCAATGATGAGGGTGACTCTGAGCCGCTCGAAACTGAACGTGCGACGCTTGCCAAGAATCCATTCGGTCAGTAAAGTACAAGTATTATTATCGTATATTATGAAAACCTGTTAGCTCAGGATTGAGTTGCGTGGAGGGGGAGGCCTTTGCCAAGCAGTAGGATACGTCAAGCTAATTCTAATGTAATTGTAATTAACATCTAAACTTCTTCTGGTCCTTGTGAAAGAGTTCTTCCGGGGAAACACTGCCACCATATCTAGTTTTGCCGCCTAGCAGTAATGTGATCCGGTTTGGGGTGCTGGTGATACTATGGTCACAGGGGGCTTATTAAGTTTTGTCGCAAGACGGGTGCAGTGGAGGTGCCCCTCAAATCTTGCTAGGAAAAAAAACTTGCTAGGAATCAAAGAGAAATAGGCTTTATAAACCTGGGTTAATTTCTTGCTGCCTTCATCCTTCAGTTGACATGTCTTCTAATAGTTACTTTTTTAGGCTGGTTCCTATCCTCATGACAATTTTTTATGCCTGCATTTGTGCAGAATTCGAAAACTACGAAGTACAATGTTACCTTCAATTCTTGCAACTTGAAAATTTTACATGTTTCTGAGAGCGACAGATTTCATCACTGACTAATTTTCTGTACTGAATCGTGCAGAGGTCGAATATTGAATTATAGGATAATCTTAGGAATCGAACCTGCTACCAATAGGTGTATAGATTACTAACAAACCCTTCTGTATTGCTACAGACATATCAGACAAGCCGGCGAACGTGGAAGTCGCTGACCATGACAACCAAAGCGCGGAGATCAAATGGGATCCACCCAAGTCCGACGGCGGAGCGCCCATACAGAAGTACATCATCCAGAAGAAACCCAAAGGCGGCGAATGGGAGAATGCTGCAGAGGTACCTTAATTTTATTCAATGATTTTTCTTCACAGAATATTCTTTCAGGAGGTCAGATTTTGCAATGCTCAAAACTTACAATGTAATTACTAAGTTAATAAAATATTTAACTTATTCTTTGTCTTGTGAATTTGTGATCGCATGAGCTGCATTCTAAATGCAAAAATACGCCACTTGAGACGCAGGCGTAGAGCAGTTTGAATATAGCCGCGACTCCGTGGCATCTGGACTTTGCACTAAAATCATAGTGACAAACTTCTGCCAATATCTTACATTTAAATATAAATCTTAACTTAAAGGTTACTTAATATAGTAAAGACAAAAGTAACCAGAGAGCATTGTCCGTGAATCAGTATTTATAGAGATTTTGATACCAAATATAAACGAAAATACCACCCACAGGTGCCTGGTACCGCAACCTCCGGCAAAGTGGATGGTCTGCCTGAAGGCAGCGAGTATCAGTTCCGCGTGATTGCCGTCAATAAGGCCGGACAGTCTGAGCCTTCAGATCCTACCAAGATGACCACTATTAGGCATAAGGCTTGTGAGTATTACTGTTCTACTTTATGTATCTGTATTTAAAAATCCGCATGAGTGGATGTTCTAACGCAAAGCAACAGTACTTGTTTTACTGAGTCCGGATCTAGATAAGCTCAAAAGCTCAAGGTGAGTCAGCGCTTCAATTCCATAGGAGTGCTAAAATTTACGACTCACGATCAGCCACGCTAACGCGTTATCAAGAATGGTCACTGTCTGATAGGTAATGGGAAGGAATAACGACTATTATTACGTGACCTCTGCGTAAAAGAACCTTGATCATCAACCCTTGACGAGGTTTAGCCATGGGTCACCACACAGGCTGTACTTGGGTTGGGAACTTCTTTCACGTTTTCGAAGTGTTCCTTCTTCGATATGCTGGTTTCATTATAAGGATTTGTTACGGACGACTTGCTTTTGTGGAATGTGGTTGGCTGAACAATTGCTTCTCAATTGCCAACAATTTTAACCACCAACTTTTTAGCTACCAACCCTTTTAACCACTACAATGTACATCTTCAGTGAAACCACGCATCGATCGCACCAACCTAAAGGCGCTTGCCGTCCGCGCTGGCAAGCCGATCTTCTTCGATGTCAATGTCAAGGGTGAACCTGCACCCAAAGTGCAGTGGTTCCAGAAATGGAAGGGAGAAGAAAAAGAGGTAAAAATTTCTTAAACTTCAGATTTGGTGAAATGCTTCTTGGAGATCTCAAAGTAATTTATTATCAAAAATCGTGACCGTGAATAAAACGGTACTCCTTTATGGCGACCTCATGGATAAATAGTTAAGTTCACTGGGAATTGTCTTTGAAGTATCGAGATCTTTTACAGAAAGATATAAAAGTTGAAAGTACACACTCATTATGTGCCAAATACAGGATATTCCATGTCAGAATAGTAATGTTGCTGAGTAACTTGAAATTTAGGATATAGTACTTATAATACCAGGCCATAAATTTTCCTCATCAAGCTTTACAAAAACACTATTGGCCATAACTCATAAATTAACGACAACGTCACACAGTATGTGTGAAAGAGACGACGCTCTACAAATTCAATTTATTTCAGAAACCTGCACCCGGAGTTTTATTTAGAATGATTGTATGATATATAAACTTATTTCAACGCCATTTTTATTCGCAGGTCACAGAAAACGTAATCAATGTAGATTATAACACTAAACTAGACGTCAAGGAAGCAGTGCGTGCAATGACCGGCACTTACCGTATCCTGGCTACCAACGAACATGGCAAGGATGAGGCGGATGTTGAGATCACAGTACTTTCCGCTCCTGGCAAACCTGGAGGTCCACTTAAGGTGTCTGATGTTACCAAGGCTGGATGTAAACTGGCTTGGAAGAAACCCGAAGACGATGGTGGTAAGTGTCGACTGCTGCTTAAAATGTGGTGTCCAAACGTAGAAAGACATGGTTTTAGTAATAATTTAAACATATTTTACTTTCTTACCATCCGTTCTTTTACTGGCCTTCGTAGCCTATTGGGCTTTCCATAGCTCCTTGATCGGCCATTTTTACGATGGTCTTGGTCATTTGGGTTATTATTAACAAAAAATGTGGATTACTTTACGATTTAGTGTAGATGACCTCGGTGACGCAACGGTTTGCACTGTGGGCGATGGATGCATAAGTCCCGGGTACGATTCCTGGTAGGACCAATTTGGGAAATGACTTTTCAAAATTGTCGTTCTGGTTTGGTGTTCCGGATAATGCCCCAGAGTGAATTCCTTTGCTCCGGTACCCATAGTACAGGGAATTCCTTAGTTTGAGACCAGGCAATTGGTGTGATTGTCTGGCACATTATTATTGTAGGTCCAACGTCTCTATCGACCTCACGACGAGTAGATGAAGGTATTTTTGGTCTTTAGTGATCATATCTTACTTCCCCAGGCAAGCCCGTTACCGGTTATGTGGTCGAGAAGCTTAACAAAGCCACCGGCCGCTGGGTCCCAGTTGGAAAGACCGATGACACAGAGATGGACATCAAAGGTCTTCAGGAGGGAGAAGAATACGAGTTTAGGGTCAAAGCTGTCAACGAGGAGGGCGAGTCGGAGCCGTTGAAGACTGACCACTCGATTATTGCTAAGAATCCTTATGGTAAGTAAGACTAAGATATACTTGGACAAGTTCATTGAAAAACGGACAAGGAGGTCTGTCAGTGTTGCCTAGAACTATATGAAATGAATGAAATTAAATATGAAATGAAATAAAGTTTATTTGCACTGAATAGGGTTAGTATACAGGATGGTAGTTTGTTATATTATAGTCCTTCTATTCAGCCATTATACAATAGCATGCAAAAATTTAGTCACTTAGATATTCACTTACAGTATAATAACATTTTTTAATTAAATATTTATATAATTCAGTTGTCATTCTATTATACGTCAGATTTTTAATTTCGTTGGGCAACCTATTATAAATTTTCATACACATATGATATGGACTTTTTAAATAAAGTGTAGTCTTGGGTATGTTTTCTACAACAAGTCTATTTGGGTGTCTTTTCGCGCGTGGATTAACCTCTATAGATTTCTTGAACAATTGTAAATGGCATTTGACAAATTTACAAACTTCATATATATACAAAGAAGGCAAAGTTAAAATGTTCAAATCCTTAAATAGTGGCTTACAAGATTCCCGTGGGCCAAAGCCGCACATTGCTCGAATACACTTTTTTTTGAGTTATGAAAGCTCGTTCAACATATGTTCCATTGCCCCATATAACTAATCCGTAACGAAGTACCGACGCAATGTAACCATGATAGGCAAATAAACAAATTTTTATCGAAGTAATTCGTCTTAGTCTACGAAGGACGTATACAAATCTGTTTATTTTGCTGCAGACACTGTCGATGTGATTTGTAAAGCTCAGATTTTTATCTATTAAGATACCCAAAAATTTTACCATGTCTAACTTTTGTAGAGTCTTTCCATCATATTTTATATTTATATTGATTGGTGTACGTCCTTTAACAGCAAATTGAACATATTTAGTTTTTTCTAAATTTACATGTAGATTGTTCATATTTAACCAGTCAATTACGGATTTCAGTGTGTCATTAATTTCTGCTTCATAATGATTGATGTCGTTATTATCTGAATTTATAACTATTGCAATGTCATCTGCAAACATAATAATTTTGTGCTGAGTTATCAATGCCAGGTCATTAATATATAATAAGAATAATAATGTTCCGAGTATGCTTCCTTGAGGAACACCAAACATATTGCATTCATAATCCGAACAGCATGTGTTGACATTTTTATTTTGGTCTAGGTAGTTTAACTCCACCCGTTGCTGTCTGTTATATAGGTATGACCTAAACCAACTCAGTGTTATGCCCCTAATGCCATACTTTTCTAATTTTGTCAACAGTCTGTCATGTGCCACAAAAATCGAAAGCTTGAGACATGTCTAGAAACAATACCGTGCTATGCTTTTTTGTGTCAAGAGCTTTAGTGACCATGTCGACAATATGGAAGACAGCCTCAGCTGTCGATTTTCCCTTTTGGAATCCAAATTGTTCTGGTCTTATAATGTTAAATTTTGTGCAATAGTCCATTATTCTAATGTACATGCATTTTTCAAAAACTTTGGCTAAAATCGGGATGAGAGTAATTGGGCGGTAGTTCGATAGCTCAGACTTTGCCCCTTTCTTATAGGTTGGCTTCACTATCGATAACTTTAATAGATCTGGAAACATGCCCCTTTCAAATGATAAATTTATTAAATACGTTAAGACTGGTGCCAATTCATTCCTGCATTGTTTTAAAATTTTTGTTGAAACCTCATCAAAGCCACAAGCATTATATAACAAGATAGATGTGGCGCTTTGGGTATACTTGCTCGGGCCTGAAGCATGTAATTATATTTTAATGCACATTAGGCCCTAGTACTTTTCCCATTTTAGTTTGCTGGTTCTTGGAGGCTATTCTAAAGCTAATACGACCTGTGCTTGTGCAGATGCTCCTGGTAAACCATCCGTGCCAATAATCGATGACTGGGACGTGGACCGTGTGGACCTGAAATGGGAGGCGCCAAAGAACAACGGCGGCGCACCTATCACTGGTTATATTATTGAGAAGAAGGAAAAGTTCGGTAGCTGGCAAGAGGCGCTCGTTACCGATGTGAGTAGAACATTTACGATGGATCTTATGATTGTGTGCACCTTTTTGAGAGATCTAGACATGGCAAGCGAAACCCCTCTCTTTATTACAGTCACAACCATTGTGAATGACAATCCTAAAAGTCCTTTTCCCAACAGACGCCAGAATGCAAAGGGCGTGTCCCTGACTTGAAGGAAGGCAACACATACCAATTCCGTGTACGAGCCGTCAACAAAGCCGGTCCGGGTGAACCTGGTGAACCTACCCAACCGCACGTCGCTAAGGCTAGATTCTGTAAGATTTTTAATTATTTATTAAAACACTTAAGTGTAGAAGTTTTAGTAGCAGTAGAGCACCTTGTGAAAGATTCGTCCAGTACATAAGCATTTTTATTTCAATTTAAAACACAAGGTACCTGGAAAAGTAAAAGAAATTGTAAGCCGTCTATAAGTATAAAAAAAATCGAAGAAGTTGACTACTGTAAGGCATTTACGAAGATTGCTTACTAACAACAGTAATGATTTACAATAGTAACTATCGCACAATAGTGTCATGTGGCATGCCCTACATTAATGAAATCTTATAAATGAATCATGAAATCTACTCTCAGTAAAACCGCACATCAACCGCGACAAGATGGTGGCCATTCGAGTGCGCGCGGGCGCCACGATCAAGCTAGACGTGGACATCAAGGGCGAACCTCCACCGACCAAGACTTGGACATTCGCCAACAAGGCGAGTATAGTTTTCCATAATACATCGCATTATTTTCAATATTCGAAGTCTTAGTTTATGCGATATTGACACGTAAGTGGTAAACAACATTTTTGTCACATTTTACATGCAAACTATTTACATACAACTATATACAATTATTTACTATAATGGGGCATCACTAAGAGCTGGCCGATGGAAAAATATGCATTATTTACCCTGTATTTTCCCATTTCCAGTTAACATTATTTCTATGCTACCTGAATGCGGCATTTAATTCTACGATGGTCTAAGAAACCAATTAAAAATTTTTCTTTATTAATGAAACACTGTTTAAAACCTCTTATTCCCCAACAGACCCTGGAAACAGGTCCAGGTATCAAGATCGAGAACGAAGACTACAACACAAAAATGCAGATCTTCGACTCGACGTGGCAAAACTCTGGAGTGTACACGCTGAAGGCTGTGAACGAATCGGGCGTCGACGAAGCCACGGTTGAGATTACTGTTCTCGGTAAGTTTCGTCACATCCTAAACTATAAAGTCTTGTATTTTTCATAATCACAGTCAAACTCTTGTCGTCGTTATAGAAAAATTTTTGAGGACATTAAAGTAGCCCACACTTCTGTTTTGAAAGAATTGCTACAAATTTAATTTGAATCCGTTCTGACACGATCATGATTGCAAATTGTAAAGATACAATTGTAAACGTTCTACTTTTTTCATCACACTTATCTTCTTCGATTCCAGACAAACCAGGTAAACCTGAAGGCCCACTGGAAGTCGCCGACGTCCATGCGGACCGCGTCAAACTAAAGTGGAAGAAACCCAAACACACTGGTGGACTGCCGCTGCAGGCGTATGCCCTTGAGAAGATGGATACTCTCACTGGCAAATGGGTGCCTGCTGGTACTGTGGACCCGGAGAGTACTGAGGCTACAGTTACTGGTAAGTGTATTTATACTAAACCAATTTTGAAATTTCGAAGAGACCGGTGTTTAGTATTTTGCTATCCAAATACTTGCTATGAGGTTGACATAGAATTTCAGGCAAATTGCATCCATTGTTTTAAATAACGCTCATTATCTCAACGGTATTTTGAACCAAAGAACTTATGTTTGCAGAGGCACAAATGCCTTCATTAATGCAATAACAATGCATTTCGTATTCCACTTGCTTATAGTACAAAAGTCCCTACTAAAAAGGTGACTTATCTGTTTAATACACACATAATTTTATTCCTCCACAGGCTTAGAACAAGGTCACACGTACCAATTCCGTGTCAAGGCAGTCAATGAAGAGGGTGAATCTGAACCACTAGAAACTGATCATGGCACATTGGCCAAGAACCCATACGATGTGCCAGCACCTCCTGGCTTACCAGAAATCATCGATTGGGACGAGAAATCTGCCAAGCTTAAATGGGAACCGCCTATTCGGGATAACGGTGCTCCGATTACGGGATATGTTATCGAAGTCATGGACAGAGATAGAGGAGAGTTTGTTAAGGTGAGTGATTATAATAATAATAAAAACAAGCTGGACCTTCTGGCAAAAATTTGTACTAAATTCAAAAGGCCGTTATAATCCGGACGACATTAATCGTACGCCACCTTAGCAAGCAACAGACAGGTAGTGTGTGGCCACTAAAGCTCACACTACATGTATTATCACTCATTAAGGTGCGTCGGAAGAATTCCCCATGATAATAATATTTGATTTCGGTCCGTAAGTGTGATTCAAGACAGCCAACAGGCTGAGAAACATAAAGAAATGATTAATAATAAATGACATAAAATATATAATAATAAAAATACTGAAAGATCTTCTCGTACCGACGGATATACGAGACAGGGTGTGGTCGTCTGATCATAGTTCTTGAATTGTTTATCCAGGCGGCTGAAATTCAAGGCAACGTTTGCCAAGGCACAGTACCAAAGCTGGAGGAAGGTAACCAATACCAATTCCGCATCCGTGCTCTCAACAAGGCCGGCCAATCCGAGCCGTCGGAGAACACCAACTGGCATACCGCTAAACCTCGATTCTGTAAGCACCCAAGTTTATTTACTGTTTATTGTTATTATTTACGAAATAACGCTTTATTTCGTTATTATTTTAATTACTAATTTGAAATTATCCAGTGAAACCAAGGATCGATCGCACAAACCTGAACCCCGTCACTGTCAAGGCTGGTCTGCCAGTCTCTCTAGACGTCAAGGTCTTCGGTGAACCACCGGCAACAGTTACCTGGTATTTCAAAGACCAGGAACTCAAGTCCGCAGATAATCTTGAAATCATTAATGTGGACTACAACACCAAGTTCTTGATGACGAAGAGTAAACGAGCGAGCAGTGGAAGATACGTGATTAAGGCTAAGAATGAGGTTGGTGAAGATGAGGCTGAAGTTGAAATTACTATTCTTGGTAAGTTTCATACAGTTTTAATTATGTAAATTATACACAGTTCTCCTGATGGATATATTTTGGGGTGCTGGTGAAATTACAGGCAAGGGATTTGTCAACTTGTGCCTTAGGGTAACAGACACAGTGGAAGTGCCCCTCAGATCTAATAACCAACTGGTTTTCTATTTAAAAAAGCCCCTCAGATTTTTGCGATTAAAAGCTCTGAGTGGCACTGCAACTGTTATGGATTGGTGTCGCTTACCACCAGCATGACTTGTTGGTCCCGTCGCTAATTATTATAAAAAAAAACTTTGTCCGCGATGTATTAACACGGGTGTTGTGTACGGACAGCAGCATAGCAAGCAAAACATTGCTGGATCTTTCTCTGCTGCTCTCTGCGTCTCTGTTGCTGATTTCTGGAGGCGATATCCAAACAAAACCGTTTAGCTTGATTTGCTATTGTGTGTTCAATTCTGTGCTATTCCATGCTTTAGGGGGTTTAGTGGCCATTCGCCTTTAAATTAACTTTGCCACTTCAGCTAGTGTGTGCGTAGCATCCACACAGTCGTCTCAAGCGCGTTATAATACTGGCGCATACGTTTTATTTAAACCGTTACTTTTGAATATTCCATTATCTGTTACAGGCAAGCCATCCAAACCGAAAGGTCCACTGGATGTGGCGGACGTCACAAAAAGCGGATGCACGCTTTCATGGAAGAAACCAGAAGACGACGGCGGATCGCCTATTGAATACTATGAGATCGAGAAACTTGATCCAGTTTCTGGTAAGTTTTGTGTTTGTGTTATAAATAAAAGTATCATTCTCTCAAATTAACAAAAGAATTTTAGGTCAAGCATAAATTCACTTCTTTCATTTTTATATAAGCTATTTTCATGAGATTATCATAGATGCGTCAAGTCACGCACGTTATTGTTGCCTACTATGTAACTAAAGATCGATCCCAAAGAATTCGCAAATTCTGTGTATCAATTCTCACGAATGCAAACGAAATTTATTTTAAACACATCCGTTTTTCGTTGCCAGGAACAAAAACCACTAGATTTCATTTGAATTTATAGCTGTTAAATTACTAACTGCTTCGTTTTCTCAGGACAATGGATACCGTGCGGTACGGCGAAAGACTGCAAAGCCAACATCACGGGATTGCAAGAAGGCAAGCCATATAAGTTCCGCGTCAAGGCCGTCAACAAGGAGGGCGAATCCGAGGAACTCGAGACTGAAAAGCCGATCATTGCTAAAAATCCTTTCGGTGAGTATTCTTCTTTAGTTATAGAGTCACTTCTATTTCTATCCTGTACGAGCTCAATATTTAATTTCCTTCCTCTATATTATATCTAATTATTTAGTTATAATAGAGATGACAATGTCTGATTAACATTTGCAGACGAACCCGGCAAGCCCGGTCGTCCAGAACCCCGAAACTGGGACAAGGATTTCGTGGAACTGGAATGGTCACCACCCAAGGAAGACGGTGGTGCGCCCATCACTGGATATATCATTCAGAAGAGAGAGAAAGGTGGCAGGTATGTCCAATTTCTTCAAGGATACACTAATAGATATATCAACATTGAAGCCAGTATGTCTGATTTGTGTAAGTTGGTTCAACAACAAAGCAACACAAGCATAATGAACGCTAAGCGAATTCCCTTGTAGTTTGTACGTTACACAATTGACAGAAAGTTCATTACACCACCTCCAATTTCGTTATCAAACATCGCTTCCATTCCGTTCCGCGGCACTGTAAATTAAGGCCAACCATTTAGTTTGAGTTATTAAAAATATTAACGGATAATAAAATAGCAAATGTCCTGTAGTTCTCAATTTAAAAAATGTTTATTTTAAAGTACGATATTTGGTCAAAATGTCAAAAATAGTGATATTTATAACTCTTACGCTTTGTTGGTTGACATAAATGGCACATTTTGTGACATGGATGAGGAAGAGGGGGTCAAGATCCATAAAAGTATGACAAACTGTAGGAATGTGTTTTATTTATTAACTTTTCTGACCAACTTTCCAGGTCATGGCAAGACTGCCTCCGTACATCAGGCGATCGCCCAACGGGTCGCGTGACCGACGTAGAAGAAGGACACGAGTACGAATTCCGCGTTATGGCCGTCAATAAGGCAGGTCCAGGCGAACCCTCGGACCCGAGTCGCTCCGTTATTGCTAAGCCAAGATTCTGTAAGTACAGTAAAAGATGCTGAGTCTTTTTGAATCCTTGACCGATAATCTCAGTCTTCCTGTGGGTCAACTACACCCATATAGATCTCAGCGCCCTATAAGTTTTATATAATATATTCAGGATGCTGTTGCAGCTGCCACACTTCTGTAGTGCATCGGGAATAATAATAACGCACACACTCAACATAACCCCACATTAGGGAAACACTGTGTCGCGGGTACCATGGACACACACACATAGACAACCACAAATTACACCCAAACTCACGAGAGAAATAAATGTAGGCCATACAAATATTTCTCCCGGCCCGGGAATCGAACCTGGGATCTCTGCGTGGCAGTCCGAATGTTTGCTAACTCGCACGTAGATGGCTTTGCGGCGAAAGAGTGGCTTCCTTGATGCGCAGAATTCGCGGCAGCGGTAACGGCCTCCTGAGTATTATTGCATTCAGGGTCTAGAGTTCGTTTCATGAGAACTGGACTCGAATGCAGATTAATAGGAAAGAGGTATAATTATTGTTTGTAATATTAATTATTTTTAAGTGTTCAGTTAAGTATTAATACCTAAGAAAATAAGAAACTTTGAAATTGAATTGATAAGGTTTACGATATAGATGATATCGTAAAGTTACTTAAATGTCCGAAATAACTTACAAATGCTTTGGGATTTCTTAGAGTATTATGAAGTCCATCTTGTATTTCGAGCTTCTAACTCAAGAAAGAAAATTCACAAATGTCCAAAGGCGATCCAGCTGCGATAAACGGTCTACTTGACTTGGCTTCTTCTTTTCCAAATGCCTTTACATATATTTTAGAATTGTATCTCAGAGAACAAAAGTAGTTTCTAGCCAAGGAATGATTATAATTTCAGTGGCTCCAAAGATCGACCGCAAGAACCTCCAAAAGAGGAAGATCAAGATCGGTGAGCCGCTCAAGTTCGAAGCCGACGTCAAGGGTGAACCAGAGCCCACCATCACTTGGACTTTCAATGGCAATGCTCTTAAACCTGAAGAGAGGTCAGTATATATCTGTCATATTTTGTTTTGTTGATTACACCTTTTAAAATAGCTTTTACAAAAGCTTCTAGTTTAGAAGCGGATACGGGTTAATATCAGGTGGATTTTTTAAATGCTTTATTCGCCATAGGTACTTCTTATCTAACTATATTATATATGACGTTTTATGAAATACCTATAGTCCGAAGTAAAATAACATTTGCAAGGTTGCCAGTTTTCATAAAATTTTAAATAGTCATGTTGTTGCTGTCGATAGTTTTGTCGATAGATTGTCAAAGATTATAAAATATTGCCAAAAATTACTTAATTGTGAATGTTACGACGTTATAATGACTACTAATTGCGTTATTGCCATCTTTATTCTTATTTTGACAGTTGGCCTACTAGAACCAAAATAAATTTTTATTCACATGCATTTTAACAACAATAAGCGGATTTGATTATCTAATTTGTATTAAAATGAAAAACATTAAAATACGTCTCCTCTTTGTATTATTTAAAGACATCATTCTAAATACAGTACAGTGAATGTGTGTATCAACTTATAAAAATTTACATTTTAATTGCATCTGTTCTCAGTAATTGGACAAACGATAGGCCGAGGACTGTTTTTAGACTATTTATTCCATATGCGTGACCAACATTCAGTCGATAGTCGATAGAATATTTATCGACTGCAATTACTAGCTGCTCGCAAACGGGCAACACTTTTGCGCAATGAACGGTCATTTTACTCCGTCTTCAAAAAAGACAGACTATACTTATATAGAAATCTAAATATAAACATACGAATCCTTCACAGGTTGAAGATTGAAAACAAAGATTACCACACATCATTCGCGTTGCTGAAGTGCACGCGCGCTGACACCGGCAAGTACGTGGTGACAGCCAAAAATGACTCTGGCACTGACTCAGTTGAAATCGAAATTGACGTCGTCAGCAAGCCTTCCAAGCCGAAGGGACCGCTCAAGGTACGTAATTATATACTTGCATATAGTAATTTTGTACCAAGGAGCCTGTGTGTTGGCCTTATAATGTAATTTCTTCTGCCGAGACGAGACTCATTATAGTCTCGTTTTGTGCAGAGTTAAGTCTGGAGTGACTGACAGTAGTCGTTGAGAAATAATTGTGAAATTTACATTTTATATCTATGGCCGATTTAAAAAAAAAAGGAACGCGATAACTCCGGCCTGATTTTAGCATCGGTATTGATGATTCTTTCTTTTTTGTAAAGAGGATACCTCAACAGTGGTCCCATTTAAATTTGAAGAAAATATTTCACCTCTATGGGTGGCAAACTAGGGGATGAATCCGGTGAATCGCGCCTTTCCGGTAACCGATTTCAATGAAGCTTGGCAAATAGATGTAATTCCAAGAACTTTTGAGGTCGGTTTTTTTTTTATAAAAAAAAGTTACAATTATAACGTAAAACTTTTTGTAATACAGCTACGAGAAGATAGCCAGCTGCTGGCTTTTATCTATTTCATCCCAAACCTGTTGAGAACTTTACGTGTAATAAAAAAGCTTTGTACAAAAGGACAAATTATTAATTAAGAAAAACCTTATAAGGTCTCCGATGTCAAAGCCGACGGCTGCAAGCTCAAATGGGAACCACCAGAAGACGACGGTGGTGAACCTGTTGAAAACTACGTCGTTGAACGGATGGACACTGAGTCCGGACGATGGGTGCCAGTCTGCACCACCAAGACCCCAGAGGCGGATGTCACAGGGTTGAACGAAGGGAAAGACTACCTCTTCAGGGTTAAGGCTGTTAACCCTGAAGGAGAGAGTGAGCCGCTTGTTACTGAGCAGGCTACTACTGCTAAGAATCCGTATGGTAAGTTGTTTTTTAGGTTGTTAGTATAAAAAATACGAGTCCTACATAATACCCGAATCCCAAACTGTAAATATACAACTACGACAGTAAAGGCAAATCAAATTGTACCTAATTTGTTCAAATTGACCATTTCCGTAATCTTCCATACCAACGTTGCTATCCTGTATGTCCCTGGCCGACCTTTTGGTTCTGAGAGCTGTCTTACGCATTCAACAAAAAAGTATAAGGGAATTCCAGCTTTTTGGTTGAAATTTGTATGTAATGTAACGAAATATTAAATTGACTTGAAAAGTTTTTAAAAATATCGTTCACTAATCGTGATGCAATAAGTAAGTCATATCAAAGTGTATTTTATGGCTCACTTATTAAAGGGTAATATTGTTTAACACCTTTATATAGATAATAATGTAGCAAAGTCACTAATCTGTTTTTAATTTTCTAGGCGAGCCCGACCCGCCAGGTAAGCCAGAATTCAAGGACTGGAGCAAAGACCACGTGGACCTCAAGTGGGAGAAGCCCGCCAACGACGGCGGTGCACCCATCACTGCTTACATCGTTGAGAAGAAGGACCGAGATACCGGCAAATGGGTTAAAGCTGCCGAGGTCAGTATGAAAAAACTGGTGTTCCTTGTGTGGACCTCCAAAACTTTTTACAATACTAAGTGAAAGGGTTGTAACCCTAACTAGCCGTGAACAGGTTCACGGCAATGAAACGGGAAACCACAAAATTTATTAAAGAAGTAAAGTTTAAACAATGGCTCTAAATGGGCCGAGTAACTGAATTACAGATATAGGTACACGAAGGCTGTGGACTTATAAATTATTACATATGATTTAGCTTATGAAATGATTATAAACGTAGTAAAGGACCAAAATTAGCGATTATTCGCGATGGATTTTGGAACAGCTCCGACTGTTGTGGCGGTCGAGCTGGGAGTGACCGTGGTACGAAAACAAAATGAGAAAGTGAAGGAAGATGGAACAATTGAAATTTAAAATTTAAATACATGTAAAATAAAAATGATAGGATACAAGCGGAGAGAGGCGATACAAAGAGGTGAGATGACGGTGTAAGGAGGTCACACCGTCACACAAGTATTACGAAATCTATCTAGGGCGTCACACGTCATTGCATCTTAAAAAAACTTCTAACCTAACCTAACTAGGGGAAGTATCAGTTCTATAAGATCTAGTCTATCTATTTTAATGCGCCTAATACTCCTCTCTCCTAAATTTGACTCTGGGACTAATATTTATTATACTTTACTCAACAAATGTTATATCTGAAATGATTGTATGACATGTACATTATAGCATCGGTTTATTAGATGAATTGAGTTCAATCGTTTATTATACCCAAATCACACCCCGGACACTCCATGCAACGAAATATACGCATACGATCGAAAACTATTACGTTTCTCGCACTATTACGTTACGTGGTCAGAGCGGCTATATAGCAAAAATTCTAACGCGAATCTGTTATCTATGATTCTATTAATAGAATCCTAATAATTATACATGTCTTAGGTATTTATATCGATATATTATTAAATTTTTCATTAATTCACTAACTAGAGTAATATTGAAGATTTATTTCAAAAATATATTAAAAGCACTTAAAATGTTATATGTCGGACATGTACTTTTAGGTAAGGTAACCAAGGTATTTGAAATTACGTGTCCAAGTTTAGTTAATAATTAGATATATTCACTACCTACGTAATATTTATCGGCAATACGAATAGAAAATTTGCGAATCCTTGTCTACTAGCTCACGAAGTCATGGCGTCTCATTATATTGATATAATAAATCCGTATTTTTTATACTCACATATATTACTCTGCAGTAAATAAATGAAGAAAACAATAATTGAATGAATCTCAGACATAAGTTTTTTTACTTACTTCATTTCATCTTTCGGAAAATAATGATAAACAGCCGTACACAGCACAATTCACGACCATTATAAATAGTAACGAAAAATGATGTTTTATATTAGCGTACAAGTTTCGTAATGAATAAATGAAAACTATATTCAAATATCATAGCCGTCTTCACGCGAAAACGGCTCGCCGGCAGCCTTGTTGTCGTTCAGTCAATGTGACCGGCAATGTGCGGGGCTTGGTGCGGTATCTAAAACTAGGTAGGGGCGGAGAGTATCCGTTCTCTTATTCTCTATTTTCTGCCCAAATATATTTTAAATCACGCAAGAATATTATGTGAAATCATAAATTAATTACATCGTTCATTTGATGCTATATTAACATGACTGTAATTTTGGCAAAATTTAATTAAGTATATTAACACATAATGTAAAATAACAATTATATTTCGTCGCTTCATTCTCGATATAATATTTAATCAGGTAGTTTCCTTAACTTGCTAGGCAACACCGCACGGTTTTTAGAGAAATAAAATGTTTTGACGTTGACACTCCCTACCAGGCATCAACCGTCATTTTCTTAGTTGCCTAGCAAGTTAAGGCAACTACCTGGTTAAATATTGTATCTTCGAATGAAGCGACTCACATAATAGTGATCGAACTTCACTTCAAGAAGTTCGTTTGATCGTCTAGTGTTTACATTTGAAGAAAAATTGGTAGTAATTTTAAATTTATAGTACTGTAAATGTACACGAAGTTTTATTGACACGTCATAAATTTTAAATAAAATTAAAAAAATAATTTCGAATCCATTTCCTGTAACATTACAAGAAGTACAATTGCGTCAATGTAGCACCAAATCAGCGATATAGTGTGAGCGTTATTTCGAATAAAATATACGTCATTATTTTGTTATATTGAATGAACAGCACCCCGTTACTCTATGCACGGTCTAACGCCTGGACGCGTGTTGGACTTTTCAGTTCAATTCAATTCAAATGTTGGTTGTAGAGTCATAATTGGCATTAATATTGCTTTATTGGAGTCTGGTTCCATGCATAACAATAGACTTGTATAGGTAAGAGTCAGCGGTATTACGTATGGGCGAGAAGTTCGGTTTGATAACTTATCGTTTTAAGATTTTATATGATTAAATAATTGTGAATTACGGACGTTTCAATAACTTCCAATGCTGACTCAGACTCTATTTAGATAGGCATTATAGAGGAGAGCCCACCTGCGTACAGTCCCATATAGTGATGGCAATTTATTCGCCCTTTAGTAGGTGCAAATAATAACTGCCAAAATTCCCAGTATTATCCTTAAAAACGTTTCTGTGAATAGGTCCCTGGAAACAAGACCGAAGCTCGCGTTCCAGACTTGATTGAAGGCAAGACGTACCAGTTCCGCGTAAAGGCCGTCAATAAGGCCGGCCCGGGCAAGCCCTCGGCGGTATCTGATAATTTGCTGGCTAAAGACAGATTCGGTAAGTACAGGGAGTTCAAACTTAATTAATTAATTGGTTAGATCATTGACCTACAAATAAATGGACGACGGGTCTAATACAAAAACCACGAAAAAATGTCCCAAGTCAAGCTATTTAAACGTAGTGGCATGTAAAGGAATATGAAAAAGCTAAAACGTTGAATTTAAATTGTAATGTCATCGCAGTACTGTCTAATTTTGCTTGCTTCGCTGTCAGTCGAACAAACGAAGACTAAATCGTGAATGACGCTCTGTATACGATTTTAACGCCCTATAAGTTCCGACACTTTTTAGCGCGGACCCGACGTCCATATAAATGTAAGTCAATGGGGTAGATTGATAATTCCCAAAGTGGTTTATGTCAACCCACAGGGAACCTATAGGAGAGCATATATGGAGTTGGGAGTCCAAAGTTATGTAGTACTTTCTATTTCTTTCTTGTTTTTAATCGACTTAAAAGAATGAGTTTTTTTTGTATGTGCGTTATGTGATAACTCCAGCAATTTATGAACCGATGTTTATGATTCATTTTTGTTGGAAAGAGGGTACCTCAGTATGGTCCCATTTAAATTTGAAGTAAATATTCCACCTCTAAGGGTTTCAAAAAAATCTTGGCAAATAGATGTAATTAAACGAACTTTTAAGTCGGTTTTTTTAGTAATCTGTATTGAGATTATGACGTATTTATTTTTGTATACAGCTCCACCCAAAATTGATCGCACGAACATGCGCGATCTGACCCTCAAAGCTGGTCAGAACATTCGCCTGGACATCAAGGTGTCCGGTGAACCACCACCAACGAAGACCTGGTTCCATAACAAAGAACGCCTATCCACACGCGACGACCTCACTATTGACACCGAAGACTATAAGATTAAGTTATCAGTCGTTGTTGCTTCGAGGAAACACAGCGGTACTTATGTGTTGAAGGCTGAGAACAGCAGTGGCAAAGATGAGGCTAGCATTCAAGTTAATGTACTGGATGTGCCTGCTAAGCCTGAGGGACCTTTGAAGGTAAGTTTTTAAAATCTTTATTTATGTCTGAATTGTGGAAAATTTATAAAAACTATCGAGTTCATTAAATATATAGGAGTATATCGCATTGTTAATACAATAGTGTATTAACTCAAAATTAATTACTCGCTTCCTGTGATAGATAATTAAAATGTATGTACAGGTTACTGTTTATTACAGACAATTTCCTACTTACCAAATACACTTAAAAATAAAAGAGAAAGAATAATTTTTGAATAAGGACTATTTTGGCCAGAACTAGCTCACATAAAGCGTGTCTCATTTTGAGTTAAGTAGATATCTTTTAGTTGTTTTTTTACAATATTCTAACTACGGTTTTATTAACGTGTAGAGAATCAAATTTTACGTTCAATAATGGTATAACCTTGAATTTCACATATTTTGAGGTATAACTCTATTGTAACAGCAGTGCGATATATACAGGGCGTCGCACGGCAAAGTGGGGGGAAATTACTACTTTAGGATATTATTCTTCAATGTAAAACTTCGTGGTGTACCTTTCATTTAAGATACTATATTATTTATAAAAATATATCCTTATTAATTGACCTTTTCGATCGGTGTAATAAAAATGCATGATTTTTTTTCACATTTTGTTAGTCGATTCTCAGATGAGACAAGCAACTTTTTAAAAGTTTTTAAATTCTTAGGTTTTAAAATAATATCCCCATGAAGCAAACTACCTTATGTGCAATGTTTTCTGCAATATTTGAAGTTTTTTTATAATACCAGTGACGGGATGAACAAGGCGTGCGCCGTGAGTAAGCAACACGCCTATACTTAACAGTTGCAGTGCCACTCAGAACTTTAAATCGAAAAGATGCGTGTCACAGTGCGCCCGTCAAAAGTTGACAAGTTCCATGTGTGTGTAATTTCAGCACCCTTACCCTTCCAAACCGGAACAACTTGGACGAACTCGTTCCACAAGGAACTCTACTGCTGCAAGAGTATTTTCACATTTCATGATTCTTGGTGTTGTTCCAGATCTCGGACGTCCACAAAGAGGGCTGCACACTGAAGTGGAATCCGCCACTAGACGACGGCGGTGCTCCACTAGACCACTACTTAGTAGAGAAACTCGACACGGAAACCGGGCGCTGGATGCCAGCACTCAAGACCAAAGATCCAAAGGCTGAAATTGAAAATCTAGTGCCTGGACATGAGTACAAGTTCAGAGTATCTGCTGTAAATAATGAAGGTGTTTCTGAACCACTGGAGGCTGATCATTCCATCATTGCTAAAAATCCCTTCGGTAAGGAATCATTTATATGATTTTACGAGATTTATTATCGAGGAATAAGGCAAATTTAATTCAATCAGTCAATCAACACCATCTTTTTTTAATACTATTATTTACTTTATAGTTTTTAAGACTTATTGCTGATAAGAGAAGTTTCTTATAGTGCGTTATCATATAATATATTATACATTGTTCTTTTTTTAAACGGGACAGTAAGGGAAATCCGAAACCATGGAAACTGTCTTACGAACCATTAGTTCTGTTTTGTGAAAGTTAATTTGACATAGTCAGTATTTTGGTCCATAAAAATGAATAATATTGACACACACTTTTTTTATGCTTATCGATTCAGTTTTTTTGTACGGATCCTTTCATTGTTATTATATCAGAAGAAAGAAATTGAGACAGCTTAAGTTGGTAAAATTTAATAATATGTTTTTTTTAAAGTAGGTATATTTCCTACGACTATTGACGTTTTCTTAAATTCAAATAACTGTTCCTGATCTCGTTAACTACTTTTGTTTTTATACGCGGAAATTATAAGCAATAAAAATATTAAAAGATAAGTTCCAGTGTATGTTCAATATAATTGTAGTCAGTTATGTTATTGATATTTTACAGACGAACCCGGTAAGCCCGGCAAGCCAGAAGTTGTCGATTGGGACAAGGACCATGTGGATCTCAAGTGGGAGAAACCCATCAGCGACGGCGGCGCCCCGATCTCCGGATACATCATTGAGAAACGTGAAGTCGGATCGCCTAAGTGGGTGAAAGCTTGCGAGGTTAGTGACGGCACTTTTGAACTTACGTATTGTCGTGAAGAAAAATGTATAGTTCCTGTATTATTCCTATATATATCTGTGGAATTTTATGCAATATGTAACTGTTATTATTAATGATACAAAAATCGAACAGCTCCCACTTTTCACCGTCACCATCTTTACTACATAAGTTTTAGTGACCCTCCCTATCAACCTCTTGGTTAAAGCGGGAAGTGCACTATAACCTGCGCGTGCACAGGAACCTTCTTAGTTCAGGTTCTGACCCTGGATCTGCCAGTGTATAGGGTCAGACAGTCTCAGTCCGTTGTCACTGACTTCATCCGGTTCTCAAGATGTAAACAAAGATCGAACCATGATCGAGTAAACACAAACCAAAGGTTACTTAATCAGAAGTCCGAAATCACATTTTCCTGAAATAACTTTTGCTCGAATTTTCATAACCTCGAAAGTAATTTTGAGAGGAAAATGTTTTTTCTTTTAAACCTAACCGAACCTAATCGTGTCTTTGCGATAAACTTCCAACATATCCTGAAAGAACAACGGTTTCGTTATAATTCGGTTTTCGGGGTAATGAAAATTCCAACAAACGTTATTTCGGACAAAATAAATTCGAGTTTGTGATAGGTTACCCAAACCAAACATTCCTTCGATCCGACCGCTTAAACTCTGTACAAAGATCCGCAGCAGGCATATAAAGAACTCCGTAAGCTCTGTCCGTAGCTCAATCGGCAGAACGGTAGCCACGATAAGGCAACCATCGCTGGTTCGAACCCAGTCTGGTCGAAGGAATTTTTCTTTATTTTGGTTCGATCTTTATGTCAGTAATAATAACAAACTAGTAAAGCAGGGTTTCTTAACCTGTGGTCCATGGACCCCTAACGGGTACATGAAATGACACCGGGGGAGGAGTCTACCTATAATATAATGCATTACTTGAAAAATATTTCTTTTAAATAGTATTAAGTGACGGGACGAACGAGTCGCGCGTCTGATGTAAGCTACACGTCTATCCATAACAGTTGCAGGGCCACTCAGCGCTTTAAATTGCAAACATCTGAGGGGCACTGCCACTGCGCCCGTCACCCTGAGACATAGTTGACAAGTCCCATGTGCCTGTAATATCACCAGCACTCTTACCCTTCAAAACAGGAACACAGTAATGCTAATATTACTGCTTGGCGGCAAATAGGCAAGGTGGTAATACTACCCTGGATGAACTCTTTCATAAGGAGCTCTACTGATATAAAATATGTTGGGAGTAAATAGGTTAAATGGGTGCTGAGCGCGTAACCTTTTTGCATTTTAGCGCCTTTAACGGCCATCCATTATTGGAGCGAGCGAGATGCACGTCACTGCAACCCTCGAGCCTTTCTTCTTCTTCATTTTTTAGAAAGGGCCTTTAGGGTCTTTGAAATTTTGATAACGGTCCATGACTAACTAGGAAAGGGTTGAGAAACCCTGTAATGGGGCATTATCACAAAAAAAAAAATCAATTTTCAAACTTAAATTTAATGAAAACCGAAGTTGAATTTTAACAGTCGTTAAAATCTAAAACACGCTCCTCTGAAAAATTTTTCCAAATGGCGTTTACAGCCTTTCTATAAAACACAGACGAAATAATATTAAATATCAAATATCAAAAAATAGTATATTTGAAAGAATACATATATTTCTTAGTGGTACGCGTATGCATACGTGGGTTAAATAAGATTTTAGTATGTCTTTATTCCTGACCAGTCCCGATCTGACTTACTACTCTAGTCAAGACTTTAGTACTGAATGTAATGCATCGTTTGTTTCGTCAGGTTGGTCCTAACGACAATGAGAAGGCGACTGTGCCGAATCTAGACGAGGGAACAGAGTACGAGTTCAGAGTGAAGGCAATCAACGAAGCCGGTCCTGGAGAGCCAAGTGACGCTAGCAAATCTGTTATTTGCAAACCCAGAAGATGTAAGTATTTGAGCTCATTTGTCGTGTATCCTTAACAGTGTATACTTATACCTTAAATGGCTTTGGTTGATTCTGCATATCAGTGAAAGCGTCGAATCAATTACTTTCGAAAAAATATATAGTACAATTCAGGATATACACTGATTACTATACACTGTGAAAATACGGTTTTATAAAAATTTTCACTATAGAAAAAAAAATCACATATACACATATGGTACTTTACATGTACAAGGTTTTTTTTATATCAACTGAACTAAATAGAACACGTATAATATTCGTTTGTAAAAAAATAAAGTCTACATTAACGCCAGTGTCTCTGCCGCTCGAGCCAAGCAAAATGAACCGTATTAGTACGGGAAACATGTGAATTTAAGCTGAGATATTATTACTCTTAATTACTGGCTTTAGAAAGGTACTTTATTTAACCAATGTCAATACATTTTTTACTTTGCAAAGATAGTAATTATATAATATACAAGATATTTAGGAACGGGAACCTAGGGATTGACAAGAACTCGACTTGAATGACGACTCATAATTTATATTATGTTTTCTCCTCAGTGGCTCCGAAGATCGATCGTCGTAACCTGCGCACAATCAAAGTGCACGAGGGCGAACCCATCGCGCTTGATGTCAAAGTATCGGGCGAGCCGCCACCGGACGTCACCTGGACGCTTAACGGAAAGTCCGTCATTGACGGCAATGGACTTAAATGTGAGTATTTGTGTGTAGATCAAAAAGTACCACAAAAGTATGAGATCCTTTTTTTTATATATATTTTTTATAATATTTTGTGACGGGACGAACAAGTCGTGCAGTGTCACTCAGAACTTTAAATCGCAAAGATCTGTAGGGTATTGCCACTGCGCCCGTCACCCTGAGATACGGTTGACAAGTCCCATGTACCTGTAATTTCATCAGCACCCTTACCCTTCAAAACCGGAACACAGTAATGCTGTCCTTACTGCCTGGCGGCAGAAATAGGTATAGTGCCAATACTATCCTGGATGGACTCTTTCACAAGGAGTTCTACTGCTACTTTATATCGAGCGGGTTAGTTTCATAGTGTCCTATTATTATATTCCATGGAAATTTAGTATCTTTTTCCCACTACATCAGGCGGATAACTTAAAGTTTTTATCAATGCATTTTTTCAGAATATGTATGCTTTATTTATGTACAAGGTCGACTATGTAATATTTAGCATTGTTCAATAATTTATCGAGTTTTTTTTTAATATTGTAATGTAAGTGTGCATTTTACGTTTTCGTGTAAAATTTTTTTTCGGGTCCTTTACAGGGCACATGGTCACGGCTAACTTTTGAAATGTTGATTTGTTTGAAAAAAAATAGACGATTTAGATTAAAACAAAATTGTTTACTATATATAACTATACTTCTTACAGTTTTACAAAGAGTTCTTTCTGTAGGCGAACTAGTTCCCAATTTTGTTTAATTTCTTCTTGACTTTTTATTTCGCAGTGGTTAACGTCCCATACCTCAGCAAATACCAGCACGCGAGTCCCAGAAGAAAGGACTCTGGCACGTACAAGATCCAGGCCGTCAACAAGTACGGACAGGACACCGCTGAAGTGGAGATTATTGTTACATGTAAGTTTATGAATCATTAATTTTTAACGTCATACAAAAGTAGACCATACTAATAATTTTATTTAATTCGAAACAGATTCGGACTAATTTTTTGGTAAAACAATGTATAAAGATCTGTCATCATTCCTTGTTTTCGATTTATAGCTAAACCAGAAAAACCAGAAGGTCCACTAGAGGTTTCTGATATCCACAAGGACGGATGCAAGCTGGCCTGGAAGAGGCCCAAGGACGACGGCGGAGAGCCCATTGAAGCCTACCTTGTGGAAAAATACGACACCGAGACTGGCACTTGGTTGCCTGTCGGCAAGACTCTTGGCAATGTGCCTGAGATGGAGGTATTTTATAAACTTCTGAAAATCTTGGTTTTCAATATTTGGGGTTCTTCTTGACACATACTTGAAGAAATTATTCTTCAATTACGTTCTTCAAAAAGAATCAATGTATTGTAAACGTCTATCAATATTTTTTTCCAAGAGCGAACGTCAGTACTCTCTCGCTGTACGTGAACTAACTGAAATAAATTTGACAAAGATTCAAACTAATTATTACCTTTACCAGGTTGACGGGTTGATTCCCGGACACGAGTACAAGTTCCGTGTGAAGGCGATCAACAAGGAGGGCGAGTCTGAACCACTCGAGACCTTTGGCGCTATCGTCGCTAAGGATCCCTTCAGTAAGTTCTATCGTTTGTATATTAATCTTCATCGGCTCCATGCGCGTCACTAGTCCTAAATAAATGTTGGCCATTCACATATCTCTCCTGGCCCAGCATTCGAACCTGGGTTCTCTGCGTGGCAGACCAGCATGGTAACCGTTCGGATATGGAGGCAGTTGAATAAAAATATACGATTCGTCTTCCTTTAGAAATGTATGACTAGGTGTATTTTTTAATCCAACAACGACAACATCCAAGTATAAGCTTTTCAAACCTCTGTTCTTGAATTTGACACTGTATTTGTCTCACAGCTACTAACAAAGTCCTTTATTTTTCAACAGCTGTACCGGATGCACCATCAGCTCCCGTACCAGATGACTGGTCAGCTAGTCATGTGGACCTCAAATGGGAAGCGCCGATATCGGACGGCGGCTCTCCTATCATTGGTTACATCGTCGAGAAGAAAGACAAATACAGCCCGCTGTGGGAGAAGGCCGTGGAGACACACACACCTACACCCACTGCTACCGTTAATGGGTAAAGGACGAGTTTATGTACACTCAAATTTGAAAGCTAATGGAAGAAAACTCATAAATCGACCCCTCCTACGTAAAGTATCGTATGTCGAAATTGCCAAGTTTTCAGGGGAGCGTTTTAAAGCTTTGAATTAACTGAAGCATGATACGTCACTAATAAATTGTAAAATGATAAATAAATTGTATTGTTCGTTTAACCGATATCTAGAATTTTATAACACTTTATGTGAGTAACGAGCTCTGCCGAATAAAACTGTATTATGCTCATTTCAGTGAATTCAAAACTTTAAAACGCTCACCTGTAAACTTGGTAATTTCGGCTTACGGTATTTTACGTAGGAGAGGAAATATAACTTAGTTATTCTTTCATAAAGTGACTAAATGATACTGATTATCGAATCCGATGTGATTGACTATTATCTAACTTTAAAAGGACTGGAAATTCTGTACAATTTTCTTTTTACATGCATACTCTTATTCAATTTCTGTTAAAAGGCTGATCGAGGGCAACGAATATCAATTCCGTGTAGTCGCCATCAACAAGGCCGGCCAAAGCAAGCCGTCAGAAGCTTCGAAGAACTTCATCGCCAAGCCTCGCTTCCTGGCGCCCAAGATCGACAGACGTAATCTCCGTGACGTCACGCTGTCTTCTGGATCTACGCTAAAGCTAGAGGCTGCTATTACTGGCGAGCCTGCTCCAGCTGTTGAATGGAGGTAAGTCCTAAAGAAGTTCAAGCTTATACCTTACTTATACTTACTTACTTATACGTACTTGTATCTTGAATAATCTTATGCATTATCTAGAATTCTGGCTTTAGGCAGAATGGAGATTTCACATAGTGAAATATTTAATATTTATGAAATATTTAATGAAAATCTCTTTAATGTGCAAACAAATAAGTTGGTCTCAAGTATTTATAGCAGAAGAGCTCCTTGTGAAAGAGTCCGTCCTGGAAAGTACTGCCATCTTACCCTATTTCTGCTGGTGAAATTACAGGCACATGGAACTTGTTAACTTACGTCTCAGGGTGACAGGCGCAGTGGCAGTGTCCGTCAGATCTTTGCGATCAAAGAATACTAAAGAGCCAAATCTACCAGATATGTTTCATGTCATGAAAATTTCCTCGTTGTATTATAATTTGCTTTTAAAAGTAGTAATCATTATGCTAATTTGCAATTTCTCAACTAGATACCAAAACATGCCGCTCCGTCCATCCAAGGCAGTCACAATCGATAGTCCCGATTACTTCACGAAACTCGTGATTCGCCCCGTACGACGAGATGACTCTGGTGAATATACCGTCACTGCCGTCAACTCTAGTGGAAAGGACACTGTGACAATTAACGTCGTTGTCACTGACAAGCCTAACAAACCTGAAGGCCCATTGCAAGTAAGTTATATTTATGCAAATGTGTGACGTCTACCTTATTGAGTACATATAATTCAGTGCAATAAGAGTGTAGAGCGTAAAGAACAATGCCCATACAGTCCAGAACCAGCTAAAAGAATGTTGACGACCTTTAGTCGCTGATATAATAGGGTTTAATTTGTAATTATAATGGATTTATATTTTTTATTAAGTAGATTAAGCAACAATTTTTTGTGAGTTATGTTACAGAGTTCAACAGTGGGTACAGTCAGGTACACATCAAAAGAAATACTTAGATCTACTAAAATAGATAAATGAGATGAAAACGTAAAAAAGATATGTTTTTTTTTTAAATAATTCTTTAAAAAAATGAATGCGTTTCAAACATTTATATTTGAGCTTAACTAGTTTGAATTTTCACATTTCATTTTAAGTTTCGTTTACACTTGACATGATTGATCCAACATTTTCGTTTGTAATTGTCTCAAAGTTGGAAAAATCACGACGCGGGAAACAAGGCTTAAAATAAAATGTCAAAATGTAAGTTGTGATATGTTCAAAAACAAATATTTGTCTTCATTGGTTTTTACGTATTCTTAAATAACCGAATTTATGTTTTCGTCTTATTTCAAAATTTTATGAATGAAACTGAAATTGTTTGCTAATATATTTTAAAATGGATGTAAATTTTTCAACCGGTCACGACTACATAGTTTACGAGTCTAAAATGGGCATTGTCCTTTCTTTTTCGATCATTTCTACAACTGCGTCTCTGTAGAAATACATAGTTTTAATGTTTGTATTGTATCTCGCACACGTCTATTATTACCCCCAGATCTCAGACGTCCATAGCGATGGAGCCACACTCAAATGGAAGAGACCGAAGGACGACGGTGGTGCGCCCATTGAATATTACCAGATCGACAAACTTGACACCGAGACCGGTTGTTGGGTACCGTGTGCAAGATCTGATGAGCCTAGTAAGTGATTAACATTATTTACTAATAACGAGGTGGAATTCCCTGCCTGCAGACTCATTCCATAACTAGAAACAATTTCAAGACGACATTAAATAGGAATTGTTTGAGCGTGCATGCTACGCCGTCGACTTCAGAGTCATTTTCCATCAGGTGAGATGCGGCGGTTCGCATTAGTCTGTCTGATTTTCACGGTAAAACTTTATAGTCGCATTGATATACGATATGACAAATCATTGAACGAATATTTCCCCCTTTCTCAGAATGTGAAGTCACCGGCCTTACACCGGGCAAGGAATACAGGTTCCGCGTGGCGGCTGTCAACTCTGAAGGCGAGTCTGAGCCCCTTACGTCAGAGGAAAGCATCATCGCTAAGAACCCATACGATGAACCTGGTAAGTTGCATAGATGCTAAGAGATAGTAAATTTTGAAATGCATTTATGCTAGCTAGATGGGGATCCGACCAAATGTACATTTTTCTCTGGCATATTAACGCTGAAATAAAGCAAAATCCAAAACATATCGCCTCAGGTTCAGTAATTGACTGGTGTCAAAGGGGGCGGAAATACCATTTTAGAGAAGCTGTGTAAATGAAGTAGTTATGAAGATTTATAAATGTAGAAGAATTTATGGCAATTGCAAATCCTCACTGATTATATCATACTATATTTCATTTCTATTCTCAGGTGCGCCTGGAACACCAAGCGTCACAGATTGGGACAAGGACCACGTGGATCTCAAATGGACCCCGCCTCGCGAAGATGGTGGCGCTCCTATCGAGGGCTACATCGTCGAGAAGAAGGACAAGTTTGGCAATTGGGAGAAGGCGCTTGAAGTGCCTGCTGATAAAACCAATTGTACCGTGCCTGACTTGATTGAAGGACAGACTTATGAGTTTAGGTAAGTAATTGTGATATGAAACAATCGTAAACCCCCGGGCTTTGCAGGCTTTTGTTCGATTTTGTTGTTGAATTTACTCTTATTCTTAACGCATTGTTTATGTGCCCGTAAGAAAAATGTATTTTTTTTTTAATTTATTATTAAATGAACTGCCTGCCTAGTAAGTGAATTTCGATCATAATTATATGAAGCGCTTCGTCCGAATCGATTAACATGAGGGTACTGTGGGGGCGTAACCGTGGGCTTAGCATTAACCAGCCTCTACTACAGTACTCATACATGGGGATACATGAGGTACTCATGCTAATCTCTAAGGGTAAAGCGCGAGTATTATCGTAATTTACTAGTACTTATATTGAAGTAAGACAAAGAAGTTAGAATTCATGTAGTCATAGACTCAGTTTTAATTAGACACAGAGGATTAAACTACTATCCTATTTCTGCCGTCCACTAACTAAAACGCTTTAACAAAGTCCTAAAAATATTGTATTCCATCCTTTCAGAGTACGCGCGGTAAACAAGGCAGGTCCTGGTGTGCCCAGCGATAGTACACATCCAATTGTGGCTAAGCCCAGGAATCTCGCTCCTAAGATTGACAGGACCAACCTTATTGACATTAAAATCAAGGTTGGACAGAAATTCGGATTTGACGTCAAGGTACGTGCAATAATGAGGATGTACCAAGAATATCTTTTATAACCAAGAAAATCTTATTTAACTTGAGCTCTTATGGCACGTCACTCAGTAACGTTATTTTTTTTATCATTTTACATTTTTTATGTTAAAAGTCAGTTAAAAATCAATGTTACAAAAATATAATTGTCATTTCTAGGTTACCGGTGAACCAATGCCCGAGACCAAGTGGTTCCTAGGAAAGAAGGAAGTGAAATCTGCTGGAGACATGAAAGTACAGCATTCCGATTACAATACAAAGATCAACTGTAAGACAGCAACTCGCGCTGACAGTGGCAGATATACTATCACTGCTGAGAACTGCAATGGCAAGGATGTGGCTGAAGTTGAGGTCATCGTTCTCAGTGTGCCCAGTCCGCCTGGAGGACCACTTAAGGTTAGTAAACACTTCGGTTATGTTTATTCATAAATCAGAACAATCAGTTCTAATCTTTTACTGCCGTAGAGAGTCCTATTTCAATATTTTGTGATACTAGGTCTCGGATGTACACGCGAACGGTGCTAAGTTATCCTGGAACCCGCCAGCCGATGATGGCGGTCAACCCATTGATAAATATGTGGTTGAGCGCATGGATGAAGCTACCGGGCGGTGGGTGACTGCGGGAGAAACCGACGGACCCCAGACCAGTCTTGCCGTTGATGGCCTTACTCCTGGACACAAGTACAAGTTCCGCGTTAGGGCTGTTAACAGGTCAGTATTTCGCACTGAATACGACATATCTATAACATTGCACATCCATTATTGGTAGTACCAATGAAGTGTTTACATTACGGATGTAATTGAAACGACGTTTTGAAACAAAATCTATCATTGGTTGTTTATAATATTTTATTGGCCATTTTCCTACTTATTTTCTATAGGCAAGGCAAGTCCGAACCGCTAACGACCCCGCATTCGACCGAAGCAAAGAATCCATTCGATGTTGCTGGAAAACCCGGCACACCGAAGATCAAGGACTTCGACAAAGACTTTGTGGAGCTGGAATGGACCCGCCCCGAGAAGGACGGTGGTGCACCAATTACAGGATACGTTATTGAAAAGAAAGATCGCTTTTCACCCGATTGGGAAGAGTGTGCTCAGGTAGGTTAAACTGTGAGTGATCTCGATGAAATCCCATTATTGTATTCAACTATATATATCTATCTCATTTCTAGATCGAAGGTGACGTCACTACCGGCAAAGTGCCAGATCTCATTGAAGGCAACACGTACGAATTCCGCGTACGCGCTGTCAACAAAGCAGGCAACGGCGAGCCCAGTGATGGCACCGGACCACATCTTGCCAGGCCCAAGAATCTTGCACCCAAGATCGATCGCAACTTTATGTTCAACATCAAGGTTAAGGCTGGACAGAACTACGAACTCGATGTACCAGTCGCTGGAGAACCTACTCCAACCAAGGAATGGCTCCACGACGACAACCTTGTCCTCAATACCGACAGAATCAAAATTGTTAATGATAATACGCATACTAAGTTCCGTGTTATTGATGCTAAGAGAACCGACTCTGGTACTTACACTCTGAAAGCTAAAAACATCAATGGAACTGATACAGCTACTGTTAAGGTTGTGGTACTCGATGTGCCATTGCCGCCAGAAGGGCCGCTTCGTGCTGATGACGTTACCAAATCTGGCTGTACTCTTAAATGGAGGCCACCCAAGGACGATGGTGGTAGCGAAATTACAAGCTACGTTGTCGAGAAGATGGACCAGGAAAATATGCGCTGGGTACCTGCTGGTGACGTGCAAGCTTGCAGTATCAGAATTGATCATCTCATTGAGGGTCACGACTATAACTTCAGAGTGCGCGCAGTCAACAAACAGGGTGAATCTCTCCCACTAGTAGGACACGAACCGGTTACAGCCAAGGACCCTTACGGTACACCAGATAAACCTGGAACACCTGTCGTCAAGGACTGGGACAAAGATCATATGGATTTGGAATGGGTGCCACCAAAGAAGGATGGTGGCTCTCCAATTACTGGCTACATTATAGAGGCTAAGAAGAAATATGGACCGTGGGAAATGGCCGCGACTGTCCCTGGAAACCAGACTACTGCAACAGTTCCTAATCTCCAAGAGGGAGAGGAGTATGAGTTCAGGGTTATCGCTGTGAATAAAGCAGGAAATGGCGAACCTAGTGACGCTTCGTCTCCACAGGTCGCAAAGGCGAGATTCTGCGCACCGCATTTCGACAAGATGCTGCTGGCGGATAAGACTGTCAAAGCTGGACAGAGAATTCAATACGAAATCCCAATTGAAGCATCACCTAAGCCTACAGTCGAATGGCAGATCAATGGCAAGGTCATTCATCCTAGCGACAGAATCGACATTCAGATATTACACAACAGGGTCATTCTAGACATTCCATTCTCCGTCAGGTCTGATGGAGGCGTTTATAAACTGACCCTTAAGAATGACCTAGGCGTTTGCTCTGCTACGGCCAACGTCACAGTTTTGGACAAACCATCTCGCCCAGAGAAGCCGCTTGTAGTCTCCGATATTACCAAAGACTCTTGTTCTCTCTCTTGGAAGATACCACTCGACGATGGCGGCTCACCTATCTTGCATTACGTTATTGAGAAGATGGACTTGACACGTGGTACATGGTCTGACGCTGGTATGAGTACTTATCTATCCCACCAAGTAACGCGCTTAATTCACATGAAGGAATACTTGTTCAGAGTAAGTGCCGTTAACGCCATTGGTCAATCAGAACCCCTTGAATTAGACAGAGCTATTATCGCGAAGAACGAGTTCGATGAGCCATCGCCTCCTGGTAAACCTGAGGCCACTGATTGGAGCAAGGATCATGTCGACTTACAATGGACTACTCCTAAATCCGACGGAGGAGCTCCTATTACGGGTTACATTATTCAGAAAAAAGAAAAGGGCAGCCCGTACTGGGTGAACGCTGTTCACGTACCGCCTAACAAGAATAAAGCTACAGTACCTGATTTAACTGAAGGCCAAGACTATGAATTTAGAGTGATCGCTGTCAATCAAGCCGGCCAGTCTGAGCCTAGTGAGCCTTCTGACATTATCACTGCTAAAGACAGATTTGTTGCTCCAAAGATAATCACACCTCTTAAAGATATCACAATCAAGTCTGGCCTTATTTTCCACTTAGACGTCGATTTCATTGGCGAACCTGCTCCTGAGGTCAACTGGACTTGTGGTGGTAAACCGGTAGTTGCCAACGAGAGAACAACCGTCACATCGGTCGGCCACCACACTATTATTCATACAGTCAATTGCAAGCGTTCAGATGCTGGTAAATACCATTTGTCCCTAAAGAATGACTCAGGATCTGACGAAGGCAGCTTCGAGCTTATTGTTCTGGATGTACCTGGACCACCGCAGGCACCATTTGAGTATGAGGAGATCACTGCTCAATCTGTTACGATGTCTTGGAAACCACCTAAGGACAATGGTGGCAGCGAGCTGACTGCATACGTTATTGAAAAACGAGACTTAACGCACGGTGGGGGTTGGGTACCAGCTGTTACATACATTAATCCGAAATTCAATCACGCTACCGTTCCACGACTTCAAGAAGGCACCAAATATGAGTTCAGAGTATTTGCTGAAAACTTGCAGGGTAGATCTGAACCACTCGTAACAGACAGAGCTATTGTTGCCAAAAACCAATACACAGTACCCGGCAAACCCGGAAAACCAGAGCTGGTTTCTTCGGACAAAGATCACATTAAGATCAAATGGTCTTCACCTATCTCCAATGGTGGATCGAACATTATTGGTTACGATGTTGAACGACGAGACAAGGCTACTGGAAGGTGGATTAAACTTAACAAGGAACCTGTTAGAACTAACGATTATGACGACGACAGGGTACAGGAAGGACACCAGTATGAGTACCGTGTATCGGCGGTTAACGCCGCTGGCCCTGGTCAACCTTCCGACCCATCGAACGTATTCATTGCTAGACCAATGAAAGAGAAGCCTAAACTATGGTTAGATCATCTCATTGGTAGAAAGATTAAGGTCAGAGCTGGTGAACCCATCAATATTAACATTCCAATTACTGGTGCGCCAACACCAACCATTTCTTGGACTAAGGGCTCTGTGCCACTATTACCTTCACACAGACTATCCACCGAAACTAAAATGGATGAGACTAAACTTTGCATTGACAAGTCGACTCGCGATGATGCTGGCAAATACACCATTACAGCTACCAATGATCATGGAAAAGATTCTGCGGACATTGAAGTTATTGTCGTAGATAAACCAGGACCACCCAAGGGACCACTTTCTTGCACCCCTGTAACACACGATTCCATTAGTCTTACATGGAACCCGCCTACAGATGACGGTGGTAGTGAGATCACTGGATACGTCGTCGAAGTGGCTGAATTTGGTGTCAATGATTGGCGCACGGTCGCTGGTTTCTGCCCTAAATGCTCGTTCACTGTTAAGAATTTGACTGAAGGAAAGAAATACATATTTAGAGTTCGCGCCGAAAATTTGTACGGTGTTTCGAATCCGCTAGAAAGCAAACCTATTGTTGCAAAATCTCCATTTGATCCACCTGGCGCTCCTGATACGCCAAGGATTGCCGGTTATAGCTCTAACAGCTGCTCTCTTGAATGGGAGCCACCAAAGGATTGCGGTGGCAAACCCATTACTGGATACTATGTGGAGAAAAGAGAGCGTGGAGGTGACTGGGTGAAGGTCAATAACTACCCAACGCCCAACACATGCTATACCGTACCTGACTTACGTGAAGGTAACCGTTACGAATTCAGAGTAATTGCTGTGAACGAAGCCGGACCTGGAAAACCTAGCAAACCCACCGAACCTATCACAGCAGAGACTCAAAGGCTTAAACCTAGTCCTCCAGAGGCACCTAAACCTGACAGAGTTACCAAAGATTCTGTTACACTGTCATGGAGACCACCTAAGAGCGACGGTGGTGCTAAAATCAAAGGCTATATTATCCAACAAAAGGGTAAGGGAGACAAGGATTGGAAAGATGTTAATGATGTGCCTTCCCCGAGTCTTGTGTACACCGTTCCTAATCTTAAGGAAGGAGATGAGTATCAATTTAGGGTTATTGCAGTCAACGACGTCGGCAGGTCCGACCCCAGCAAGTCCACTGGAGATATTGTCATCGCTGAACAACCCAACAAACCTTGTATGGATCTTGGCGGAGTCAGGGACATCACTGTTCGCGCTGGCGAAGACTTTTCTATCCACGTACCTTACACTGGATTCCCTCAACCTACCGCAACATGGTTCAGGGATGACAATCTGATTGATGTTGATGGTGACTCGAGAATATTCCAGAAAATTACACCAGATTCCGCGTCGTTTGTTGTCAAAAATGCGAAGAGATCCGACGGTGGTCAATACAGGCTGCAACTGCGCAACCCGTCAGGCTATGACACTGCTACTATTAACGTAAAAGTCCTTGATAGGCCTAGCCCACCAGAAAACCTCAGAGCTGATGAATTTGAAGGTGAAGCTCTCACACTTTACTGGAATCCACCGAAAGACAACGGTGGCGGTGAGATCACGAACTATGTTGTGGAAAAACGAGAAGCTAGGTCGCCTAACTGGACCAAGGTGTCTGGCTATGTTACTACTCCTTTCTTGCGAGTGAAGAACTTAACTGTTGGACGCGACTATGAATTCAGAGTCATGGCTGAGAACCAGTATGGCCAGTCTGATCCTGTACAGACCACCGAACCGATCAAGGCAAGACATCCGTTCGACCCACCAGGTGCACCTGGAGCACCTCGCTCCGTGGAGACTACAGATTCTTCCATTACAATCACGTGGACAAAGCCTCGCCACGACGGTGGCTCACCTATCACTGGTTATGTCGTAGAAAAGCGATTGATTACCGAAGACAAATGGACCAAAGCATCACACGCACACATTCCAGATACAACCTACAAGGTTACCGGATTGATTGAAAACCATGAATATGAGTTTAGAGTAGCAGCTGTCAACGCAGCAGGTCAAGGACCATATTCTCAGAGCTCTGACGCCATACGTGCATGCGCGCCGCCTAACTGCCCACGTATTACCAGTGATCTGAGCCTGCGTGACATTACAGTCATTGCCGGCGAAGAAATCAAGATTACTGTGCCTTTCACAGGCAATCCCAGGCCAAAGGTGAGTGTCTAAA